>NC_057849.1:153289776-153592806 GCF_015237465.2 Chelonia mydas | reverse complement strand
TTAAGAAGGATGAATTCAAACTGGAACAGGTACAGAGAAGGGCTACTAGGATGATCCGAGGAATGGAAAACCTGTCTTATGGAAGGAGACTCAAAGAGCTTGGCTTGTTTAGCCTAACTAAAAGAAGGCTGAGAGGAGATATGATTGCTATCTATAAATATATCAGAAGCATAAATACCACAGAGGGAGAAGAATTATTTAAGCTCAGTACCAATGTGGACACAAGAACAAATGGCTATAAACTGGCCATCAGGAAGTTTAGACTAGAAATTAGACGAAGGTTTCTAACCATCAGAGGAGTGAAGTTCTGGAACAGCCTTCCAAGGGAAGCAGTGGGGGCAAATGACATATCTGGCTTCAAGACAAGGCTTGATAAGTTTATGGAGGAGATGATATGATGCGATAGCCTAATTTTGGCAATTAATTGATCTTCAGCTATTAGCGGTAAATATGCCTAATGACCTGTGATGGGGTGGGATCTGAGTTACTGCAGAGAATTCTTTCCTGGGTGTCTGGCTGGTGAGTCTTGCCCACATGCTCAGGGTTTAGCTGATTCCTTCCCAACCCCAAATATGGCAATTTTCCCCCAGGGCAGATTGGAAGAGGCCCTGGAGGTTTTTTGCCATCCTCTGCAGCGTGGGGCACGAGTCACTTGCTGGAGGATTCTCTTCACCTTGAAGTCTTTAAACCACAAGCTGAGGACTTCAATAGCTCAGACATAAGTTAAGGGTTTGTTACAGGAGTTGGTGGGTGAGATTCCGTGGCTTGCGTTGTGCAGGAGGTCAGACTAGACAATCATAATGGTCCCTTCTGACCTTAAAGTCTATGATTCTATGAAAATTATGTAATAATTAAGAAGCTAGGATATGTTTTTTATAAAGCAATGGTTAGTGCGCAGGAAAGTGAAGAATTATTTGCCTCTCTAGCCAATGTTTCATTTAATCATATCCCAGCTTCTCCCAAAGCTCTGCTAGTGCATCTCAATCCTCTCCTTCAGTTTATATGTAAAAGCAAGAAGCAAAGACTCAATAGTTGAATAAGGAGAGATTAAAAATAGGATAAATGTAGGCATCCTATGTGAAAATTTTTAAGATATGTCACGAATGCTGGTTAAATCCTCATTAGTACATAGTCTTGTGTTATCAGTAATGAAGCTTGTGTAAAATGAAAGAAATGAAGTAATAGGATATAAGGAGTCACGGGGACTAGTGGTAAAAAAGGACTGGGTAATGGAGCAGGTGAGGACTGAAGGAACATTGATAAGATTCAGACTAGTCATTAAATTGCTCTGTCAAGAATTTTCTTAAATATTGGAATGGACTACCAAGGAAGGTAGCCAGTAGCCCTTCAAGAAGAATTAGGGAAACACTGGAAATTAATGGAAATAATGAAGGGTAAGGTTCTTCATGATGTGGGGGTCTTTGACTTGATCTACACTTGAAAGTTAGGTTGGCAAAGCTACATTGGTCAGGGATGTGAAAAAACCCACATGCCTGACCAACATGGCTCTACTGACAAACACCAGATATAGACACAGCCATGTTGATGGAAGAATGATTCTGTTGATGTAGCTAACGTCATTTGGGAAAGTGGTGTTCCTACATGGACAGAAAAGCTAGTTCTGTAAGTGAAGGCTCTATACTAGGGGGGCTCTGCCAGCCTAAGCTTCATAATGTATTTGTAGCCAGAGACTTCATCAAGGAAGCCAGTGTGGAGTTTTGGAGTTCTACAATGAGTTGTATGGCTGCAGTCCTCACTGACAGGGAGGTGTGGGTTATAGACACTATAGGTACCAAGCCTTTTAGGGCTCCTTCTTGATCGAAGAAGACGTTTCTAGCCTTTCAGTATATGATCTCATGACTTGATAGCTAGAGATGAAAAATGGAGGTTGTGGAGGGGAGGAATATTTCTAAAATTACTTCATATTCTACACAATTGTAGAAAAAGTCTCAGAATCATCGTTATTGATCCAGTCTTCTGAAAAGATCACAAGCATCACCCTGCCAGTGGCTCCTGCATATCATGTGATAGAATTTGACCTAGAAGTTATCTATTTGCCATCAACCCCAACAGCTTCAGTGGAAAGTGAAAATCTGGTAAATAAAGAACTGCACAGGAAAAGCAAAGAGAAGCAGAAAACGGACAACTGCATGGCTACAGTTGACCAAAAAGTAAGATGACAAAAAAGTTAATTTTTTGACCACAAGTGTTTAAATTGACCAAAATATGAGTGAGAATAACCTACTTGCACAGAACACCTTCTAGCTTAAAGGATATGAAAGCACGTCAGACTGTATGAAATAGATGCAAATGTATGTGTACAGAATTTTTAAGGTATGTACAAAAATACACAGAACTTTATAGGTGGATGAGTCTCCCTTCACCAAATACTAACCTTCTCTGAGGTTTGACATTCTGTGCCAACAACCCAAGTTGGAATTTGGCCCACAGACCATAGTTAATACCCCTACTTTTGTTTTAAGTGCCATGGGATCTTTAATGACTCCAATGATCAAAGCCTCTCTTCTGATCCATCAGAAAGATGTAATTTCTATATGCAGAGTATCCCTGCACCATTCTGGTACACTGCTTCAGTATTAAGAGAAAAGAATGTTCTGATTAAACCAGTAACAACACTTCCTTATACAGCTGGGACTTAATTTGAGAGCTCTGTCCCATGTTACTGATTTTATTGCCCTATGTTTATAACTAAAATTGTCTGCACAATGTACTGGCACTCTTACTTCTCACATGCTTAACTATTGTTAAAAGAAACTGCGGATTGGTTGGTTTTGGAAACTAGGGGGGGCGTTTGGTGTTCATAAAGATTATGAACATATGCATATATGAAAAGAGTTATTTCACTTAGTGTGTATACACATTAAGGGAAAATCTGCATTCAGTTCAGGAGGAACTTTTTTGAAGCTCTGTGCTGAAGTTCAGAATACAGATTAATCATCCCTTACATTATGTTATGAAGTTAATAGGTTTGTTCCATTAGTAGTTTATTTTGAGACAGACAAAATCTATGTGGTTATTGCAGTAAGATGCCCCTGGTGGCAGCATTGTTCTCCCTTAATATTTGCCAGCCCTTAAAGTGCTCTGAAGAGGCAGATCCCATGGATGAGTCAGCTTAGGAGTTGACGTCAGGGAGACACCAAGCTGTAAGCGTGCACACGCACAAAAAATCCTCTTCCCACCTTAACAAGCTTAGTTGTTTGATAAATCAATTTTTTCCCCCTTTTGGATGCATTAGGTTTGACTGGTCAAGACAAAGTTTCTGGGAAATGTTTAAGTGTTTGGAATTGGAAAATAAAGCCATTATGCATGAATAAGAATTCTTTTTCTTTCTTTTCTCCAGGTAACCATTGATTGTCCCTGGTCAATTTACTCCACCATTATTGCATTAACATTCAGTGTACCTTTTAATGCCAAGCATTCCTTACTGTCAGCTGGCAAACGGTAATGTAGTCTTTAAATATTTATAGTCTGTTTCCTCTTAGAAAACGTTTGTAGAAGTTGATGTTCTGTATGTAAACTTTCAACATAAGTTTTTTTATTTTTTGTAAGAGGGTGGTGAGTTTTGCCACTTATGAAATGCTCATTTTTGGATTTACCCATTCTCCCTTTCACACTCCCTCAGCAGAACAACAAATACATTATTGGTGGTATAGTTTAATCATATAGTCATAGGCTAATTTTCTCCATCTTTTGGTCTCCATGTTAGAACTCAGTAAAAGCAAAACTACTAATAAAAAATAACTGTACCATAGACCTACTTCTGCAGACTCAGATTAGCAATTAAGCAGAGAGAAAAAGAAATAATATGCCTGTCATTTTTAATAATAATAATATGCCTGTTCTTGCCTGAGTGTCACAATTAGAGAAACTCTATAGCGAGGATGAAATGTTTTTAATAAAGTTTTCTATGAGCTTGCAGTGAAACTGATACAATAATATACGTTGTATATTGATATGTTCAATGCTTAATTTTCAGGAAATATGTACAGGTTTGTGTACAGAATTTGTCAGAACTCTGTTTCCAGCTGTCAGACAATAACCTAAAAAAATTTGGTAACTGCATAGATCTACAGCTGGTACCTCTGAAGCCAGAATCCCAACAGGTAAGATTCTCCTTGATGGCTCATTACCTTTTAGGTGTACGGAATAAGATGAGTGTATCAAGGCACAAGTGCACTCATCTTAAAATTGAAAAAATTGACACTTGTATTGCTGAAATGCTTAGAATCTGGGTGAATGGCTTTCGTAAGAGTTAATATAACAAGACTGACACACCTAAATGCAAATATTCAGGTCTTTGCAATCTCTGAAAAACAGATCAGGGTGACCTTCCCCTAAAGGGTATTTTGGGAGCTAGGTCACTCACTGCAATAGACTTTCATATCTGCTGACTCAAGATGAAATCCTAATGCGGGTCACAAATTATTAGTTTTTTCTTTGAATGATGTCTCTAAGGGTGCTCCACTCTAGGTATGGCAACACCCCCTGCACCTGGGATCGGAGATCTTCGTTAGCAGTGCCTATTGAACTGCACACACAGACCTTCCCATCTCATGCCATGAGCTGCGTGTATATATAGCACTTTGCACTCCAACCACCCCTGAGTTCTTTCTTAGACCTTTGGTCTGGGATGGAATCTGCAGAGATGCCTGCCTATCCTTTGAGCTATTAAATAGTGCCTTACCTGTTAGTTTTAGTGTAGTAGTTCTTTCCTTCCTTGCCCGCTCCCTTAAAAAAAGTAATTCCTTCCTCTTATCCTCCCTGTTAGTTCGTAGCTTAGGACTTAGTTTTCCTGCTCCCTGCTTTTCTCGACGGGGAAGTTTTCTCCCTCACCCTTAGGCCCGGATCTCCCTGGTTTAAGAGATGAGTTTCCTGTGGGACACCTTTCCAGTAACCACGGTCATTCACAGTGCAGCCGCGGCCTGGGAGAGGGACACGTCCCACAGAAGTCTATCCATTGCCACAACCTGACTGCCAGGGCCAGAAAAAACTGGGACATTTGGCTGCAACTTCTCATGGCGAGGTCATTGCATCCAGCATCAGACCCTGGCCTGGACACTTCCCCCGCTAGGTCGTCCACCGACCCTCATTCTCAACGTCCTAAGAGAAAATCTTCCCTTTCTCATGCTGATGGGAAGGAATGGGCTTCCTCATCACCTCTGAAACACTGCCACCTCTATCCCCTGCAAGGTCAGTAGCCTCAACATCTTCGGGGATGAGACATAGCTCCAGGGCCATCAGAGTACCTCCAGTACCACAGCTAAACAGAGGTCTAAAGACCCTAAATGGGCAGACCTTCAGACATTAGCACTGTCTCTCAGCACTGGAGACTGCAACATGAGACCATCAATAACAGTGCCAAATGCCGGACCAGATCAACTTCGGGCACCATGACATCAATGAAACCATCTGCATTGGTGATGTCCATTTTGGCACCGGCCAAGCTCTTGGCACCTACACCTTCGGCTTTGAGCAAACCCTTGGCACCAAGCAAGAACTCTACTCCGTCTGCTGGCTGCTCAAGAGAATGCACCTCTCCCTTAGCACCAATACGTTAAACACAGCAACCAGCAGGAGGCGGCATTACACACCCTTGGATGTCAGATGAGCATTAGCCTTTGACCTGGACAGAACTAAACCTTACAGACAATTGCAACATTTATTCCTATGAACAGCCAAAAGATCAAAAGGTGCAGACATGTCTAAGCAACACCTTTTCAACTAGATCTTGCAGTGTATACACCTGTCCTACCAACTATACAATTGACAACTTCCTCCTGGAACTCAAGCACGTTCCACCCTCTCTCTCCACCTCAATTGCCTTTCTCAGAGTGCCGATTGCTGACATTTGCAAAGCGGCCACATGGGCATCCTCTATTACGTATGACTCAGCATCTGATACTCTACTAGGACACACTGTCGTATCATCCAGATCGATTGCCACTCCAAAGCCCCAGCCTTCCAACTAGGGGCACTACTTTATAGTCACCTACAGTGGAGGCACCCATAGGGACATCACTCGAAGAAGTGTGCAGTAACTGAAGTTCTTCGAGATGAGTGTCCCTTTGAGTGCTCTACTACCCGCCCTCCTCCCCTCTGCTTCAGAGCTGAAAGATAAATTCTGGGGTAGAGAAGGAACTAGGTGGCGGTTGGACCGCACAGCACTATATATACATGCTGCTCATGGTGTGAGATAGGGAGGTGCACGTGTGCAGTCCAGTGGGCACTGCTAATGATCTCTGATCCCAGGTGCATGGGGTACTCCAGCACCTACTGTGGAGCATCTGAAGAACCACAGTTACTGCACAGGGTGAATAACCTTCTTGTTGGTCTCCAAATCCCTTCTTATTCCTCTTGCAAAAAGCTACCACATAGTTTGGTGGTTTTGGCATTCTGTGGTCAAGAATGGCCAAAAAGTGGAGTAGCTCGGAGCTGCAAACTAGGATTGAGATACGATGACAAAACAGTGCTCTGTAATAGGCATCAATCTGCTTTTTGCCTGGTTTTAAGAGACTCTTTTGTGTGTATTTTCCTAAGCAGCAAACTTAATAAATAAATAAACAAACTAACTAACTTTTTTATATTTACTCTTCAAAAAAAAAAAAAAAAAAAGTATCATGCCTGAAATACTGATTCTGGCAATGAAACTTTTCCCTTCTCATTGTAACAATCTGGGCCAGTACATGTCTGGGGATTTTAGATTGTGAGAACTGTAAAATGGTTATTTCATGGATTGATGCATGTATAAATATAATAAAAGTTCTGGTAGTAGTGTATATAACAAGACTGTGTGTTCATTAGACTAGCAGTATAGAAAGCTCTGATATTAAGACATGAGTTCATACTATGGATGAATAATTTTCTTTCAGCACATATACAGTAAGCAGTCAGTATTCTTTGTATGGGAATTGAAGTGGACAAAAGAACTTCCCCCCTCTTTGCAGTGCCAGTTTTCGGTTAGCTTTTGTCCAGATACCTCTGAAGAGCAGTCATTCTCCTTGAAGCCGTACACTTATGAATTCCAAGTGGAAAATTATTTTGTAAGTATTTTTATCTACATATTATATACCTTAGACTTAACGGGGGGAAGGAAGAATCTGTTTGGGTGATGGGAAGTCCAGGGATAGGTCTCTGTTAACTATAATTTATTTGATTGCACATATCCATTCCACTTCAGGTGTTTGCATGCTCAGTGCACTGAAGCTGGAGAATTTTTACCCACACTGGTAGGAGCATGCAACCTCCACATGCTACTAGCTGATGGCATTAAGGGCAGAGCTGCTCCTACCATTCCGTCAGTTCCTTCTCACTACCTGTGGTCAGTAGCCAGTGTGTGTCTCATCTCACAACTTTTCCTTTTCTCACAAAAAACTTTTCTAAACTTTTTGTAAATAGTTTGTATAGTTAATGGTACTTGTTTTTTCCTTTTTTATTGCTATTTTGAACTTTTGCTTTGCCTCAGAACCAGGGCATGCTAAGTCCCTGGGATTTAAGCACTGCTCTGGCTAATAAATCTGACTAGTATGGGGCGGTATGGCTAAATTTTTATGTACAAACTTACTTTCACTTGGCCTAGTCAGGATCAGGCAAGGATTACTGAATCTGGTAGCCAGAACCTCACTTCAGGTGGCCTTGGCTGATGCAGATTCTGTGACAAGAGTGGTGGCATTCATAGTCACAGTGCATCACTTTTCTTAGCTACAGTCATCTGGGATACTAACAGAAGTCCAGTAGATGACTGAGGATCTTCCTTTTGAGGGCTGTAACTTGTCTTCTGGGAAGATGTACAAAATGCTGTGTTCCCTAAAAGACACTAGGGCTCTACCCTTTTAGGTTTCTGGTGACTTGTATTCCAGATCCTAAGAGGAAGCAGTTTCAGACTCTGCACATACATCTTTTTCTACCCAGCAAGGCAGCCTGAGCAAATGAACACACCATAGGTTCCAAAGAAGGAGACGACCTCCTTTTGCTTCAACTTCATTGAGACAACCTGTGACATCTAAATAGTCTTATTTGACTCCAAAGGCAAGGCCAAAGTACCACCTTGTCAGTGTCTTATATCTCCTGTCCTCCCTTTTGCAGACTTTCCAACTTCCTAGGTGCTTGGATGTTTATTACAACCAATAACTGGTTGCTAAGCACCATAGAAGTGAGATATGTCTGCAGTTTCTCTGTCCTCCCAGTCCTCCTCTCTCATCTCTCTTCAGGGACCAATCGCACAAGACTGTTCTCATTCAAAAAATAAAATATTTTTTACAGCCAGCGGCCATAGAAGACCCTCAACATCAGGGGAAGAGATTCTCTTCCCAATACTTTGTTATCCCAAAATCCAAGGGAGGCCACAGACCTAATCTAGTTTTGTGGAACCTAAACAAATACATAATGAAGGTTTTGCATGGTTACTAGCCTGTATTATCCTGTACCTAGATCCCAACGATTGGTGTGTTGCCCATGATTTAGGTTGTTTATACGAATGTTTGCATGTCAGCAGAATCTGCATAATTAGTCTGCAGCAGGCTAGTGCCCACATCCCAGTTTACTGCAAACTATCCTTTGTGTAGACAAGCCCTTAAAGGACACTTACTTTCATGTGGCCATTCACCAGAGCCACAAGAGGTTTTTAAGGGTTTGTTGTGACCCCCTCATTATCAATTCTGTCATCCCCTTCAGTCTGTCTTCACAACATATAGGGAAGTGGTGGTGACACATCTCAGGTGGGCAGGTGGCCAAGTGTTTCCATACCTGGATGATTGGCTAGTTCAGGAAAGAGCCAGGCAAACAGGTAGAGGTTAGCATCAAGAAGATCCAGTCCTCCTTTAATTGCTTAGGCCTCTTGATCAAAGAGGGCAAGTTAGTATTGCTCTCCGTGTAGAGGATCGAGTTTATAGGAGTAGGTCTCTACTCCGTCATCCAGTCACCAAGCCAGAGTTCAGGCAATACTGAACCTGTTCAAGGACCTCAAGGTCCATCCTTGTACAACAGTAAGGAATTGATGGGACTTCTAGGGCATGTGGCAGCTGGCAGGTACTTGGCTCAGCATGCCATACTTCCACTCAGAAGCATGTGGGGGTGTTTGAAGTCTGTATACCATCCATCTCATCCCCTGTTGGACATATTGACTCAGATACCTGCAAATGTCTCTTGTCATTGCTAGATTGGTGGATGGACCCTGCCAATGTGTGCAAAGGGGTCTCTTTCCCCCTGACTCCGCCCTCAAGGCATCCATGACCAGAGTCCTAATCCCTCACTTGGGGGACCTCCAGACCCGGAGGGGCTTTGGTCAGATCAGGAATTCTCTCGACACATAAATGTTTGAGAGATGAAAGCAATTCACCTGGTGTGTTGTTTTTCCTTCTACAAATCAAAGGGTACACTGTGCAAGCTCATGGAAAATGCTGCTGCTAGGTTCTGCTTGAACAGGCGACGGGTGCCCAGTCAGATTGCCTTTGGTAGCGGCTGTAGATATCTGGGATCTTTGTATGAGAAGTGTTGTCATACTCAATGCTTAACACTTCCAGGGTGTTCAGAACCATGTGGCAGATCTTCTCAACAGAACAATTAACAGGAATTACAGATGGTCCATCAGAACACACATTGCAAAATCCATTTTTCAAGCTTGGGAAAAGTCAGAGAAAGATCTGTTCACTATGTAACTGAAGAGGAAGTGTTACCTGTTACATTCTAGAGCAGGTGACAGTCCAGGCTCTATCTCAAGCTAAGTCTACAGTACAGAGTAGGGGTGTGATTTCCCCTGCTTGCGTACACAGTCATGCTAGCTCTCTTAAGCTAGCTTGACTATAAATAGCAGTGAAAATGCAGCTAAGTCATGCCTCTGTTGCCACTACCTGTGCTACCATGGCCACATCGCTGTTTAACCCCTCACTAGCTTGATGACAGCTAGCATTGCTATGTGTACCTGAGCAGAGGACTCACACCCCTAGCTCGTTGTGTAGCTGTAGCCCTCTGCCTTTTTTGTTGTGTAAGGACATACTGCTGTTTACATGTCTTCCCTATTCCTCTGATTCCAAAGGTGGTGATCAAGCTCAGACAGGATCACACTACTCTAATCCTGATGGCTTGAGCCTGGCCTTGACAACATTGGTACTCAACCTACTGAGTCTTTACAGTCGGGATCCCATGACTCTCCCTCAAGACATGAATATTTTACAGGACCACAGCCAGATGCTGCTTCCCAATCTTCACGGCCTTCATATGACCGGTTGGATGCTCCGTGGCTAATGCTTGAGGAAACTGCAAGTTCCCTAGAGGTTCAGAATATTCTCTAAACAGCAGAAAGCCATCCTCTAGATACGCTTACGTGATGAAATGGAGATGTTTCTCTCTGTGGTCCCAGCAGCAGGATGGTACTTCTACAAAGTCCTCTCCTCAGCTTATTCTGAAATACTTACTTTACCTAAAGGAAAAATGCCTCTTCCATCAGCTCCCTGAGAGTTCTCTTGGTGAAAAAAAAAATCATAGACTCTTTCCACCTATGAAACCCCATGCTTCCATAAGATCTAAATACAGTTTTGTCAGCATTAATGGGTCCACCTTTTGAACCTAGGGCTGCTTGTTCATTTTTTGTATCTCCTATCTACTTAACCTTTTTTCTGAAGCCTCGGTCTCATAAGGATGAAGAAAAAGCTCCATGTTTTGGACTGCCACAGGGTGTTCGCCTGTTACCTGGGCAGGACTAAAGCAGTAATGTCCCCATAGCTGTTCATTTCCTTTGCTGATACAATGAAGGGGCGACCATTCTCTGTGCAGAGAGTATCTTCTGGATCTCATCCTGCATACTGCTATGACATTACCAAGGTTTTTCCACCTGAGAGAATTTTAGCTCCAAGAGCACAAGCAGCATTAGCTTAGCTGCATTCCTGTGTCAGATGCCCATCAGTGACACTTGGAGGGATGGAGCTTGGTCATTGGTACATACTTTAACTGAGCTTTATGCTGTCTCCCAAACCTCAAGAGATCTTGATAGATTTGGGAAAGTTGTGTTGCAATCCTTGTTCAGATAGACTCTGAAACCCTCCTCCATTCTGAACCATTTCTGTCTCCTGAAAAGGAATGGACACATGCAATCACTTGAAACAAAAATTGTTACTAACTTGTTCCTTAACTGTTTGAGATGTATTGCATGTTTCCATTCTACGACTCACCCTTCTTCTACACTGGAGTCTCAGCATACTGGATTCTGGTGTGAAGGAACTTAAGGGATGGTCAGAGTGGCTCTGCCCTTTATACCATTGGCTGTCAGCACAAGCATGCAGTGGGTTGTGTGCTGCCCCAACGGGTAGCGCTGTGGGGGGGGAAAATCTCTGGCTTTAGTGCACTGGTTGTGTGCACACCTGAAATGGAATGGATGTGTGCAACGTATCTCAAAGGACAACAGTTACAGAATAGGTAAGGAACCATCTTTTCTGTTGCTTCTTTTTAAAAGACACACAAATGATGTCAGCATCCATTTCACAGCTCAAGACTAGAGATGATGATGAGCCAAAAAGCTAAATGATCTCATTTTTCATCTATCATTAACAACATCTTTTCTGAAGAATTTGACTTTGTTTCTCCTTCCCTGCAAAATGGCTTCATGTCACCAAGGGTATTAGACTGAGAAGACTGTACTGAGCTCCTTTCTTCCTGCTAGCCTGATGAGGCCTTCATCAATCAAAATGCTGTTGTCAAATTCTTTTTGGCTTGCTATTTAAAGAAAGATGTTTGAAAAATCTCACCTTTTTCTTGTGACTTCATTTGTGAGCTTTTCTGATGGAATAGTTTGGGTTTCTTTTGGCCTTTATCTTAAGTGCTTCCTCTTTCTCTTCACAATACAAATTCATTGCCTTCTTCATCAATTAGAAAGCTTGACTGGATATAACTCAAAATTAAATAGTATTGGCAGCAGTCCATGTGTTGGCCTCTCCTTGCCCAGTGAGCAAAACTGACAAAAAGTCCCCCATTTGAACCTTTCTTGAGTTTAAACCAGTGAAGTAGGCGTTGCTGACTGTCTGAATGTTACGTTAGGTCTTTAGCTGCTTCTGTAAACTGGCTTTAAGCAAAGCTTTAGGGGAGTGTGTTTTGCCTACCCACTTTCAGATGTAACTAGACTTCACTGGTCTCTTGGATCAGCCCAACCCTCCTCTGTTAATTTTTGTTCCCTATGACCATAACAGCATATTTCCATTAAACTGTTCAGCACCAGTAGTTTTGTAGTAATTAACTTATACTTGCCTCTTTGAATATGTTTGGACTATTAGACAATCTTGACAGCAAGAATGGTGAAATTCCTTTTTTCTTCACAGATTGTGTCTAAAATTAGTAGTATAACAAATGATCACTACTTGTAATTGAGGGCAGGTTTACAATATGGACCTATAGCGGTATAACTGCATTGCTCAGGGGTGTGAAAAATCCTGAAGCGGAACAACCCTGAACGACAGTTATACTGCTCAATCCCCACTTCTCCCCCACCCTCCCGTGTAGACAGTGCTATGTCGACAGGAGAGCTTCTCCCACAGACATAACTACTGCTTCCCAAGGAGGTGGATTAACTACACCAACAGAAGCTGTCCCGTTGGTGGCGTAGCGTATTCATTAAAGCGCTACAGCGGCTGCTGTAGGTTTATACGTGAAGACAATCTCTCAGTCTTGTAATACGGGTTGTAGTATGGCATGGAAGTTAAGTATGAGCTTGTAACTTATATAGTATCTGGTCAGTTTGAATTTATATATAAAAAACATGTTTATATAATTGATTCAGTACTTACAGATCATTATTTTTTCCTCGTGCCAGACACTGTATAATGTGAGAGCTCAGATTTTTCCACCGTTGGGGGCGGAGTATTGTAAAACAGGCTCACTCTGCTCTTTGGAGGTGTCAATCACTCGACTCTCTGACCTCTTAGATGTGGATAAAGATGAAGCATTAACGGAATCAGATGGGTACTGCACAACGAAACTTATGTATGAAGGTAGGAATAGTGACTATTTTTTCTCCTGTAATTTTTGAGAAATTAATGCAATTCTCATTATTGGTTTTGCTTCTGTCTTGATACTGATATCTGCCACACTTTCTAATGATCATAATGCAGTCTTGTAGACAAGGTTGGATATTAAAACGTTTGTCATTTGTCTGTCTTAAAATAAAAACTAACATAAAAACAGGTTAGAGCATAATTTACTTTTCAAAAATTGTTTCAGTATGGGCAGATATTTGCTTGAGCCTTGAGTAGGCAACAACGTAGGGAATAGATATTTAAAGCTCCCCTAATGCAGTCTCCTCACTTCAGTCTCACTCCATCTGTCCCCATGCACTTCTAGTTTCCTTCCTTCCCTGAACTGTAATTAAGGATAAGATTTTTGTCACTGAGATCAGATTCCATGACTTTCAGAGACCTCTGTGACATCCTCTTCAACTTCAGCCCTGGGGTAGTGGCGCCCCCCCCCCCCCCCCCGCAGTTCTCTGCCGCTGCTGGGAGTGGGGCCCGGAGCTCTCAGCCGCTGTGGGCAGGCCCTGGGCACAGCTCTCAGCCACCACAGGGGGGCCTGCAGCTCTCTATCCAGCACATGTAGGTCAATGAGTCTCAAGGCCTTCCTGCCTAGTGATGACTCTGCCACACCTGCCTTCTCTGCGGGCCCACTCCTTAGTTTCTGCTTGGCCCAGGGAGTCTAACCAGGGCCCTGGGTAACATGGACAACACAAGTCACACATCTCCTAAAAGAAGGGGTTACAGCACTTTGTTCATTTTTGTTTGCTGCTGTTCTCTTAATTTTGCCACTTTATTTGAAATAAGACTAAGTGCTGAGCAGAGCAGTACCCTAAAACTTTCCATGAAAATGGAGACAAGATGTTTTATACATCATTCGATGTACCTGTTGATTTTGAGAAGGTAGCTGTGATAAGCATCTTGAAAGTACAACTCATCAGCACAAATGAGGCATTAAAAGTGGATGAAGATAGAAATTTTTAAAAAGCAGAAAACTGTTACACTGTTCTTTAATACCAAGAGCAAGAAGCAGCTTTATGAGCGAAATGAAATGTTCAAATTAACAGAAGACTTCTCTGCTGCAAATATCCCCCTGCCTGCCCTTGACAATCCAAAACTGATGGTTTTTAGAGAGCAAAGTAGGTGTTCTACCAAGTGCAGATCAACTTAGAAAGTTTTAGCTACCCAAAGTGTTTGACTGTTACACTGAAGAATTAAAGGAAAAGTTGCACACCTGTAAAGGAATTGTCATTGAGCAGATTAAACTACCAGTGCTGAAGACAGGTACGTGTTTAACATTCTTGCTATCCCCATCCCAACAAGCAGTGAAAATGCAAGTACTTCAGATGCAGGTAATCACAAGCTGGATATATTTTTGTTAGTGTGAAGTTTTGGAAGCAGTCAATTTTAAAATAGTCAGCAATGCAATATGGGAAAATGAAAACTTTGCAATACCATTTGATCGCATCACTGCATTTGTGACTGATAATGCCACATACATGGGGAAAGCTTGGGATCGAGGTTTGAAACCTTTGTTTTTAAATTCTGTACACCTTACGTGTATGGCATGTTTGCTTAACCTTGTGGATGATCTATGGAGGAAGATACTTTTGAGAGTAAATTATTTAGTTGTGGCTATAAAACATGCTTTCACTACCTGCCCTGCCAGAAAAGCCTGGTTCCGTATATTTCTAATGGAAATAGGGAAAAGTCCTTCCATCCCACCAACCTCGGTAATAAACAGATGGAACAGCTGGTTCAATGTAGCCTTTATCACATGGAACACACTAAAGATTGTTTAATTTTTTTAGTGAGGAGAATGGTTGTAGCAGTAGTTGAAGTGTTTGTGGATCTTTGCCTATCCACAGCAGTTATTGAAGAACTCCAGGCTGTAAAAGAGTTTGCACCCCGAATCATAAACACACTTACAGCTATGAAGAGCCCACAGTTTGTGCTCATCAAGTCTCAAATGACGTATGTGATCTTGTGATGTGGGCAGAGAACTGCTCTGAAACTTGCTGACAACCAACAGCAAAAACAGCACTCTTGGAAAGGTCAAAAAAATGGTCCTACTTGGACACTGACTCAACCTCCCGCTTTCGCCAATCTGCTGCCACTTTCTTCAGTACATGCTGGGTATTGGAGCCAAATCAAACAAAACATGTTGACTTTCATGAGACCACAGTATTTGAAAATGTGCCATTGTTTGATGACAACGTTCCAGCCCAGAGAGAATATTGGGCTTACTGCAGAGCAGTGCAAGAATTGAGGAATGAGGACATTTCTAGTTCTGGAGAAGCATGATGGCCAGATTTCCAGCTCTGCTTAGCAGTACCAGTCAACAGCATAGACCCCGAAAACGCCATCTCATCTTATAAAAAATGTGCTTGGGGATAACAGACACCGCATAAAAAATAACAATCTGTCTATGTGTAACTTGTTATGTCAGAATTGCAACAGTGTGAAATAGGGTCTTGAAAAAGAATGTTATTTTTGTTCTGTAGTTTTTTGTTTTTGTTTGAAAAATGATTTCACAATATGCATATAGAATCTTGAAATAGTTTACAATATCAACAAGCGAAAGCTATTGCATCAATGTTGCTTGTCTCATGTAAATGTTACACGGTAATATTTTATTAAATATTACACATTTTTTATGACCACACCATGATTTTGTTCATTTTTGCCGTGACTGTTCCATGAATCTTGCCTAATTTTACCATGACAAAATCTTATCCATACCTATAATACATTTAATGTAAATAAAAATAAAGTAAACCAAGCAAAATCCCTACCCTGTTTAGGGAGGGATGGGGGGGAAGGAGGGAACCTGAAACAAAAGCAAATATCATAGAACTAATATGACTCTGGTGAAAAATCACTCTGGTGAAAAATCACTCTGCTTTTATGAGAGATCCCTTTCCCCTATCCTGTGTCTATTTAAATTGCAATCTGTTTGGGATAGGACTATCTTACTCAGTATGGTCATTGGCACAATAGGGCCATGGGGTCCCTTGGCACTGCTGCAAAACAAAACAAAAATACTTTAAATGTATGTAGAAGCATAACTAATTTCTTTTCAGAAATTTTTTCATTTCATAGCATTTTCTCTCTACTCTTTTTCAGTTGTTGACAACAGTAGTAACTGGGCAGTCTGTGGAAAAAGCTCAGGGGTAATATCTATGCCTGTAGCAGCTCAAGCAACTCACAAAGTGCACATGGAAGTGATGCCACTTTTTGCTGGATACCTCCCCTTTCCTGATGTCAAACTATTTAAATACCTCCCTCATCATTCTGCTCACTCCATGCAACTTGATGCTGGTAAGGCTGTCTTGAATATGTGACCACATAGAAAACCTGGTTTATAGAAATGGCACTCTGTTTCTTTGGCTGTCCTGTTTTTAAAGCAGAACAAAGCTCAAAGTAATGAAACCCATTCTTGATGTAATTGTTTCAGATTTATTGTTTTTGTTACTTTTCATTGACAGCTGTTTGTCATTTTCAAAACAGGGCACTGCTTTAATTAGAATAAAAATGAGAGATTACTTCAAACTTTAAATTCTGAGTATAGCTTTAGTCTGTAACAAGGAACACTAACCAGAAAATACTGTTTTGTTTTTTTAAAATTTTATGTAACCTTTAAGATTGTTCAATATTTTAAGCGTTGACTATCATGGAGTTAAAATGCATCATCATTACAAATTAACAAACTCAGGGAGTTAGTAGGTAAGATGCCATGGGAAGCAAGTCTAGGTAAGATGCCATGGGAAGCAAGTCTAGGTAAGATGCCATGGGAAGCAAGTCTAGGGAGAAAAACCGTTCAAGAGAGTTGGCAGTTTTTCAGAGACACTATTAAGGACACAAGCAAACTATCTCACTGCATAGGAAAGATAGGAAGTATGGCAAGAAACCACACTGGGTTAACCAGGAGATTTTTAATGATCTGAAATTCAAGAGTCCTACAAAAAGTAGAAACTAGGTCAAATTACAAAGGAGGAATATAAAAAACACAAGTATATAGGGACAAAATTAGAAAGGCCAACGCACAAAATGAGATCAAACTAGCTAGAGACATAAAGGGTAACAAGAAAACATTCTACAAAAACATTAGAAGCAAGAGGAAGACCAAAGACAGGGTAGGCCTATTACTCAGTGGGGGGGATTGGGGAACAATAACAGAAAATGTGGAAATGGCAGAAGTGCTAAATGACTTTTTTTGTTTTGGTTTTCACCAAAAAGGTTAGGGACGTCCAATCACTACTAGCCTCTGTTTGAAGCTGGGAATGGGCGACAGGATGGATCACTTGATGATTACCTGTTCTGTTCATTCCCTCTGAAGCACCTGGCATTGGCCACTGTCTGAAGACAGGGTATTGGGCTAAATGGACCTTTGGTCTGACCGAGTATGGCCATTCTTATGTCTAACATTGATCATTTTACTGGCATTCACTGAGTCTAAAATAGGGAAAGAATAAGTTAATTACTTAGATAAGTTTAGATGTCTTCGAGTCACCAGGGTCTGATGAAATACATCCTAGAATACTCAAGGAGCTGAGTGAGGAGATACCTGAGCCATTACCGATGATCTTTGAAAAGTCATGGAAGACAGGAGAGATTCCAGAGGACTGGAAAATGGCAAATATAGTGCCCATCTATAAAAGGGGAAATAAGGACAACCCAGGAATTACAGACCAGTCAGCTTAACTTCAGTCCCCGGGAAATAATGGAGCAAATAACTTTAAGCAATCAATTTGCAAACACCTAGAAGATAAGGTGATAAGTAACAGTCAGCATGGATTTGTCAAGAACAAAGTGTCAAACAAACCTAATAGCTTTTTTTGACAGGGTAACAAGCCTTGTGGAAAGGGGGGAAGCAGTAGACCTAGTATACCTTGACTTTAGTAAGGCTTTTGATACTGTCTCGCATGACCTTCTCATAAAGAAATGAGGGAAATAGAACCTATATGGAGCTACTATAAGGTGGGTTCATAATTGGTTGGAAAACTGTTCCCAGAGAGTAGTTATCAGTGGCTGACAGTCAAGTTGGAAGGGCATATCGAGTGGGGCCTGGAAGGATCAGTTCTGGGTCCGGTTCTGTTCAGTATCTTCATCAGTGATTTAGATAATGGCATAGAGAGTACGCTTATAAAGTTTGCGGACAATAACAAGCCAGGAGGATGAGATTAAATTCAAAATGATCTGGACAAACTGGAGAAATGGTCTGAAGTTGGGCTGTCAAGCTATTAAAAAAAAAAAAAATCATAATTAATCCC
This sequence comes from Chelonia mydas, assembly GCF_015237465.2. Taxonomy (NCBI): domain Eukaryota; kingdom Metazoa; phylum Chordata; order Testudines; family Cheloniidae; genus Chelonia; species Chelonia mydas. Next base: position 153,574,526 of record NC_057849.1, on the reverse strand, counting down.
GCTGTTAAGCAATAATAGAATATCATTTATTTAAAGATTTTTGGATGTTTTCTACTTTTTCAAATATTTAAATTACAACACAGAATACAAAGTGTACAGTGCTCACTTTATATTGATTTTTATTACAAATATTTGCACTGTAAAAAAAAGAAATAGTATTTTTCAGTTCACCTAATACAAGTACTGAAGTGCAATCTTTATCGTGAAAGTTGAACTTACAAATATAGAATTATGTACAAAAAACGCTGCATTCATAAATAAATAAAACCAATATAAAATTTTAGAGCCTACGAGTCCACTCAGTCCTACATCTTGCTCAGCCAATCGCTCAAAGAAGTTTGTGTACATTTATCAGAGATAATGCTGCCCACTTCTTGTTTACAATCTCACCTGAAAGTGAGAACAGGCGTTCAAATGGCACTATTGTAGCCAGCTTCGCAAGATATTTGTGGCAGATGCGCTGAAGTTTCATATGTCCCTTCATGCTTCAACCACCATTCCAGAGGACATGTGTCCATGCTGATGATGGGTTCTGCTCAATAACAATCCAAAGCAGTGTGGACGGACGCATGTTCATTTTCATCATCTGAGTCAGATGCCACCAGCAGAAGGTTGATTTTCTTTTTTGGTGGTTCGGGTTCTGGAGTTTCCGCATCAGAGTGCTGCTCTTTTAAGACTTCTGAAAGCATGCTCCACACCTCGTCCCTCTCAGATTTTGGAAGGCACTTCAGATTCTTAAACCTTGGGGCGAGTGCTGTAGCTATCTTTAGAAATCTCACATTGGTACCACCTTTGCATTTTGTCACATCTTCAGTGAAAGCATTCTTAAAACGAACAACATATACTGGGTCATTGTCCGAGACTGCTGTAACATGAAATGTGGCAGAATGTGGGTAAAACCACAGAGCAGGAGACAAAAAATTTTCCCCCAAGGAGTTGAGTCACAAATTTAATAAACGCATTACTTTTTTAATGAGCGTCATCAGCCGGGAAGTCTGTCCTCTGAAATGGTGGCCGAAGCATGAAGGGGCATATGAATGTTTAGCATATCTGGCATGGAAAGTACCTTGGAATGCTAGCTACAAAAGTTCCATGCAAATGCCTGTGTTCGCTTTCAGTTGACATAGTAAATAAGAAGCGGGCAGCATTATCTCCAGTAAATGTAAACAAATTTGTTTCTTAGCGATCGACTGAACAAGAAGTAGGACTGAGTGGACTTGTAGGCTCTAAAGTTTTACATTGTTTTGTTTTTGAGTGCAGTTATGTAACAAAAAAAAATCTACATTTGTAAATTGCACTTTCACAACAGAGATTGCACTACAGTACTCGTGTGAGGTGAATTGAAAAATACGATTTATTTTTACAGTGCAAATATTTGTAATAAAAATATAAAGTGAGCACCGTACACTTTGTATTCTGTGTTGTAATTGAAATCAATATAATTGATTTGTAGAAAAACATCCAAAATATTTAATACATTTCAATTGGTATTCTATTGTTTAACAGCATGACTAGAACTGTGATTAATTTTTTAAATCATGATTATTTTTTTTGAGTTAATTGCATGAGTTAACTGAATAATCGACAGCCCTATTCTGAAGTAAATAGGATGAAATTCAATAAGGACAAATGCAAAGTACTCTACTCTAGGAAGGAACAATAAGTTACACACACGTACGTACGTACGTACGTACGTAAATGACTGCCTAGGATGTAGTACTGCAGAATGGGCACTATGGGTCATAGTGGATCACAAGCTAAATATGAGTTAACAGTGTAACACAACTGCAGAAAAAGCAAACCTCATTCTGGGATATATTAGCAGGAGTGTTGTAAGCAAGACATGAAAAGCAATTCTTCCGCTCTTCTGATTAGGTCTCAACTGTAATATTGTGTCCAGTTCTGGGCGCCACATTTCAGGAAAAATGTGGACAAATTGGAAAGTCCAGAGAAAAGCAACAAATATGATTAAAGGTCTAGAAAACAAAACCTGAGGGAAAATTAGGTTTGTTTAGTGTGGAGAAGAGAAGACTGAGAGGAGACATAAATTTTCAAGTGCATAAAAGGTTGTTACAAAGAGAAGGGAGAAAAATTGTTCTTAATCTCTGAGGATATGACAAGAAACAATGGGCTTAAATTGCTGCAAGGGTGGTTTAGGTTGGACATTAGGGAAAACTTCCTGACTGCCAGGGTGCACTGGAATAAATTGCCTAGCGAGGTTGTTGGATTGCAATCTATTGGAGATTTTTAAGAGCAGGTTAGACAAACACCTGTCAGGGTATTATCTGTCTAGATAATACTTTGTCCTGCCATGAGTGCAGGGGACTGAACTAGATGATTTATCGAGGTCCCTTCCAGTCCTACGATTCTATAATGGTACTTGAATGTTGAAATCCTAGGATGTTGGCTTGCAAGCAGACTACAGGCACATGGAAAACACTTACATTCACTCTTATCTGAATTAGCCTTTTTCTGAAAATTCTCCCAGTGGGTGAAACATTAGACTATACAAGTTACTGGCAGTCCCTGACATATAGACCAGCCCTGAGCAGGTGTAGAACTTTCTAGTTAAAACACCAGGGCCTTCTGGAGCCTTCTGTAATCTAGCACTTCCACCATTTTTTTTCACAATAGTGAGGCTGCACCCGTGATGGCAATAGTGAAAAACCTAAAATAAAATATATATAGCCTGTATGGCCAGAGAGGGTGACAAATGGTCATGATTGTTGCTAGGATGGTCAAGTCTTTGTTTTGTCCTCACCAATGAGTAGTAACGCCAGTGCTGCAGTGCAGTCAAACCACAGCATTTTAATTAAAAGTTATTTTATTAATTCATTTCATAGAATGATTGGTTGTTTTTTTTTTAACAGACAGTTGGATTGAAAATGATAACCTCTCTGTGGACAAGAATATGGATGATCAGGCTGACAACAGTAGCATAAAGAGTAGAGGCAGTTTGCATTCGGCAGCCAGCGGGGAACATAAAGGTCTGCCAATGCCCCGTCTACAATCCTTTTCACCTGGTCAGGTCTTCAACTCCAGCATGAGCATGCAAATCCTTGTCATTCCCACCAAGGATGACCATGTTCTGGAAGTCAATATCACATGATGACTAAATATAAACAAACAAGGAAAACAAAAACCATTAGAGACTTGATATGAATGCACTTTAATAGATCATAACCTGATTATTCTCCATTGTAACATTCTGATTTAAATCAGACCTATGGCAACTCAACGCTGATTGGCCATGGAAGCATCAAACAATTTTATCAATTTAAATATACAGTGGAGGTTGTGTCAGCTAGTTTATATTGCTACTTTAGTATGTTTTGTGTAAAATGATTTTCTGTTTTTCCCTTCAATCACATCCTGCTGGTAAAGTCAAAATGCTTGCTGCAGTTGGTCTGTTATTTATGTTACTGGAGTATCCTCCAGATCTGCTGTTTTCTTTTAAAGTAGTCAGATTTCTGTTCACACAAATGTTTCAGGTTGACATACAGTAAGCCTTGCAATGTGGCTGTTAATGACTCAAATGTGTGCCTTTCTAGTCACACGACTGTCTGGTTTCCTGGACCAGGGTAGCTTTCTAGATTTCTAAAGAATAGGGTGAATGATTCTGAATCCCACAGCATCTAGAAGAGTTTAAAAATTATATATATATTTTTCCTGAAGACTTGCTTAACCTCTTCAGTGCCTTGGGACATATGAATTATTTGCCCATATAAGCCCTTTTGAATCATACCAAGACATTCATTTAAGTCAGACCTTTAAGAAGGCGTGGCCCTTGATATGAACAATAGCATGGCATGTAAGTGGTTAAGTTAGGAATAAATGTTCATGGGATCATCATTTTCCCCCAGAGATATTTAAGTAATGAGAAGCAAGTAGCATTAGATCAGATAGGTAACTTTTTTTATTAAATACTAGCTCATTTTTTAAAAACCAAAGTCTGTTCCTTCTGACTCCCTGGCCCTAATTAGTGTTTACTGTTATGGACTCTGGAGCGATATATATTTTTGCACCTTAATCCTAGTTTTCTGAAAGTAAATGTCACTTAAAGATTACTTTACTCTTTCCATTCTCATTATGGGGAAGGATTAAGGTCCTAGAATTGAACCTCTTCTGGTCCAGCAAACTGCAGTCATACCATACCAACTGATTATTTTTCAGTTGTAAATTTTATTGTATATATGGTTGATTATTTAAAAAAAAGTCTAAACTAACTGATGTCTGTGTATAAGTTGCACCAAAAATCAAGGAGAAAATAAATGTGTGTTTTTATTGGTGTGAAAGTCACAGCTTGTAAATAAGTGTAGTGTTTTAAACCTTTTCCAGTTCTCAAAAGCTCTGTATTTTTGTATATATGTATTTCGCTGAAATTCACTGGTAAAGTCTTTGGGAGGGGAAAAAAAATCAGTGTGAACTGATACATGATTCCAGCAGATATGTGGCCTCTTGGTGAAAAACCTGTACAATGCGAATCTTAAAGGAATAATAAGAATCCTCTGCAGTTGTTTCCGTAGGTTCTTAATATTTAAGTATAGAGGAACACAGAACAAAGAAAAATCCAAATATTTAAACTATCTTCAATCTGATTTTTTTATCTTGCAGTGTTCAGGGTTTTTTTCACTTGTTCATGACTCCTTATGCTTTGAAATTCACTCAGACTTGGATGATGCAATCATCAGTTTATTGGGGTTTTTTGTTTTTAGCTAGGAAAAGGTAAGTAACTTAAAGGTTTTCCATAAATCTGCCAAAAATATTTGATCTACAATGAATTGAATTTAAAATTAATAAAACTCATTCAATTTGCCACGTGAACTACAACCTTAAAGTGGTAGTTGCTCTGCTGATTTTTCCTTTCTTTAGCATCATGAACTTCTTTTGTAGTTTTCTGAGTAGCTACAGTCTATTGCATATATAAGAATCAAAAACACGTGGAAGAGGGATCAACAAAAACAACCTGAGTGAACAGTCAGCTGTCCTAATTTTTGCTTCTCACTGAGGGAAAACAGGTTATACAGTCTGTATACACTGGGATCTCCCCTACACTACAAAATCAACCTGAGTTGCCATCCTGCACTGACCTCTACTGAAGCAAGAGTGACTGTTGGAGTTCAAAAATGCATTCAGATAATGTAAGCTACTTGGTTTCTAATTGAGTTCCCAGGTAAAAACTTTATTTGCATTTAAGTGGTTGGTATTTTGTGTGCCCTTGTTTTAAAACAGGAAAATGTTTCAGTATAAATGTGACATCTGAACAATCAACTTTCATCACAAAAACTACCACAAAGGCTTAGTCTAATTATTACTACTTAGAGGCAAGACTTCTGCATATAGGATGGATGAAGTAGGTTGGTTTTCTACTTAGGAAAATTTGCAGATGTAGAATAATTGTGAAGCAAAGTGAAAATGTGTGTAACCGAAGATAAAGATTAGCTATATATACTTATCTGTCAAACATTGTAAATACTTTCAAGTGTAAAAAAGAGGTATAATTTTTATGAATGTCACAGTTTTGTGTGACTGGAAAGATTATAACTCTCGTCGTTTCCTCCTGCTAATATGGAAATTGTTACACTTTAATGTGAGATTGTGACTTTCTACCTGCAGTTGTATAAAGTCCCATTGTCAAGGCACTCTACACAGGAAAATATCTGATACTAAATATTTGTCAATAAAAATAAACATATAAAAGAGAAATGAGGATAGGATCTCCTGATAAACTATGCCTCATTTTTTCTTTTGTTTTTAAACTCAGGTTATGTGAAAGTAAGTGAAGAAATAAAACCATCCTCTTTGAAAGGGAATGGAAAAGAAATTGGAGAATGAATAAACATCTTGTATTAATCTAAATATTTTACTTAGACCAAGGTTACTAAAATATAATTAGATGTGGTAGTACAAAGCCTTGTCTTTATTCCATCTTCTTTCTGTGAAGGAATGCCCTTTCTTTGTGGAATTTATACTTAGACTATTTTAATCCAGATAAAACCCAAAGCATCATTTAGTATGGATGGCTGCTGGGATTCTTTGACTGGAAAAGGTGACAAGTTAGTGACTTTGACACTGCGGGTATTATGATTAATTCCATTTTCTTGGTTTACTATTAAAAATCATTTTTCACATTGTTCTGTAATATATATATATTGTTAGACTAAACACAAATTGTATTAAGATTGTTTAATGAAAATGTAAGCATTATAATTCTAAAAATATACATGTTTTAAAAAGAAATCCAGATTCTCTGTTGTGATTTCTCACACTTTTGCACTTTAAATAGCAAAGTAATTATAAATCCATTTACTACTATTTCTATTAAGAATGTATACTTTCTGTCCTCTGATTGGGTTGAAGTAGATTAATATTTTTCCTTTAAGGAAGTCTTAGTTAAATTTAAATGGGAGGTATTTGAAGCATAACTGTTACAGAAACAAAGCACTGGAGAATAGGCTTCTCCATACATGGGACTCCAATCAGTTATTGCTTTTGCAAGGCGGAAACCCAAGTCTGGAATCTGGGCTGCTGCTTCTCACTGTTTCAGGTAACTCCACTGCTAGTATTGAATTGCTAGTCTTTTGGTGCTCATTTAGAGCCCCTTTTACTGCAATGTGTAGTCACTATAGAACAGGCCTGATGCATCCCATCTGCTCCAGGGGACCTTCACCATCACTTAAGGAAGGAGAGAAGACTCTAAAAGATACAGCCTCTCTCCCCAACCGGCCAGTGGCCAGGTAACCTGTTCTCTGTGGGAGGGGTGGATAAGGTACAGACTCAAAGGCGAACACAGTGATGTATATAGGAGGGACCAGGCAATCGCCGTATTGCTTTAATTTAATCCTGCCTTAGGAATACTTGTAGATTTCCTGAGCTAGCAGAGTTTTCATATGGTGAGATAGGGCCATCTCTGTTTTGCCTGGGGGTACCATGGTCAGTCATCAGAAAGGGATCTCGCCTTTAGTATGGTGAAGGTCTCTACCATAATTTTCAGAGTAACAGCCGTGTTAGTCTGTATTCACAAAAAGAAAAGGAGTACTTGTGGCACCTTAGAGACTAACCAATTTATTTGAGCATAAGCTTTCGTGAGCTTATGCTCAGATAAATTGGTTAGTCTCTAAGGTGCCACAAGTACTCCTTTTCTTTTTACCATAATTTTGAACATGCTGACTGACTTCAAATCACTTTAAACCAGGGGTTCTCAAACTGGGGGTTGGGACCCCTCAGGGGGGTTGCAAGGTTATTACATGGGGGGGTCCCACGAGCTGTCAGCCTCCACCCCAAACCCTGCTTTGCCTCCAGCATTTATAATGGTGTTACACTAAAAACACTTTTTAAATATATATTTAAAAGGGGGGGGTCGCACTCAGAGGCATGCTGTGTGAAAGGGGTCACCAGAAGAAAAGTCTGAGAACCCCTGCTTTAAACCATGATGTGAGGGGGGAATGCAGTCTCTTGCTATTAGTGCCACAAGGTTCTGGAAAGCTCAGCTGGGATGCAAGAGTACTGAGAAAGCTCAGCTGTGTTGGCTAGTGTGTCCACTAAGGTGCTGGTGTTCTCTGTCGTGGATTTGGGCAGATGGGCTTTGGAAAACAAGATCCTCTCTACACTGGGTTTCCTTACTATGAATATAGTGAGTAGATTGTCAGGCAAATTTTTACGCTTTTCCTTGGTGCTTTGACATATATTGTCTCTTCTCGTGCATAATTTGAACTCTGGAGCGAGCACTGCCTTAGTTTTGTCTTTGATCATATCTAGACTAGGAAAACAGGTTAATTACATTTCCGAGTCTAGATATGGTCTTGCGACGTGCTGAGCAAACCCCTCTCAGGGGAACAGAGTGGGCTGGCACGTGTCCCCCACCGTAGTGATCTGTGCCACTGACGGGAGCACAACTCTACATACACATCTGCTAGACCAGTAACCATGTTAAAAGACATTAGGATGCGTTGTCATGACTTGATGATCCATCCGTGCCAGCTGCTCCGCATAGCCCTGTTAACCTCTACGTGTTAAACTCATGATTTGTTGCGGTATTTTTCCGGCTCTCGGAGTTAAGCTGGCTACTCTATTTAATTGCCCAGATCCTCTTTATTACCTTTTTAAAGTAACTACTCTCCCCTTCTCGAGCCCTCTGCGACCCCCCACCCCCACCCCCCGGAGTTCTCCAAGACAAGGGCGAAGGGGTCTGAGATCGCTTCAGCTGCTTCCTTAAGCGCCGGAGCAGGCCCTTCCTCGTGCCCCGCTGCCCCGTTAAGAAGAGGGTGGGGGCACAGTAGCGCCCGGTCCCTACAGAGCAAGACTCCGTTCGCACGCACGCGCGAGCGCCTCCCCGGCTGGAGCAGCGACCAGCCCCTCCCCCCCGCTGCGCGCACGCCCGGAAGCGCATGCGTAGGGCTGCTCCCCGGAGCTGCGGTGGCTTTTTGCCCCTCCCGGACGCCAGGGGGCGCTTGCGGGGTGGGCCGCCTCCCTTGAGTGACCCGGAAGTGAGGGAGCCCGCGGCGCGAGGGGCCGCACGCGCTTTCCGCGTGCAGGGAGACGCGGAGCCGCTGGCGCCAGCGCGAGACCCGCCGCGGGGATGAAGTTCGCTTACAGGGTAAGGGGCTGGCGCGCGTGTCACCGGCACAGCCCGAGCCCCACTCCCCCCCCCGGGTGGTGTTCTCTGGGCCCTGCCCCTGAGCCACCCCTGCACACCCCCTCCCCCGCCGCCTGGGACCCTGCCCCGGAGTCCTCCCCCCATGTCCTGCCCTGGGAACCTCCCCGGATCCCTCGCCCTGCCCCTCCTACGCACCCCATCCTGTGCCCCCTGCAGAGCCCTAAGCACCCCCCCCCACACACACACACACATCCTGAGTCGCTGGGATCCCCCTTCACTGCCCCCCATACACATCCCACCCTGTGCTCCTTGCAGAGCCCCAAAGCTGCCCCCTTAAACACCCTGAATCCGTGGCATCTCCCCATGAATTCCCCGTATACTGCCCCTCATACACCACCTACCGTGTTCCCTGCAGAGCACCCTCTCCCCCCCTCACCTCCCCGCGCACACACACTCCTGGAGTCCCTGGGAACAACCCATCCCTTGTTGCAAGGATCGCTCTACACTGTGCCTCCCCCCCATGCATTCTTCCCTGGTTTGCCCCAATGCTCCCCACACACTTGCTCTGAGCGCTTAATGACTGTTCCTTCTTTACCTCTCTGAACCCCTGCCTGCTCCTCCAGCACATTGAGCTCCCCCTTTGGGGATTGTAACCACCCCACCCTGATCTTTCAGCATCCCTTCCCTGGAATGCGCCTTCCTGTTGAGCCCCCAGTAAGAGCACCCTCTCCTTTCTCTCCCAAGTTCTCTAACTTGCTGGGCACTGTTTATCGGCGTGGGAACCTGCATTTCACCGCAGATGGCAACTGCGTCATCAGCCCCATTGGGAACAGAGTCACCGTCTTTGACCTGAAAAAGTAAGTGACCTGGGCTTGCACAGTGCCTCTCCTGCTAACTGATGCAATAGTTCAGTTGGACTATGTATAAATCACATATCTTCATTTTAGCTCCTGAAAGGCTGGCACAGAACTGGGGCTGGCGATGCTGGATAGTGAAGTATTTGGATATGACCATAGCGATGGGCATGGGATAAATGGTAGGAAAGCTGTTCTAGTCTAGTGGACAGGGTAGGGTTCTGGACTAAGATTTGGGGGACCTGGGTTCAGTTCTTGGCTCAACCACTGATCTGCATCTTTGAGCAAGTCACGAAATCAACCTGTGCCTCTGTAAAATAGTTTTCTCTATTTCCGTGTGGTGGTATAAAATTCATTAAAGACTGGGAGGCACACAGTAGAGGATGTATAAGGAGCTCAGTAGATGATAATATGAGAACCTGAATAGAACAGAATTAGTGTGTGGCAAGTTAATCACTGACAAGGAGGTAGAAGATTTTGCTTAGTGCACAGGCACTGCAGGCTTCCAAAATAAAAGCGTGTATAGTAGTCTTCTCAAATGAAAAGTATCTTGGTGAGAGGAAGGGGAACAATCTGCCTGATACAGAGGTTTCTGGAATGATTAGCATTCTCAAACACCACCACTCCCTAACAGTAGTTTAAAAAAAAAAAAAGTCAATCCTATATAATAGGCTGCCAGGAGATATCAGAGAATGCATATTTCATGTGTAGAGCCCTACGCGGATACAAAATTTGTATCTGCATCTGATCTGCAAACATGGTCTGTGGATATAAAGCGAATATCTGCAGATTTGCAGGGCTCTGTTGTAAAATTTGGATCCACGGATGTGGATATTCGCACATTTGCAGGGCTCTATTCATATGTGTGGATCGATGAGAAGAGTAGCTGTACAAATGAAAGTATTATAAAACAATGAGTAAAGACAATCAATAGTATCAATATGCATTTGATGTGGTATGGTATCCCTGTGCAGTTCTGTTGTGCGTTTTTTTTTACTCTGTGGGAAATGGGAGTCTTGGTGTCCCTGATCTCTGCTTTTAACCTTCCTATCTTTAAAAGTCTTCATTGTGGCCATCATGCTGCTGAGCACTTGGCAGCATGCCATTCAGTGCCACTTCTTATTCATCTACAGGGGTTATTGTTGAGCAGCGTGAAGTAATTTCAGGGTTTATGCACCCTGTTTCCGTACCACTCCCAGCCCATGCTGACCCTGCACTAGAAATCAAGCCCTAGTCCTCTGAAAATGAAAAGCATTAGTATATTATGAAGTCATTAGAGCACTGTTACGCTGCTGTGTTTAATGTTGTTAATGTTGTTTTATTGGTTTTCTTTTCCTCTAGTAATAAGTCAGAAACATTACCATTGGCAACACGGCACAATATCACCTGTGTGGGGCTCTCTCCAGATGGAAGTCTTGCCATATTAGTTGATGAAGGTATTTGGGTTTTTTTTTGTTCCTAAAGCTGTCAGAGAACTACAGTTTGCAGAAGACAGTCCATTTTATTAAACATGATAATATTTACCCATAACTAGCCACATTTGACTAAAACTTAATTCTGAAAACATAAATTTCTTCCTCAGAATTTTCAAAGTTGTTGAACCATAATGTGGCTTCTTTAATTTTGTTCAGTTTTACTATGTTAATATTTTAAAATGGTGTTACATTGAGAAGCGTGTACTACACCTCCCCCCCCCCCCCCCAAAAAAAAAAAAAAAAAGATGTCTGGCTTAAAAAGAAATAAATCTATGTACCTAGTTTCTTCAGAGTGTCGAGCTGTTTCAGTAATCCTTTTCCTTCCTTCCTTACAGAGGGAGCTGCCTTGCTTGTCAATTTGATCAGTAAATCTGTAATACATCAATTCCATTTTCAGAAGCCAGTGCACTGTGTCTGCTTTTCTCCAGATGGCAGGTAAACAGGAACTTAAAAAACAACAACTTTAAAGTGTAGGTAATGAAATCTGTAGTTAGTTAAAAACAGTTAGGCCAGTCAAGGAAAATTTACTCTGACTTCATAATGCACTTCCCCATGGGAAAATTCAAGTTCATTGGTGCACAGGTACCTAAGAGATGCACATAGTGATGCTGCGGAGGTTGAAGTCAAGGTTTTGCATTGTAGGATCTTGAGTGATGTTGGAGATGTATGAGACTTATTTATATAGGGGCAGATTCTGCCCCTCTAAGTGGTCAAAAGCTGAGGGTAAAGGTATGTTGAAAAAGGATATCTTAACTACGGACATTTCCTTGCTTTTAACACTTTGTTTTCCTTGAGCAATCTTAATTGATTTTAATGAAAAATGTTGTTTCTGGAAGTAATACACAAACTCTATTTATACATATACACACATTTCCTGGAGTGGGGGGTGCTGTATACGCAGGTGATGTATTTTACATGACAGGACTGTGTCTTTACCAGTGTAGCAATAGTACATATTTATCCTTTCATCACACAAGAAATATCCCTTTCTAATATTATTTTGTTTTGTTATATTTTTCTTGTTTCTGGCATGGAAGGACTGGTTGCTCCTTCAGTTTTCTGTATAATTTTGCTCTTCATTTTCTGTGTGATAGGAAATTTGTGATCACAAAGGACAATGTTGCTCTTATGTACCATGCCCCTGGGAAGAAGCGAGAATTTAATGCCTTTGTTCTGGACAAAACTTACTATGGTCCCTATGATGAAACAACATGTATTGACTGGACTGATGATTCAAAGTAAGTCGTTACAAAAGTCAATGGGACTTGTGCTCCTTGCTCCCTTGCAAATCCCACTTTATTGCTCTTTATTGCAAGATGTTCTTGCAAATCCCACTTTATTGTTAATTTGGTGTTCATTACTAAGGATAGTATATATGTTGGATCCTGAAATTTTGCTCCAATAGAAATTTCATTTGTGTTTGTGCACTGTAGTCAGTCTCCAAATTCTCAAGTCTTTCATTGGCTTTGAAGGCTCCCTTTGATTTCTCAATTTCTCAGTGTATGTTCTTAAATTTATTCACAATTAATGTTTTGTTTTTTTTAAAAAGCTGCCTGAGTACGTATCCATAGAATATAGCCACATTTTGGGCAGCAGTAGGGTACAACTGTCCCTTAAAATGGGTCTCCATCTCCCCAGAGAGGGAATGATCCTTACGGAGTGAGTGTAGTTGACTGTCTCTGCCTATTCAATGCTTGGCATCCCTGCTAAGACTATCAGTTGTAGTGTGAACATCTGTCCAGTACAAATCACCTATTGAATATCTGTACCTCTGTGTTAAAATGGGGTCCACACAGTGCAAAAATTTGTGAACCCATGCTCTGATCTAACTTCCCCTTTATTTTCTTTACAGGTGTTTTGCAGTCGGTAGCAAGGACATGTCAACATGGGTGTTTGGAGCTGAGCGATGGGTTAACCTGATCTATTACTCTCTGGGAGGGCATAAAGATGCAATCGTAGCCTGCTTCTTTGAAGAGAATAGTCTAGATGTATGTAAGCAAGCCCACTGCTTATTTGAATATTCACATTAAAATTGGCCCAGCATTTTTCCATCTGTAGATAACCATACTGAATTTCTATTGCATTGGTATTCCAATGAAGTGTTCATAGAAATTACTGATGGAAAATACCTGTTAGGCTATTTAATGTCCTGTAATTCAAACATGATTTGCCAAATTGTCTTTAGACTTTGTCGAAATGTTTTCCTCTGTCTTCAGAGTAAATCTTACAATTTTCATGATAAATGAATTTTCTAAGCCAAATGTGTGGGGGCACTAAAATAATGCTTTATAGTGGAAGCTGGTTACAACCTTAATTATCGAGTAAGTATTGTGACTCCCTAATCCAGTTTTTGGAGGGTTGGTATGCTGTTTAATTCAGCAGATTATGGAACCATAGGGCTGTATGATGGTCATGATAGATGTGTGTGTGTGTGTGTTTATACTCCAGCTGTACACAATTAGCCAGGACGGGGCTCTGTGTGTGTGGCAGTGTGATACAGACCTGGATGGTCTGAAGCCCAGGCCTCCCAAGGACAGAGCTGAAGATAAGAATGAATCAATGAAAGACCTGGGTGAAGAGTTTACTGAAGAGCACAAGGGTGAGGAGATTCATGGAAAAGCCACTACAAATGAACGAGAAAGGAGAGACAAAGTGAAATATTCACGTGCTGCAAAGTAGGTGATCTTTCAACGATAACAGGGATATATATAGATAGATATAACAGGCATAGTGGGGATTCATTGCAATGGGCTCTGCTCACTTTATATTAATATACCTTATCTTACTTGAAGCTAGTGGACAGCGCTTTCCAGCTTTGTCATTAAACCCTATTATAATTGCCTTCAATAAAACACATTTCTATCATACCCTGAGCATGTGAATAGTGATTTATGCAGTTGGTGAGTAAATAGAAGATTTTCCTCCATCTGCCAAGGATTAAATCAATGTTCTTGTTTTTTGATGACACAAAAGATTACTATCAAAAGTTAAAAACATAGGAAATGTAATGAGGTCCAGGGCACGCCATCTGCAGCAGCACTGATAGATGCTTAGTTTCTGCTACTGTGGAGCTATATTTCTGTGAGAAAAGATGGGTTGACATCAAAATACTGAATTGTAGCTCAGTGACATTAGCTTCTGTAGAAGATAGGTATCTTTAAGATGACATCAGCAGTTTGGGTTACCTTTCTGAAGGAGTGCCACATTTTCAAATGAGACATTTTATTTATTGAGTACATAGTCCTAGAGTATAAGGAAACTTTAAGTGGAATATGAAATTGTTGGATAACATTCAAACATACATTTATTTGACCCTGAGAGTGCCATCAAATACAACACCGTAAGAGCTACAGCTACAAAAATATAAACCTCAGTACCAAGAGTGCAGTATTTATGATTCCAGTGCTTCAGTTACTCATTTAGAATCATCTTAAAGAATACAGGGATAATAACCACTTAATTTATAGAAACCACAGATGTTGGTGTTAGGTGACCAAAAGAAAATCCACAGTTTAATTCCTCTGAGGTTAACCTTAAGTGTCTTTCATTGTGTATAGTCGTGTGCAACGTCTGTTAAATTATGTTAGTGTAACAGCTGTAAATTAGTGTCCATGGTGGGAGGAGTGGTTCAGCTAGAGGAATAACGCAAAATGTAAATCATAAGCAACTTGGAGAACTGCTGTGTTTTAGTTTGTTTATTGTGGTACCACCTCCAACATACTTGCCTTATCTTGAATTGTCATTGCAAAAGTACGCCTGTCAGTCATCTTCACATTGCTTTTTTGGTTTATTTTCTTTGGCATATAGGTACTTTTTCAACAAAGAAGGAGATTTTAATAACCTGACATCTGCAGCTTATCACAAGAAAACGCACCTTCTAGTCACTGGTTTTGCTTCTGGAATTTTTCACCTACATGAGCTTCCAGAGTTCAACCTCATCCATTCCTTAAGGTTAGTTTAATTGTACAAGCCCTAGAGTGGGTCATTGTGTCTAATGCTGAAGGAAGAATGTCATGGTGTGAAAGTCTTGAGCATTCCACTGGGTGTTGTAATGGGCATTTCAGTCATGAGTTGGAATTATGAAGCCACACTGATTTGAATAGGAACATTAATGTCTAACAGATTAAATAAAACCATTTAATTCCACTTCATTGCTTTATTAAAGAGGGGCATGATTTGAACCAGGAACTCCTCTGAGTTCTAATCCAAGCCTTGACACACCCTCTTTATGGTTTTGGCCAAGTCACTGAACAGCTAGGTCAGTTTGTTTGTATAAAATGAGAATATTACTTAATTACTTACCCCACAAGAGTATTAATAAATAGCATTTCTAAAGTGCTTTTAAGACAAAAAAGATATAGCAGATGAATATTATTATTATATTTTGATGGTTGCTATGTAGCATCGTGTGTTAAACTTAAAAAGGGGATGTGTAAAGAATGAACGCACAGTGTCCATTTACAACAAAGTAGATCTTTCTAGAATATGGCAAATTTTAATCTTGTACCGCTAAGTAGCTCCTTGCTCGAGTTCATAGTTGCTTTTTTTAAAATACAAATGTATACTCTCTTTTCCCTGGACTATATTTTTTGTTCCTTCTATCCCATAAGAAGTCTGAAAAGTATCTGAAGAAATTACAGCTCCACAGCTAGCTCCGGGCTATCTATCCTTTGATAAATTGAAGTTTCTTGAATTGAAATGGTGGAAATTTGTAAAACTGATCAGCATTTAAGCACTGTGGCAGTGGTTTTTGTCTGTGGTGAAATACATTTAACAAACCACATAAAAATTTCTGTACAAATCACTTCAAATCCACACTCGTTTTAAAAAAAAAAATTGGATGGGATTAGGAAGAGTGTATTGATTCAATTGTAGGTCATTTTGTATTGAAATACATTTACACTTCTAATCTTGAAATAATACTTAACACTTGTACAACATTTTACTTCTTCAGAATGTTGTGCAGACATTAAGTGGGAAAGAATTGAGAGATGAGAGTGATGTGCACAAATATTGTGACGGAAGAAATACTGTGTGTTCCTGCTAGCTCAGTCTGTGGAATTGTATTACTGGGACTACAATACCTATGGCTCTCTGATGCCATTCAATTAGCACAGTGATGGGCATGTATTGGGACATAGTTGGCTGTGTCCTGTATATTGAGTGGGGTCAGAGAACACTTTTAGCTACTGCTTCCTTGACTCTTAGGATCAAATTTGCCACTAGTATAAGTGGACCCAACTCCAGTGACTACAGTGGAATTTGTCCTCTTGTGCTAATGGGAACTTTGGCTCTCATGATCAAAATATGTGATGCATTTTCAGTTTAACATAGAATTAAATGTGAAACTCTCATTGCATCTTTTGCATTACTGTGAAAGTGGCTCCATATGTCCTTGATCCAAAACCATGGGCTGGCCTAACTTATTCCAATGCTGACTAGGCAGTGTATTTTTGCTGGTTTCCTTTAGATTTATTAGAGGATATGTGTTCATTATTTCTGATTTCATAGGAATGTGAAAATCAAAGGACTTGTTTGAATAGAGGAAATCAAAACCCAGTTTCTCAAATTACATTGTTCCTTTATTCTGTATCCTCAATTTACGTATTTCTTGGCATTTTTCACTTAGTATTTCAGACCAGAGGATTGCGACTATTTCTATCAACTGCACTGGTGACTGGATTGCTTTTGGATGTTCAGGTTTGTAGTTCAGGGGTTGCCTTTCTAAGGCAATATGTTGCAGGTCTGCAGGTGTGAGTTCTTCTTTGTCCTGCCTGACCCTTTAAAAACATTTTAAAGTTTTATTTGTTGTTTTATAGGCCCATCACCATACTATCAGAGTATGTCACATAGATTAATGATTTTGGCCTTATAAAATCCCTCTGATGTAGAGAAATAATATTTCACAGATGAGAAAACTGAAACACGTAGATTAAGTGGTTTTCCCGAAGTCATGAAATCTGTGGCAGATCTTGGAATAGAACCTAAATCTCTTGATTCCTAGTCCAGTTCCTGACTTCTAAGACTATCCTTCTAAAGGGAGTATACTGTGGCACCAGCCTGAGTATAGGTTATATTTTACCTTTATTCTGGGTTACCTTTCTTCCTCTGTGCATCTCTCTTCACTGATATAAATGTCTTCCTTTGCTATAAGTTATGGCTGGATGGATGCACCAGCTAACCTCCTCCAACTCTGAGCTGCAAGTCTAGTCCATAACCAACCGCCATGCAAGCTGAACTCTTCCCCACTCTCAATGGTTGTCTCTCTCTTAGAACCCTTCTCGAGTCCATGGGATTGAGTGAAAGCCATTTGATATTCCATGCAGTAACTCCTTGGCCAGACCAATAAGAACATTAGTTTGGCTGCTTTTGGTAGACATTAGCTCTCCTGTGTTTCAGTAATGTTGAGATATAGTTTTGATTCACTTAAAAAAGGCAAGATTAAAAAAAAATATTTCACAGGGAAGACCAATTTCAAGCTTGTGTGTGTTTTTATTTTTTCTCTTTCTAGTGATTTTTTTTTTAATGGTTTTCCTCCATCTTTTTTTGGCTGCTCATCAGGACACATCTGTCTTCTGCCAGTGACAGTAGCAGTATTGGCTTGGCAAAGCAATAAGAATGCTAAGTCAAAGTAACAACTGCTGACATTTGCAGAAAGTCTGTCACCTTGATCTTGAAATCAACCACTGTGCATTCTCTTAGGGTGGATGCATACATAACACAGGCTATCTGTATGCACATGATTTTTTTATAAATGGGAAGGATGTTGTATGCAAGTATGATATGTAGCCTGTATATGATGGGCCCCATCACTGAGTCGGAATTACATACCTGTCCTCTCCTCTATTATGTTTACAGGTCTGGGTCAGCTGCTGGTGTGGGAATGGCAAAGTGAGTCTTACGTGCTGAAGCAGCAGGGCCATTTCAACAGTATGGTCTCATTGGCATATTCTCCAGATGGGCAATACTTAGTTACTGGAGGGGATGATGGGAAAGTAAGTCAATCAGTTATTAAAAACTCTTGGCTCACAAAAGTATAGCAAGTGGTACAAGTCTGAATACACTATAGAGAGCACTGTTACTGTAACTAACACATCAGTTTTCCTAATTTTAAAAATAATGTTTTTGGCCACAGTGCCTGTAAATGTGTTTTGGAAGCTAGGAGCAATTTACTTTCCCACTGCCTCTACATTCTGGTTTGTTATTGTAGGGATGTTCTTGTGGGATGTGCTTGCATTACTTACAGTTTCTAGCAGTTAAGAATTTGATTTGGAACAGTTGTAGATGCAATGCAGCATAAAGAAAAAAGTAGGCCAAAGTGTGGGCTTGATAGTAGTGTCCCTAATACCTGTCCACATTAACACGCTAGCAGAGATGGTGGATTAATGGTGTATCAGTACAGACGACCCTCAGTTATCCAAAATTCTGAAACATCCACCAAGCCATTCTAACAGTTGGGGTTTACCAGTCTCAGAATAAATCCAAAATAAGTTTTATAAAAAGATATGATTCCTAAACAAAATTTTTTCAGATGTACCACTGCAGATAGTTGCTGTTTAAAAGAAAAATGAAAGTGTCTCATGGTTGAGACTTGTATTGAAGCTGTAGATTAGAGAGAGAGAGAGAGAGAGAGCCAGGCTTTGGATTTTGAAAGGGGCCATTGTCTTTTCTAATTATGGTCTGGAGACTTAACAGTTTATATATCTGAAATATAGACAGTTTTCTCTGAAATTTGGGGCTGGGAAAGAAAAATAGCCCCACTGCTGCCAATCAGATTTAGGACTGACTGGAAATGGGAAATTACAAAACTTGAAAAATGAGAAAATTAATTCTAAAACATAATGAAAAATCAAAGTTCCCACAGAATGGGAGTTCTGAAATTTTCCTTAGAAAAAGTCAAAACGACGATTTGATCTTTTCAAAAAGTATCTTATGCTGCCTGCAGAGCTGGGCTTCCCTGGCCTAGGAGCCCCAGCTCCAGGGTAACTCTCACCCTGTTGGGGAACAGGGAAGCCATGGAGCTGGGAACAGTTTTCCAACAGAAAATTGAAATTTTCTTGCAAAATTGAAATCTGTGGAAAATTTAGTTTTTGTGTAAAGTGAATTCTCAGTCCGAAAATCATTCCAATGGAAAATTCTCAACCAGCTTTAATCAGATTTTCACCTTGCATGTGTTTCACTGAGATTTTACAAATAAAAGGCCTGATCCTGCATTCTTCCCTCCCAAACAGAACTCCCACTGGCTGAATTGGGAGTGCTGTCTGAGTGAGTAAGGCATGCAGAACTGGGCTTTCAGAATGAAATAATGAAGCTATGCTGGAGCATTCTACAAGAAGGATGTGGAAAAATTGAAAAGAGTCTAGCGGAAGGCAACAAAAATGATTAGGGGACTGGAACACATGACTTATGAGGAGAGGCTGAGGGAACTGGGATTGTTTAGTCTGCGGAAGAGAAGAATGAGGGGGGATTTGATAGCTGCTTTCAACTACCTGAAAGGGGGTTCCAAAGAGGATGGATCTAGACTGTTCTCAGTGGTAGCAGGTGACAGAACAAGGAGTAATGGTGTCAAGTTGCAGTGGGGGAGGTTTAGGTTGGATATTAGAAAAACCTTTTTCACTAGGAGGGTGGTGAAACACTGGAATGCGTTACCTAGGGAGGTCGTGGAATCTCCTTCCTTAGAAGTTTTTAAGGTCAGGCTTGACAAAGGCCTGGCTGGGATGATTTAGTTGGGGATTTGTCCTGCTTTGAGCAGGGAGTTGGACTAGATGACCTCCTGAGGTCCCTTCCAACCGTGATATTCTATGATTCATCGGGGCGTGAGTTTATGATACAGGAATTCTTAGAGGGCTTTTCTTACTTCTTTTGCAGGTGAAAGTTTGGAACACCAGTAGCAGCTTTTGCTTTGTCACTTTTACGGAGCATACCAGCAGCATCTCTGCTGTAACTTTTACCTCCACTGGTTATGTCATTCTGAGTGCTTCCCTGGATGGGACAGTGCGAGCCTTTGATCTTCACAGGTGAATCCTCTTTAAGCCTCAGTGCATCACCCAGTTTTGTCCGAAGGTTATCAGGATCTTGTGTTTTCATTCCTAGTTTCTAAATACAATATACTGCCAACCACAGTCCCCAGCAGTCATAAAACCTTCTCACTCTTCAAATCTTAGTGCTGTTTTATAGGTTTAAAGTGAGTTTATCAGATTTTGACTCATAAGTGAAAACAGATATTGTGAAGCAGTAGGGTAGAGAGTCTGAATTAGCTAGCCAGCATGCCTGGTGGTTGATGGAGAGATGTAATATTGAATTGTTTTAGATCCTCATTCTGCATCTGGAATAGATGGTTTTTTAAAACTTGATTAGTCTGTATTTTTTGCATCATCAAGCATCTTTGAATACAAAGAAAACTATTATTTCCATAGGCTATGCCAACACTACACAATTATGGGCTGTTGTTCCTTTATCCTTGTGCCTCAAAGCACCCTTCTGTACAGAAGAGACTCTGTCTGAGACTGGATCTAGGTGCAGAGATTTGGCCACCACAGTTGTTACCTAGAGGCTAACAGTTCAGTAAGAGAATCCATAATCTCTGGCTTCAAAAATCAGTTAACTGATAAAGACATGTGTCTAAAGGAACATCTCCACTAGTTCACTCAGTAAAGGAAACTAATAAAACATATGGACATAGCTGTTGCCTATCATTCAGCAGAAGGTATGTGTACAGGGACACATGTGAGCTACTCCATCATTCACAGGATAGATGTGTGTATATTAAAAAAAAAAACCAGGCATCTTCAAAGATGAACATGAATATTTTTTGGAGATTAAAAAATAGCTTCTTCACAAATTGTCCAGCTTTTGCTGGACAGGAGTCCCTGAGCCAGTCTTGAACTCATTCATAGTGAACAAGTCATACATAACTCCACTGGTTGAGCAAAAATGTCTTTTTTTTGGATGTCTATTTTAATTTCTGTATGTAGTAACTTTGCAAAGTATATTCCAGATTTAAATTCTTACATGTCTTGGTTTAAAATGCTATTTTAAAAATATATAAAATATTAAAATGTGAAATACTTTAATTTTTGTAACATAATTTTGGGGAGGACGGATAGCTCAGTGGTTTGAATATTGGCCTGCTAAACCCAGGGTTGTCAGTTCAATCCTTGAGGGGGCCATTTAGGGATCTGGGGCAAAAATTGGGGACTGGTCCTGCTTTGAGCAGGGGGTTGGACTAGATGACCTCCTGAGGTCCCTTCCAACCCTGATATTCTGTGATTCTATGATATTCTTAATGCTTTTTAATTGTTTAGACCTATACAAATATATATATTTTGAAATCATGTTTGCATATTGTTTACAACAGATATCGCAATTTCCGCACCTTCACTTCTCCACGACCAGCCCAGTTCTCTTGCTTAGCGGTGGACTCCAGCGGTGAGATTATTTCAGCTGGTTCCCAGGACTCGTTTGACATATTCGTCTGGTCAATGCAGAGTGGCAGACTGTTAGATGTAAGGAACTGAAATTGTTCTAGAACACTCACAATTAACATAGAAAGCACTCTGGTTATGTTAAGTATCTTTTAGGTTAGTTAACCCTGTCTGAGGGTTATGTGTTGTGGAGGAGATGCAGCTATATGTATAAACCCACATTAGCCTTTTCTCTCTCTCCCCGCCCGGCAATCTATAACTTGGTATCTCTGGACCATGCTACATTTGTGTCTGTGGGGAAAGGGTTAGTTTTCAGCATTCTTGAGTGGCTGACTGTAAGAGCAACCTAGGAAAAGCCTATTGGAGTTTTCTGGCTGCTGAGTGAGCACAGCTAGTGCATAAATGACTTCTTATTGAAGGGAAAGAGGGAAGGATGTATACAGCCAGAAAGAGGGCTGATAGACTGACTACATTAAAGTGTGGTACCTTGCAGAATGGTTAGACTGAACACAACACTAGCAGTTGAGAACCTCTCTCCTCTCCATGCCCACCATCACCTCTTTGGACAAGAACTCAGCCTGTGTTGTCCACTTCATTATGATGTAGAAGTTGTAGGAAGAATCTCAAGACTAGAATACAGCCTGAGGACATTCTTGCTACAGTGCAGAGGTGGACCATACTCTGCTCACAGCAGGCTGGGAGCAATAGAAGTGAAGAAGCTTGTGGTTTTCATGAAAAAGTTTGAGGTTAAATTCCCCACTGTGGCTTAAAAATTCTGGATTCTTCTCAGAGGTGTGTTACTTATGGAAAGGCATGACTGTGAAGGGGCATGGTCACCACCTCCATGCCTTCCACTTGCTTACTGGACAAAGGTATGGCCACGCCTTAAACATCCACACTAATGTGAAAGCAAACTAGGTGAAAAAACCCAGTTGACTGACTGTGGAGTAGCTTGTTGAACGCAGGTCAGTAATGATAGCAGATGAATTTTGTTGGGAGAGAAGTGAATGGAAGTCCTGTATTCCAGTATTGCCTCTTTTTCAGACACCTGTTTCTGCAGCTGGGGGTTTAAAAAAAGAAAGTGAAATGAATTTCCTTTCCTAATTGGAATGAATGTAAATGTGAAACCACAGATGTGCTTGTAGAGTATTTTTTATATTTTTATTGCTTACCTTTCAATCAGAATTGCAACAGGGACTTTGATTCGGAAAACAGCAAATGGTGAAATGGTTTCAGAAGCAGGCCAGCCTTAATCTCCAGAGAGATGATCTACTTATCAATTCCTCTGGCTAGTTAGTTATACATTTAAAAAAGAAATCCATTATATTTCTGAATTCTAAGTTGATCGTCTTTCACCAGAGGAAACAAAATCGCGAGTATTACGGAATTCTGTTACCTAGTTTCTATTTTCTGTTCTTTAAGATCCAAAGGAAGTCCTTTCCCATCTCTGTTCACAGGAATGTACATGCATAACGTCCCTTGCGTTGAAAAAATAATATACTCCTAAATATATGTAGTAAGGGTGTCCACAGCTAGTAGACATAATCACGGTTTTTGCCACATGTTTATATGTTGAACTCAGTTTCATTTAATTATTCCATATTATTTTTTTCTTACTCCATTAGGTCTTGTCAGGCCATGAAGGTCCCATCAGTAGTCTGTGTTTTAACCCAATGAAGAGTATCTTAGCTAGTGCCTCTTGGGATAAAACGGTCAGACTCTGGGATATGTTTGATAGCTGGAGAACCAAGGAGACACTAACACTGAACTCAGATGGTAAATTTCATTTCATTCTGTCTAACCTGTCACATAGAGGCAGTTATGTATGAACTTAGGTATTGTTCCATCAAAAATATTTTGAGAATATCTGTAGTTGATGAGGTCAGTCGGTCAACATTTATTCCTGGAGTAATTCTGTGCCACTATGCGCATGCAGAATTCATGTCCCGTGCAGATTTCTTTGCTTCCCCGCAGAAAAATGACTTTCTGATGGGGAAGCAAAGGGAAGATGCAAGATCGATCATGCACCCCTCCCTGGCAGCATGGGTGCGTTGTTTTGGGCACCTGAAGCAGCCAGCGGAGAGGTAACTGCCGGGGTGGAGGCTGGGGACACCCCACCGGGTGCCAGGTCAGTCCATCCCCCATCCGCCAATCCCTGTGTATCCGGATGCTCCCATGCTCAGACCCCCCGCCCCGCCCCCCCCCCCCACACACGCTGAGCCTCACCCTCCACACCCAGAGCCCCCTGCTGAGCCCTGGCACCCAGCCCATGGCTCCTACCCTGAGCTGGGCTCAGCTGCTAGTCTTTACTGGGCTGGGGTGGATGAGGAGTGCACTTCCCTTGCACGGAGCGGCTGGGTCAGACACCCCCAGAAACCTCTGGCTCTGCACACCCTCCCCCCCGCTTCCTGCCCCCACCTCTCCTCAGCTGTGGGGGGAAGGAGTCACTGTATGGGGAGCTGCTCCCCGATCTGCCCAACCCGCGTGCATCTGGAACCTCTCCCCCCCACATACCCAGACCCCTCTGCCGAGCCCCACCCCTGCATCCAGACCACCCCCAGTTGAGCCCCACCACCCTGCACCCAGACTTCTCCATGCGCTCGAACCCCCACCCCGATGAGCCCCATCCCCCCTGCACCTGGATCCCCACCCCACTGAACCTCAACCAGCTATACCGAAACTCCCTTTCCTCTAGCGCCCGGACCCACACTGAGCCCCAACTAATTTCACCTGGACCTACCTGCAGAGTCCCATTGCCCCTGCACCCGGAACCCCCCAATGAGCCCTGTGCATCCAGATCCCCCGCACCCAGATTGCCCCACCTTGATCTCCCCCACACTAAGCCCCTCCATACTTTGATCCATTGCATTGAAGCCTGGGTTGAGCCTGCCTGCCCACACCTGGTGTGTCTGATGCGGGGCTGCTAACCCTGGTGAGTTGCTTCACCTGCTACTCCTGAGGGAATTCTGCACCTAAAAATTCTGCTCACAATATTTTAAAATTCTGCAAATTTTATTTGTCAATAAATAAATGTGGAGACTCCAGTGTGGCAGTAGGAAGCACGGCCACTGGCTGCACAAAGTGGAAGATCACCCTGCAGCCCAACCCCTCCCCCACCGGACACAGACCTCTGGGGCGGGTCTGGCCCTTGCGCTGGGTCAGGTGCAGCCTCACTGCTGAGTGCATGTCCCGGGGGGGGGGGCGGGTCCTGCAAGGTGATTTCCCACCTTTGTGCAGCCAGTGGTCTGTGCTCCTCACTGCCTTGCTGGAGCCTCCACACTTATTTATTGACAAATACAATTTTCAGCATTTTAAAATACTGTGAACAGAATTTTAAATTTTTTTGGTGCAGAATTCCTTCAGGAGTAAGCATTTTATTTGCCAGTTTCAGCCTGTAGTTTTCATTGCTGCTGTTTCATAGTATTTGGAAACCGTCAATAGCTCAAAAAGCCTTTGGTGCTAGCTGTCTGGGTTTTCGTCATCTTAACATTGTGTTTTGTTATAAAAATGGGAATGTGTACCCTCTTATTCTCCATCTTGCTTAGTAGAGTCCAGAAAAAGTATGTGTTAAGACTGAAGTACATTTTTATTCATCGACCAAATTCTCTGCAGTTCTTGTTGTTGCTTTCCGCCCTGATGGCAATGAGCTTGCGGTTGCTACCCTGGATGGACAGATAACTTTCTGGGATCATGAAAATGCAGTGCAGACTGGATCAATTGAAGGAAGACACGACCTTCAGATGGGAAGAAAAGAGTTGGACAAAATAACAGCCAAACAAGCTGCTAAGTCAAAGTATGTAAAATGTTCATGTAGCAATGACAAGAAATGCAACCCTTTTTGTGAGGGTTTCAGAATTTAGCTGACATGTGAATATCTTGATTCTGAGATTGTTTAAATAACTTGAATATCTTCTGACTCAAGTGTGCTGTCCACTCATTCTAGACCTTTTTTTTTTTTGGTACCTTCATTACAGCTCAGAGTCACTCATACATCAAATCCTGAGCATCTGTTCTTTCTCCTAAACTTGATTCATTTATATCATATTCAGTCTTTCATGTCATGCTGTGCATCATTTATCAGTGACAGTAAAAGGCATACACAGTTACAGTTTTGTGAGTAGCTGGTATGTAGGTGATTCATTTCAGAAGATGTAATCTGAGATATCCTGCTGGTTTTATTATCCAGGCAGTATAAATTTTTATCAATGCATTATTAACAATCAACTTTAAAAAAATCTCTCAAACAATGAGCACACCTGGTATGGAATGCCTTTGTTAAGAAATCTTTCCTTTTATCCCCTCACCCCAAAAAATTGAGGCAATAACTCTTTGAAAATTATATAACTTTTAGTTGTGAACACCAGTCAGCTGCTGTCTTCGAAATAGAGCTCATCATTTAATAGTAATTTTTTTCTGGCTCTTCTGAATCATTTTAATTGCAGATAAGACAGGTATGAAGACCTTTGGGAAGAAAGTAAACCTTTTGTAGTGGATATTTGTCTCATACGTGGCTTACTGCTCACTTATGTTGATGCACATCCATCCCGTAAAGCCTAGTTGCAGGAGTGTATGGTACTGATGGGTGTTAAGCAGAGGCTGGTTTGTCTTCCCTCTAAGGGAGGTTGAAGCCCAGAGGGATTGCAAAATTGCATGTCTGAGAGGAAAGAAAAGTGTGCTTGATGCAAAAGCCCACGAGAATTGTTTTGCTGTTGACGTGACATGGCTGTATTACAAGTGGAGTAGTACAAACATTAAATAATCCTCACAACACCCTGTGAGGCAGGGAAGTACGCCAACAAATCTGTTGAAATCTACACTGTGATAATTCACAATAAAGAATTTGAGAAGTACTCAATCATGTCAAAACTATTCTGTACATTAAACATTAATGACTGTGGAAGATTAAACTAGAAAAGGTTTTCTTTTATTCAATAGCAATTTTGGTTCATTGTATTGATGTTTGCTCAAAGCTCAGAAGTAGGGGTGAAATTATGCATTATATATTTTTTCAGATCTTTCACTACTCTGTGTTATTCAGCTGATGGCCAGTCTATTCTGGCAGGAGGATTATCAAAGTTTGTCTGTATTTATCATGTGAAGGAACAGATTCTTATGAAGAAATTTGAAATCTCATGTAATCTTTCCTTAGATGCAATGGAAGTAAGTGACTATCTCAGATTTTGTTTATTTTTTTTAAGACTGTTTGTTTTTGGTATAGTGTCTGATAAATGAGGTTTGCATTAGGAATATTTTATTACTTAAGTGGGAGTTCATTTTGTTGGTACTGAGTAGGAGACAGTCACAGGTGAAACCACCAAAAGAGCGAGTAAAATTGCGTAACTACTGGACTACAAGAAACTCAAAAAGAGCCAAAGGGCTTGGGTCTTGAAAGTGCAAATTTCTTGACAATAATGATAGTAAAGTCAACTTGCAATTACATTGCATTTCAAGAGTGAGAGATTTTAAAATTACTGACAATCTTGTACTGAATAATTTTCTTTGCGAACAACATATTTGTGCCAAAGAATGGATGCAGCATGGGAGGGAGGGCCTGGCACAAAACTTCGACTTATGAATGTAATCTGACAGTATTGCCAAATGCAAAAGTTTTCAGTTAATTTAAAAGTAACTGCAGTATTGCAATATCTTCCATCACTCTTCCCATCTTGCTAGGAGCTCTTAGATCTCAACTTCTCATTCTCCTCACCTTGAATTGTCATGGCCACTCTCTGAGGAGGTCTGACCTGGACTTTCTTTGAAACCCATTTATGAACACTCCTAAATCAAGTAGAGGTTGTTGTAAGGTAAACTGAGGGGCACTCCCTCCCTCATCAATGGTTGAGCATGGACCCCACAGTATTGCAAGCTTCAGTTTCTTCCAGGAGTCGAAGGAGACTCTTGGATGAAAGTACAAAACAATAACCATTAGGCGACTGGGCTAACCCATTAAATGTTTGTGAATTACTCAGTTAATCCTGTTCAGAACTCTCTCTATACATCAGAAGACCCCAAACTTTTTACATCATGCCCCCCTCCTTACCCATGTTGGCCCCCTGCTCTGGGGCCTAGCCGTGCCCCCCGAGTGTTCCTCTGCTCCCTCCCTAGCGGGG
The DNA here is from genome assembly GCF_015237465.2 of Chelonia mydas. NCBI lineage: Eukaryota > Metazoa > Chordata > Testudines > Cheloniidae > Chelonia > Chelonia mydas. The sequence continues at coordinate 153,547,067 of NC_057849.1, read as the reverse complement.
AACGCCCCACAGTTTGGGGACCTCTGCTATATGTGTATTCTTCAGATATAAGGAAACATGTTATGTTGGAGAGGAGAAGCAATTTTACAAATGGAATATGAATATTTTTCAGGAGTACTTGGATCGTAGGAAAATGACTGAATTTGGCAGCATGGCGCTGATTGATGATGGGGTTGGGGATGAGGATGGTGTTGCCATTGCTCTTCCAGGTGTAAAGAGAGGTAAATTCATTTCTTAATCCCACTGTTAGTAACACTGCTTTTTGCCCTTGGCTCCATGGGATAAAAAAACCTTCAACCCTGGGTCAGTGTGGGATGGACAAGGGGTGGTGCTATTAGACATATCCACCGCCCTGCCAAAATTGTTAAAGCTAGTTTGAAAACATTGTGCAATGACCTGTTGTTGAATACTTTCTCATAGAGGTTATAGGAAACAGACGCACTGTGGCCTAGTGAGTAGAGCACAATGCTGGCACTCAGACTGGAGTTCAGTTCCTGGCTCAGCCAGTGACCTGCTTTATGACTTCGGGCAAGTCATTTTCCTCCATCTGTTTCTCCTCTTACACTTTCTGTCTTGTGACTGGAAGCTCTTCGGGGCAGGGACTGTCTCCGTCTGTGGAGCACAACAGGGCCCCGTTCTCATCTGAGGCCTATGGAGGCTATTGTAATACAAGATGACTGATTACATTTGAGTGTGTGATGAACATCATGTCCAAAGTAGGAACATGGCACATTGGTATTGCTCATGTTTGAGATCAGAATAACAGGATGATAAGGAAAATAGCAAAGTAACCTATGAGCTGAAACGAAATCTGATACCTCAGGATTTTTTTTAAGTGATCTGTTGGTATCTATCACCTTACCAATATCTATCATGCTCGCCATACCACCAATCCTGAATCTGTCACACAATGGTTCAGTGTTCCTTTGTCAGATGTGTTTCTGCTGATTCGCCAGCAGTAACTCGAGGGTGAGGGTTCAGATCCAGTGTGAATATTTAGTTGGATGTGTTGATGACTTGCTTCTCATTTCTTGTTTCAGGTGACATGAGTTCTCGGCACTTTAAACCAGAGATAAGAGTGACATGCCTCCGTTTCTCTCCTACTGGTGGGTGTTAACTGTAAATGTAGTTTATCAGTAATGTTGAGTCCCCTCCTCCCCCCCCCCCCCGACACACACACACACACACACTGCAGAAGGACTGAGCAGTGGGTGAGAACTGGTAGATGTGAGCCTCTAATTTCTGAGTCATTAGTTCAAATTCACCCCAGATTTAGGGTGACATAAAGACATTGTCATTCAGTGACTCTCCAGGGGCTTATGTGAAATGAGTTGGTGGCCTCAGTCCAGGCACAGAAAACACCTCGCAGAAACCACTGTTATTAATATTGTCACTTATTGGTCCCCTTATTGGCATTCTCTGAAGAGGGGCTGATTTCTTGTTCGTAGTGGTGATCCCTCCAGAACGCATTACAGTGCTGTGTATTGGGCTTATTGTTGCCTTCGTTGTTCCTGTGTTCTGGATAACCAGAAGATTTAAGTTCATCGTGCTGTGAAGCTGGCACCTTTCACAGACGGTGTTTGATCAATAAAACCATCTATAGTATTGAGACCCCACCTTTTCCCAAATCACTTTAAGCAAGCATGGGAAACAGTCTTCATGTTCATCACCGCTCCCCAGAAAAAAACAAGTGCGTTGTGTTTAACTATCAACTGCCACTTCTCTTTTAGGGCGAAGCTGGGCAGCGACCACCACAGAAGGCCTTCTCATCTACTCACTAGACTCCGGACTAATCTTTGATCCATTTGAGTTGGACATTGACATCACACCTAGCAGTGTGCGCAAAGTGCTGAGTCAGAAGGAGTACACCATGGCCATTGTCATGGCCTTCCGGCTGAATGAGAAGAAATTAATTCAGGAGGTCATAGAGACTGTACCGTGTAATGAAGGTAAGCAGGGCTTCCATAAAGTGTAATTAACCTAATTTGAAATCCAGTTGTGTAACCCCCTTTGAGCTGAAGTCTGAGGGCAGAGTGTAGCCCTTAAACTTCCTTTTATTACCAAACATTTTACAATACAGCAAGCCTACTGCATGTTTATGGAAGGCTGTGTTAATTCGAGATACTAGTCATTTCTACCTCAGTACTGATGTGTCTAAAGAGGAAGGGGGAGAGAGTCTTGCAGCTGAAGGTAAGACTGAAAGTCAAGAAATCTGGTTTCTATTTTATTTGCTCTCTGCCACTCTCCTTTTTGACCTTCCACAAGTAAGTCCTCTCTGTTCCTCAGGTTTATATCTGTAAAATGGGGATAATGTTCACCTCACAGGGCTCATTTGTGGCTTAATTCCTGGATCACAAAGTACTTTAAGATATTTGAATAGAAATGGCTATAGAAGTCATTGTTCTTATTGTATATAATAAAAAAGGCACATTTCACTACTATACATTACAGTGCATACATACTGCTAAGTAATCATCACTTATTTGGGGGCATAATTTTCCTGAACCAAAAAGCTTAAAATGTAACTTCATAAACATAGGAGACTGAACGTGTTCAAATAAAAATGTCATAAAGTAAATATATCTTATGTGCTGATATTTTTATGTAGAGAATGAGGTGTGGCAAGGAAGGAAGAAGACTGCAGAGTACAGAAGTCAGTGGTCAAATGATGCAGATTTTTTGCGTTGGTGTAGGAGAGTGGATGCTTGTCACATCCAGAAAGTAATACTGTTCCAGGTGTGAGGAGCAGCATAGAAAAAGGCAGAAAGGCAAGAATGGGAGGAAGTGACACGGGTGAGCAGGGTGGGGTGGGTGTTGATCAGAAAAGTAGGCAGGAGGCAAAGCCTTAGGGCTGAGGATAAGGAGTTGGAATTTCAGGTAGAAAGATGCATAAGATACATAAGATAGATACATAAGATAGATGCATCCGATGAATTGAGCTGTAGCTCACGAAAGCTTACGCTCAAATAAATTGGTTAGTCTCTAAGGTGCCACAAGTACTCCTTTTCTTTTTATAAGATAGAAAAGGAATTCAGGGAAGGAGGTAGTAGGGGAGGAATGTGGTTGTCGTAGAAGAGGAAGGCTATTGTATCTGTTTTATGTTGGATAGAGGGGAGAGTCGGGAAGGCTGGAGAGAATCCAATCTAGGTGGGGGAGAACCATGCTGTGAATCAGGGTTTTGCAATAGGGACTGAGAGGAATGGTAGGATTTTAGAATTGTTATACTTAAGCCATGGAACTCACTGCAGTGACGTATCAGAGTCCAGGGGCTTGTGGGGAATTCAAAAAGGGGATTAGACATTTATAAGAATGATGAGAAAATTCAGAGTTACATTAGATTGGACTTTTATTTGGAAGGGTTATAAATAAGGCTACAATTTTGGCATGGGTCTTTTTATTAAAGTCATGGACAGGATGCAGGAAATAATGAATCATGGAAATGTACACACACAGTAATCCAGTAACGAAGCCCGAGGCCTGCCACCCGGGGCTGAAGCCAAAGAACTTTGATATCTCTTAAAATCATGGAAGCCGCAACCTCCATGACAGAAGCATAGCCTTAGTTATAAATCCTCATGCTTCAGGGCATTGTAATCTACTAACAGACAGAGGTTACGAAGAAACTTCTTTTGTGGGAAGGTTATTCTAGTACCTTCCTCTGAAGCATCCTATACTGGCCAATGTTGGGAACAGGAACACTCAATGAGGTGGAGCACTGGTCTGATCTGCTATGGCAGTTACTATAAAGTAAGAAGCAGCAAGATTTTGCCAGAGCCTGGATGTGCAGAGAGAGGGAAAGGGTGGAGTGAAGGTAGTTGAAGTTTTAATAGGAAATAAATGTCATGGCAGACCCTGTTTTAGTGGTAGATAGGAGGATCTTGCTTTTAAGTGCTGTGGAGGTTGGAAGATTCAGAGGGGAGTAACTTACTTTCTGAAGGACTGGCAAGTGTTGATCACAATATGGCAGATTACCTCCTGTCCAGTGATGCAGAATAATAGAACTGGGGTAGTCTCTGAAAGGGCGTCTCCTCAATTTTCCTTCCCTTTCGTCACACCCCATAATTCCAGTTGAAAGCTTGATGGGTTTTTTTTGTTTGTTTGTTTTTGTTTTTAAAAAACAGTTGACGTTGTCTGCTCATCGCTCCCAGAGCTGTATGTGGAAAAGGTGCTGGAGTTTCTAGCCTCTGCCTTTGAGACATCTTGTCACTTAGAATTCTATCTTACTTGGGCTCAGCGGTTGCTGATGCTACATGGACAGAAGTTAAAAACAAGGTGAGTGGACTTGAAAATCAAAACACAGAAAATTTGACATTTTAGGCTAAAGTTTAAAATATTTGAGAGACAGTTAAGAGGCTTCCAGCAACTATCTTTGAGATTCTGTATTGAAACATACAGCCCAATTAAAGTTACTTGATTTTTAAAAAAAGAAAAGGAGTACTTGTGGCACCTTAGAGACTAACCAATTTATTTGAAAAAGAAAAGGAGTACTTGTGGCACCTTAGAGACTAACCAATTTATTTGAGCATAAGCTTTCGTGAGCTACAGCTCACTTCATCGGATTCATACTGTGGAAAATACAGAAGATGTTTTTATACAAACAAACCATGAAAAAATGGGTGTTTATCACTACAAAAGGTTTTCTCTCCCCCCACCCTACTCTCCTGCGGGTAATAACTTATCTAAAGTGATCACTCTCCTTACAATGGCAGGTTTCAGAGTAACAGCCGTGTTAGTCTGTATTCGCAAAAAGAAAAGGTGTACTTGTGGCACCTTAGAGACTAACCAATTTATTCAAAGTTTTTTTGTTGAAGGATAGTCAACTTCGAAAACAGACTCCAACGAGAGACTGCTGAATTGGAATTAATTTGCAAATTGGATACAATTAACTTAGGCTTGAATAGAGACTGGGAATGGTTGAGTCATTATAAAAAGTAAAAAGAAAAGGAGTACTTGTGGCACCTTAGAGACTAACCAGTTTATTTGAGCATGAGCTTTCGTGAGCTACAGCTCACTTCATCGGATGTGTGTATATAATGTCTTCTGCAGTTTCCACGATATGCTATGCATCCGATGAAGTGAGCTGTAGCTCACGAAAGCTCATGCTCAAATAAACTGGTTAGTCTCTAAGGTGCCACAAGTACTCCTTTTCTTTTTACGAATACAGACTAACACGGCTGTTACTCTGAAACCTATAAAAAGTAACCTATTTCCCCTTGTTTATTATTCTCTCCCCCCCCCCCCCCCCATTTCCTTTTCATTTTCTTGGTAAACCCTGGATTTGTGCTGGAAATGGCCCACCTTGATTATCATACACATTGTAAGGAGAGTGATCACTTTAGATAAGCTATTACCAGCGGGGGGGGGGGGGGGGGGGGGGGGGGGGTAGAGAAAACCTTTTGTAGTGATAAACACCCATTTTTTCATGGTTTGTGTGTATAAAAACATCTTCTGTATTTTCCACAGTATGCATCCGATGAAGTGAGCTGTAGCTCACGAAAGCTTATGCTCAAATAAATTGGTTAGTCTCTAAGATGCCACAAGTCCTCCTTTTCTTTTTGCGAATACAGACTAACACGGCTGTTACTCTGAAACCTGTTACTTGATTATTATGACTTCCCAATGACCAATATATGTTGAAATGTGAGTATTTGGGAGACACAACATGAATCCTACAGTAAAGTTGCAGAGAAGGCTCTCCTAGATTGTAGGTAGAACTTTGTTTGAACTTTTAGCTTTAGGTGCTAAATGCATAAAGCTATAAAGAGCTGTAAGAAGACTTGTGGGAACAATGTTCTTAGACAATTATTTACATTTCATGTAATTGACATCCAATTGGGCAGTGCTTCATACCTAATTATGCTGACTTTGTAGACTTTGCTTATGTTTTTAGTAGACTGTCAATCACAGTTAACACCTGTGATTAACTGAAAACAAAATTAACACATTAATCGCATACCTCTGGGTGGGGAGGGAGGCATCGGGGGGGGGGGGGGGGGGGGGGGGCTGAAGCCCCAAGCCGGGCTGGAACCCCGCACCCCAAGAGGGGCTGAAGACTGAAGCCCTTAGCCCCTAGCCCAGTGGTTCTCAAACTTTTGTACTGGTGACCCCTTTCACATAGCAAGCCTCTGAGTGCGACCTCCCCCCCCCCCCCCCCCCCCCCCCAATAAATTAAAAACACTTTTTAATATATTTAACACCATTATAAATGCTGGAGGCAAAGCGGGGTTTGGGGTGGAGGCTGACAGCTCATGACCCCCCATGTAATAACCTCATGACCCCCTGAGGGGTCCCAACCCCCAGTTTGAGAACCCCTGCCCTAGCCTATATTTGAAAATGCAGAGAACCTACAAAAATATTTTTAAAAATGGTATTCTATTATTGTTTAATTGTGCGATTAAAACTATGACTAATCGAGTTACATTTTTTTAATCTCGTGCTTAATGGGGATTAATTTTTTTAATCACTTGACAGCCCTAGTTTTTTGGAAAGCAGTGTAATGATTTCTGTATTCTGCGTTCCTGCCTAGTTCCTTTAAGGCAATTAGACAAGATATGAGTGTTTCAGCTCAGTGTTCTTTTAGAGTTTTTGGGCAATTGGAATGAGGACACTGGGCAAATTAAAAATCTGACAGCTCTTCCCAACTACTATTTGGGAGTCACCGTAGACCAGAGGAAGAAGCGATAATGTTTTCCTTTCCTTGCTGATGTGGGGTGAAGAATGAGTAGTTATTCACACATCATGCCATCATTTAATGAATCTGAAATGGCAAGGAAGATTGATTCTTTCTTTTGTTTTGTTACAAAGTAGCAGTGGATAGTTTGTAAAGTCCAACTTCCTGCCTTGCTTTCCTGGAATTTATACTTTGAGTCAACTTCTTCATTATAGCAAACAGAATCAACTCTGAAAAGTTGCCATTTGACCTCAGAATGGAACGGTTTCTGGGGCTGATTTCTACATTGGTGCTGGGGAGGGAGAAGCATTTGACTAACTCAGCTGAAGCAACATGAGTAATAAATTGCATACATATGTTGTACTGAGCTAAAATTGTACACAGGTTTATTGGTGGACACAGCACAAAGTTACAAGGTCACTTGCTTTTATTCAGTGATATTTTAGATTTAGAACATTGATATGTAAAAATGAGCTAACAATATAACCGTTTTTTTTATTTGAAGAATAATGTTGAAAAAGGATTCTAGAAATCCATGTATAAATACAGGCTACACAGTTAGTTGCTTGCTTTCTCCTTTATAGGTCAGGGAAGCTGCTGCCCATGATTCAGTTCCTTCAGAAGAGCATCCAACGTCACTTTGAAGATGTTTCTAAACTGTACGTATTGCTGTCCTTTAAATATTTTTAAAACTTAAACCATAATCTTGTACAAAAGCTTAAGGCTATTGAATGTTGAGAGGGAAAATTTGTGTGATGTACTTAGATGAAGCAGAACCTAGCTTTTAACGTTTTTGTATTCTGGTGACTTGTTTTTACAGCTGTGAGTGGAATCGCTATAATATTAAATATGCTTTGGCCATTTCACAACAACGGGGCATGAAACGTCCTGCAGAAACATCAGTGAGTGAAGAGGAGTTGGAGGACTCTAACAGTGATTATCTTATGGAAGAGGCAACCACGGAATCATAAGGACAACGTATTTTCCCTTAATTTTCCTATTCCTTTTTGTTTTTTGGGGACCTACAGAAGCAATCACTTGCACCAGTGGTATTCACTGAGATTAAGTGGCCCTCATAGTGGCTTATTTTGTATATGTTGTGATATAGGCTTGGAGTAATCTGCAAAGGTACAGAATCTGGTTCGATTTAGGATAGCTAAAGTGTAGTCCATAGAGTCTCTAAAACATGGCTTGTGGCCTCCCTCTTCCCGTAACTGAGGGAGCAAGGACAAAGGTGATCAGTTAGATTTGTATCCAAATTCAAATAAGATACTTGTGTTCATCTGTCAAAAAAGATAAAAGCACAAGTAAACATATTGTTTGTGTTTATTTTTGATAAAATTTGTATAAATATACAGGCATTTTAGGCATTGCAAATCACTCTCTGAAGCCTTTGCTGTCACAATATTTCTGTGCCCCTGGATTAAACTCTTTTTTTAGTCATTTTTGTGTGTGTCATTTTTCATTAAATATTTGGAGGGTTGCATATTGACCTCAACTCATTTTAAAATGTTATCCCAGTTGCATTTAATAAAACAATAATAATAATTTGCTAAATTCTAAAATTATCCAAACTTTAAGCTGAATATTACCCAAAAAAAGGAAAAATATATTTGAGATAAATGTTTCACCATAGTGTGAACAAATATGTGAGCAAAGATTCTGTGCAGTACAGCATCTGCAAGGAATTTAATTGGTTAATGATCAAGGTATTGCAGTAAAGATTTATGTCCAGAAATTTCCAGCCTGTTGAATGCAACTTATACCACTATGTAACCAAATCAGAAGAACAATAAATATCTGAATGTTTGTTTCTCTTTTCTTTTTTTCTTTTTAACATGACAGCTGTTTTTTGTTTTGTTTTTTTTGTTTGTTTGTTTTTTAAACAGTACAACCAGGGTTCATTAGGATGTCAGATTTTGCAGGTTTGGATCTCCCAGTTGCTTTAAATGTGAGTTAACATGAGCACCAGTGAATTACTTTTTTGATATTCTGGGTATGGAAAAAACATGCACGTCTCCCATGCAATATATTAAAAGATCTCTATTAGTGAAGAATATCTCACAGATTACGACTGGTTTTAATCACAAGTGATCTTCTATTAAATTCTATTTTGGTGGGTTTGCTTTCCTCTCTCTTTCTCTCAACACTTGGCAAAAAGTTACTGAAAACTGTTACCAAGAAAATGTGCATCAGAAATGTTTAGATATACACAAAATCAGTTTGTATGACTCAACTGTATAAAATAAATATTATTGTATACTCTGGTGATCCAAGTAAATAAATATACCAGTGTAAAACTGTTTTTCCATGCTTATTCTTGCGAATTACTTCTTCCTTCCACTATTATCCAGTACATAAGTCATTTCTAGTCACTTCACTGGCCACGGTGGTAGTGTTTTACTTTCTTCCTACATGATTGTTTATCATTGTTTAGCATCAAAAAATCTTTTCACCGTTGCTGCTTTTATTGCCTCTTTTTATTTGTTTATTTTGGTGTCTCCATGTCTTGCATGTGTTGCAAGATGTCAAAAAAGATAAAAAGTATTAAAGGAGCGAAAGAGCTGGGGACACATACCAGTCGTGGCACTCTGGATTGTTTCTCCTTTTTTAAAAAAACCCTTATTTTCTCAAATCAAATGCTGGTTTTAGGGGCCTCTCCCCTGGTGTTGAGAATAGGCTGCGTAGAAGGGAGAAACCAAATAAATGAGGAAAGAGCAAATGTTAGGAGACCTAAAAGGATTACAGGTGGATAGGGACTGTTAAAATCATGAAATCTTACATGATTGAGAACAAAGTTCTACATGGTAGCGGTATCAGCATATGGTTACATAGGCTGACATTACCCCATAATTGCTGCCCCATTGCTTACGGTTTCTTGTGTGTCTTGTCTCTAGACTGTGTGCTCTTCAGGACAGGAACTGTTTACCATGGGTCTGCACAGCAGCTACTGGAAATGGATCTTAGCACTGTAAGGCCACCTCGGTTATCTCAATAGTATCTAAGTGTGTGTGTGTAAGGATTATAAGCCACAATTGTATATAAGCCACATTGTTATTAAGGTAGTCTTGATCTTGCCCCTAAATTTGTGTGCCGGCAGTTCTTGGATGCTAGTTTTGAAAGTTTGGAAAAGGTAATACAAAGGATTACATCTGTGGAGGGAGAGCTATGCTTTTGTATTACCCATGTCAAAAACATTTACATTTATAAGTGTAGTATTTTTGTGCAACTATACAGCACAGGCAACACAATGAAACCAGATTTCTCTGTGGAAGTGCCTGGAGTACTTTCATCAAGCATAAAGCCAGCTTCTGCACCAACCACTCCCTGCGTAGGGGGTGATGCAGTCATCCATTCCTCAATTGAGCTAAGACAGAGCTATCAAAATAAACATATTTGTCCTGCTTAAGTTGTCCAGTAATGTTTTGTGAAGTGCTCATATAGCATGGTAATGAGAGTGATACTGAAAGCTGAACAGAATGAGTCTGGTAAGCCCAACATTAGGCCTAATATTTCCTCCTGTTTAGCCCAGTTTATGTGATTTTGAATGTGGGCAGTCAACTATAAAGGATTTAGGCCTTGAACCTATGAAGACTAGCGTATGCTCAGCTGTATGCACAAGTGCTATTGAAGTCAATGTGGCTACCCACTTGCCTACATTTTGCAGGATCAGACTTTGTCTACACACACTTGCACCAGTTTAAAGGTGTATTTTTAACCCAATTTAGTTAGATCCATGCAACTATCTTTGTAGCTGTGCTTATTTAATTTTGAATGTATATTTTATCTTAATCCTGTAAAAAACATACCCATATCTACTTAAACTGAAATAAAATGTTTAAACTAATTTAAGGGTCTAAAATAGCTTTAAGCTGGTGCAAGTTTGTGTTTTTTCTTACTATTTCCCTCTTCTGATCTCCTATGTAAAGTGCTTGGATGAGAAGTGTTATGGAAGATATAAGTACAGAATTATTATCTTTAAGCCAGTAGTTTGGACTTCAAGGAGCAGGAATTAAGGGGGGCGGGGGGGGAAGAGCTGTAAGGGTTTTGGCAGCATCTCTGTGGCATTTCCTCTCTCTGCATAAGAAACAAAATATCCATGGAATATTTTTAAGGGACTTTCCACAAAATGTACAGACGATCTCCTGGTTTCAGAGGGAAAAAAGAATATTTTGTACAAGAGAAGCTGCAGTGAAGGGGGTCCTGAGCCTCTGCATGAGGGGCATGTTGAACATATTTGGCCTAACTGGTCTGTGTGTTGATCTTTGCCTCTTGCTGCACATCACTTATGTGCCACATTTACCCTACTACTGAGCTTCTGATGCCTGGGTTTATTTTAGCTGTAAGAGTGAACTAACAATTTTAGCAAAACCTGAGTATTCAAAAATTGTGAGATTTAAAAAAGAAATAAGGTATTTTTGGATTTTTATTTGTCTTCTAATCTTTGAACAATGCAGGAACAGTCAGCTAATGTTTTCAAGCTTTACTCTGCAACCAAGAAGGCAAGAAACCTCTGTTTTAAAAAAACAAACACCAAACAAAAAGCTGGGGTGCTGTAGGTACATGATTTCAGGAGCTGTGGCTTCAAGGAAAACAGCAACTATGAGACCTAGCACCCCAAACTTGAGCTTAATCGTAAATCCCATGAAAATGTGTCTTGGGTGTGGGCATTTTTGAAGGAGGGGTCTGAAAGGTTAGCACCAAGTTTCAATGTGAATAATTATTAAAATTCATTAAATTTATACAGCGCTTTTTGCAAAGGCAGGTCGGGATGGTCAATGATCTGGGGGGTCTGATCCTCCAACTACTGCTGGGCATCTAGCACTTGCTACCCGGGATTGGGGTGACTAGACCTGCCGATTTTATAGGGACAGTCCCGATTTGGGGGTCTTTTTCTTGTATAGGCTCCTATTACCCCCCCCGTCCAGATTTTTCTCACTGGCTGCCTGGTCACGCTACCCGGGCTGAGCTCGCAGTCCTGCAGGTGGTCGTGGGGCTCCCGGCGGGCCCCAGCGGAGACACCAAGAAGGGGGCAGCGGGGGCGGGCTGAGGAGAGGATGGGGGCGAGGCACGAGTGGCTGTGGCCGGCGCCCAGGGCGCTCTGCGGGTGCCCTGAGACGCCCAGCACGGAGCAGGCAGAGGGCGAAGCCCGGCCCCGGCCGAGCAGCAGGCTCCGTAGCAGCGGGCGGGGACCTCCCGCCTCTAGCCGGCGCTGTGCGGCTGCAAGGCCCGGCCGGCCGCGCCCTGGGGCTCGCTGCTGCACCCGCCCGGCGCCTCCCGCCCGCGCCTCCCCTGAGCCCGGCCATGCTGGCGGCGCGGCTGCTGCTGCGGGCGGCCCCGAGCGGGCGAGCCTCGCTCCACGGCTCCGCCCGCCGCCTGCGCGGGGCCCGGGTGGCCGTGGTGGGTGCGGCCCGGCCGCGGGCGGGACGGGGGGACTCCGGCGGGGCTGGGCTCGGCTCCCCCCTGGGGCCGGGGTCGAGCTGGGCCCCTTAGCAGGGCTTAGCGCCAGCTGCGGCGGGGCGGCCCTAGGCTCCGGGCGAGGGGCGGGCTGGGCAGCGCAGCCCATGCTGGGGGGCTGGGCGGGGAGGCGTTTTCCACTTGGGGAGCCGCCTTCCCCCCCTCCCCAGGGCGGGTGATAAGCCCAAGGTGACCCTCTCGCTGCCTGCTTCTGCACTGGTGTCCTCTGCTTGGCCTGGGCTGGGGCGGGTGCCGGGTGCGCGGGGTTAGTTGCCTGGTTAGAGCCCGCTCTGCAGCGGGTGGCGATCCAGCGGGAATCTTTGTGCGATTAGTACAGATTACTTGGCTTTTAAGAGTGTGGAAAGGGTAATGCTAGTTGAAGGAGACTGGCCACCCACCAAGCAGAGTCCTGGAGCTGAAATGTTCTGCCTCCCCCCTGTTAGGATACCCACTCTGGGTACTGCTGTATTAACACAGGGCATAATGCTTAAGCATATAAGAGCGGCCATACTGGGTCAGACCAAAGGTCCATCCAGCCCAGTTTCCTGTCTACGGACAGTGGCCAATGCCAGGTGCCCCAGAGGGAATGAACAGAACTGGGCAATTTTAAGTGATCCATCCCGTCATCCAGTCCCAGCTTCTGGTCTTTGGCAGTTTAGGGATCTTGAGAGCATCGGGTTGCGTCCCGGACCACCTTGGCTAGTAGCCGTTGCTGGACCTATCCCCCATGAATAGATCTAATTCTTTTTTTAATTCAGTTGTACTTTTAGCCTTCACAGCATCCTGGGCAATGAGTTGCACAGGTTGACCGTGTGTTGTGTTAAAAAGAACTTCCTTGTTTTGTTTTTAAACCTGCTTCCTATTAATTTAATCGGGTCCCTAGTTCTTGTGTTATGTGAAGGAGTAAGTAATACTTTCCTGTTCACTTTCTCCACACCAGTCACGATTTTATAGACCTCTCTCATATCCCCCCTTAGTAGTCTCTTTTCTAAGCTGAACAGTCCCAGTCTTATTAATCTCTCCTCATATGGAAGCTGTTGCATATCTCTAGTCATCTTTGTTGCCCTTCTCTGCACCTTTTCCAGTTCTAATACATCTTTTTTGAGATTGTGTTACCAGAATTGTGTGCGGTATTTAGCATGTGAGCATAGCATGGATTTATATAGTGGCAATATGATATTTTCTGTGTTATTATCTACCCCTTTCCTAGTGATATCTAACATTGTTCGTTTATTTAACTGCCGCTGCACATTGAGTGAAAATTTTCAGAGAACTATCCATCTCTTTCTTGAATGGTAACAGCTAATTTAGACTCCATTGTTCTGTACGTATAGTTGTGATTATTTTTCCCAGTATGTGTTACTTTGCACTTTTCAACACTGAGTTTCATCTGCCATTTTGTTGCCCGGTCACCCAGTTTTGTCAGATCTCTTTGTAATCTTTACAGTCAGCTTTGAACTTAACTATCTTGGCCCAAGATTCTCGGGTAATTTTGTATCATCTCCAAATTTTGCCACCGCACTGTTCGCCCTTTTCTTAGATCGTTTATGAATATATTGAACTGCACTGGTCACAGTACAGATTCTGGGGGTCCCTTCTACTTCCCTCTCTCCATTGTGAAAACCAACCATTTATTCCTACGCTTTGTTTTCTATCTTTTAGCCAAAAGAACAGGAGTACTTGTGGCACCTTAGAGACTAACCAATTTATCTGAGCATAAGCTTTCATGAGCTACAGCTCACTTCATCGATGCATTCCGTGGAAAATTCAGTGGGGAGATTTATATACACAGAGAACATGAAACAATGGGTGTTACCATACACACTGTAACGAGAGTGATCAGGTAAGGTGAGCTATTACCAGTGGGGCGGGGGGAACCTTTTTTAGTGATAATCAAGGTGGGCCATTTCCAGCAGTTGACAAGAACGTCTGAGGAACAGCGGGGTGGGGGGGAAATAAACATGGGGAAATAGTTTTACTTTGTGTAATGACCCATCCACTCCCAGCCTTTATTCAAGCCTAAGTTAATTGTATCCAGTTTGCAAATTAATTCCAATTCAGCAGTCTCTCGTTGGAGTCTGTTTTTGAAGTTTTTTTGTTGAAGAATTGCCAATTTTAGGTCTGTAATCGAGTGACCAAAGAGATTGAAGTGTTCTCCGACTGGTTTTTGAATGTTATAATTCTTGACGTCTGATTTGTGTCCATTTATTCTTTTACGTAGAGACTGTCCAGTTTGGCCAATGTACATGGCAGAGGGGCATTGCTGGCACATGATGGCATATATCACATTGGTAGATGTGCAGGTGAACGAGCCTCTGATAGTGTGGCTGATGTGATTAGGCCCTATGATGGTGTCCCCCGAATAGATATGTGGACACAGTTGGCAATGGGCTTTGTTGCAAGGATAGGTTCCTGGGTTAGTGTTTTTGTTGTGTGGTTTGTGGTTGCTGGTGAGTATTTGCTTCAGGTTGTGGGGCTGTCTGTAAGCAAGGACTGGTCTGTCTCCCAGGATCTGTGAGAGTGATGGGTCGTCCTTCAGGATAGGTTGTAGATCCTTGATGATGCGTTGGAGAGGTTTTAGTTGGGGGCTGAAGGGGATGGCTAGTGGCGTTCTGTTATTTTCTTTGTTGGGCCTGTCCTGTAGTAGGTAGCTTCTGGGTACTCTTCTGGCTCTGTCAGTCTGTTTCTTCACTTCAGCAGGTGGGTATTGTAGTTCTTGTTACAGTGTGTATGGTAACACCCATTGTTTCATGTTCTCTGTGTATATAAATCTCCCCACTGTATTTTCCACTGAATGCATCCGATGAAGTGAGCTGTAGCTCATGAAAGCTCATGCTCAAATAAATTGGTTAGTCTCTAAGGTGCCACAAGTACTCCTTTTCTTTTTGCGGATACAGACTAACGCTGCTGCTGCTCTGAAACCTATCTTTTAGCCAGTTACTGATCCATGAGAGGACCTTTCCTCTTATCCCACGACTGCTTAGTTCGCTTAAGAGCCTTTGGTGATGACCTTGTCAAAGGTTTTCTGAAAGTTTACTCACCGTATTGATTGGATCACCTTTGTCCATATACTTGTTGATACCCTCAAAGAATTCTAATAGATTGGTGATGCATGACTTCTTTTTACAAAAGACTCTTCCCCAACATATCGTGTTTATCCATGTATCTGATAATTTTGTTCTTTACTGTCATTTCAAGCAATTTGCCTGGTGCTGAAGTTAGGTTTATCAGTCTCTAATTGCGAGGATTACCTCTGGAGCCTTTTTTAAAAAATGGGCCTTACATTAGCTACCCTCCAGTCATCTTGTACAGATTGAAGCTATAGATGCCCGGATTGCCTCTGGAGCCTTTTTTTAAAATGGGCATTACATTAGTTACCCTTCAGTCATCTTGTACAGATTGAAGCTATAGATTACTTACCACAGTTAGTAGTTCTGCAATTTCATATCTGAGTTCCTACAGAACTCTTCGTTGAATACCATCTGGACCCAGTGACACTTTAATTTATCAGTTTGTTCCGAAATCTCCTGTATTGACATCTCAGTTTGGGTAACTTTCTCAGATTTATCACCTGAAAGGAATGGATGGGTGTGGGAATCTGCCCCACATCTTCTGCAGTGAAGACCGATGCAGAAAAATACATATTTTGTCTGAAATATTGTTTGATTTTCTCTTTGCAGGTCTTGTCTGGATGTGGTGTGTATGATGGTACGGAAATCCATGAGGCCTCAGCGTAAGCAGCTTTGCATTATTGCAGAGTCCAGAAAAGTATTCTTCACATGATTAGAGCATTTTATTCTCTTTAATTAATTTCCAGTTTCCCAGGGCTGTCGGTACTACCCTGGAAGAGCCTTGATGGTGTGTGGTTTTCTCCCAGGGTTGGTTCTTTCCATACCCCATGAAAATCCACCATTTTGTCTCAGCTTTATGATCCTCCTTAAGTTCTCATACTGGATGCTTCCGGATGAGGAGGAGTGGGCAGACTCCATCACCACCACATGCTAAGCCAGAGCAACGAGCTATTGGTCAACAATCCTTCTCTCCCAAGAGCTAGCTGCTGCTCTAGCGTTTCCAGCTTAGGAAGCAAGACCACAGACTTTACTTATTTCATAATCACCTTTCTGGGCCAAGTTCCAGTGCCAGGATTGTTAATATTCACATTGAGTTTAACCTATCACACTGTATATCAGATAATGGGACATTGATCTTAATGCCCTTTTGTGAGACATTTGGACTCTTCTTAAAGTTCTGAAGGAAGACTGTACTGATTTCTATAACAAGAGTAAATAACATGGCAATCAAAGGGGTTTAAGGTAACAACTGAAGCTCATCTAGTCTTCCACCTCACTTCCCCCCCTTTACAGACTATAATAAATGCCCTATACCAGTGGTGCCCAAACTTTTCCTGTCGTGCCCCTCCCCTTACCAGTAATAGAATCTGTCTGTCTGTGTGGCGCCCCCGCCCCCCCCCCCCCCCACACACACACACAGTTGGGTCTGCAGAGGAACACGTGGGCTGAAGGCAGAGCTGGGGACAGAACTGGGAATGGGCAAGGAGCTGTGGCTAGAGGTGGAGCTGGGCTGGAGTGGTGCTCCCTCCCACTCCCTGTGGGCATTGGCCCAGGTCCTGCTGCGGGCACCCCCTCAAATGTTCCTCCGCACCCCCTTGGGGGGGCTCACCACACAGTTTGGGGACCACTGCCCTATACGTTCCCTAAAAACTGACACTTTGCGGTCATTTTTTATGCTATTTTGTCAGTACTGTTTTCCAAAACATAATATATTTCTGGTAGGACTCAGAGCCAGATAAAAACCTTCTCTAACTGGCTCCTTAAGACTCCCTCTCTTCTAAGGCTTTCATCATATTTTTACCTATTTTGTAGTATTTTGGTTCACCTGAGTCGTGGGGGAGCTGAAGTTCAGATGTATGCCCCAGATATTCCTCAGATGCATGTTATTGACCACAGCAAAGGACAACCAGCTGAGGCTGAATCAAGGTAAGAGCTACATTTAATTTGCACAAGATGGCTCCTGCTTCTTGAGCTTGTGCCACAGGGACGTGCTGCAGGAGTTATGCCCTGTGTTAAATATTTACTAGTAGCAATTTTCCCAAAGTGTTTAACTTTATGCCTACTAATATTTTGTATGTGAGAAAAACTTAGATTCTTTGTCTTGTGACTTATCCCACTCCTTGCTCATGGGTACTGTATATTCCAGTTCTGTTTCAGAAGCAGCTGTAGTTATTCAGGGTCATTATTTTCAACTCTTCAAAAATAACACCCTTTTCTTACACAGTTTCACCACACTTGTATGCACTGGTTTCATTCCTCTTATTGCTTTATTTCTTGTTCTTTCAAGAAACGTTTTAGTGGAATCAGCAAGGGTTGCTCGTGGTAAAATCACAGACCTGGCTAAACTTAATACAAAGGACCATGATGCTGTGATATTCCCTGGTGGATTCGGAGCTGCTAAAAACCTGTGAGTGCCAAGTTAAGTAAAGTGATACAGAAATCCTTTATGCATAACTCAGACAGTAATAATAGGAAACAGTTAGTGGCCTTTTTGTAAAATATGTTAATTTACATAGTCTACCCCAGTGGTTCTCAACCAGGGATATGCGTAGGTCTTCCAGGGGGTACATCAACTAATCTAGAAATTTGCCTAGTTTTACAACAGGCTACACTAGCAAAGTTGGTACAAACTAAAATTTCATACAGACAATAACTTATTTGTACTGCTCTATGTACTATGCACTGAAATGAAAGTACGATATTTATGTTCCAATTGATTTATGTTGTTATTTTAAAAATTAATCGCGATTAATCGCAGTTTAAATCACACTGTTAAATAGAATACCAATTGAAATTTATTAAATATTTTGGATGTTTATCTACATTTTCATATATATTTTATTTTGTGTTGTAATTGAAATCCAAGTGTATATTATTTTTGATTACAAATATTTGCACTGTAAAAATGATAAACAAAAGAAATAGTATTTTTCAGTTCACCTCATACAAGTACTGTAGTGCAATCTCTTTGTTGTGAAACTACAATTTACAAATGTAAATTTTCTTTTGTTACATAACTGCACTCAAAAACTAAACAGTGTCAAACTTCAGAGCCTACAAGTCCACTCAGTCCTACTTCTTGTTCAACCAATCACTAAGACAAACACGTTTGTTTACATTTACAGGAGATCATGCTGCCCTCTTCTTATTTACAATGTCACCAGAAAGTGAGAATAGGCATTTGCATGGCACTTTTGTAGGTGTCATAGAATCACAGAATATCAGGGTTGGAAGGGACCTCCTGCTCAAAGTAGGACCAATCACCAACTAAATCATCCCAGCCAGGGCTTTGTCAAGCCTGACCTTAAAAACCTCTAAGGAAGGAGATTCCACCACCTCCCTAGGTAACCCATTCCAGTGCTTCACAACCCTCCCAAGAAAAAAACAACTGGTGCTCCAGATGAGGCTTGAACTCACAACCTCAGCATCACTCCATGCAGCACTGCTCTATAAGTAAGGTGCGCTAACCCTTTGCACCACTGGAGCCCGCAAAAACAATACAATGAAGTGACTGAGGGCTTGGCTACATTTGTGAGTTAGAGTGCATTAAAGCAGTCCCGGGCCCCCTAGCTCACTACCCGTCCACACTGGCAAGGCACGTAGAGCGCTCATGGTACTCCACCTAGGCGAGTGGAATAACGTTTGCTGTGCCTTGGCTACAACGCCTGGGTGTCAGTGTGAACGAGATGTTGCATTACTGCATTCTGACTGGCCTCCGGAAATGTCCCATAATCCCCTTAAGTCAAGTGGCCACTCTTCTCATTGTTTTTGAATCACTGTAGGAATGCAGAAATGCCCTTTGAAAGCTCCATTTCTAACAGCCGGCATGCTTATGTGCTCCGAGACAAAGCAACCATTACTATGGAATGCTGTGTGTGAGAGAGAGAGAGAGAGGGGGGTGGGTGGGGGGGGTGGGGAGGGGGGGGATCTGCTGCTGTCTGAACTTACAAGACAGCATGCTGACATGCTCTCAGCCTCCCAAAAACTCCCTCTCTCTCTTCCCCCACAACACAATCCCTGTCACACTCCACTCCCCCCATTTGAAAATCACGTTGCAGTCACTTGTATGCTGGGATAGCTGCCCATAATGCACCACACCCAATGCCACTGCAAGTGCCGCAGATGTGGCCACACCAGTGCGCTTGAAGCTGTCAGTGTGGACAGACTGCAGCGCTTTCCCTACTGCGCTCTCCGAAGGCTGGTTTAACTCAAAGGGCTCTACATCTGCAAGTGTAGCCATGCCCTTAGCTAAGGTCACCCAGCAGGCCAGTAGCAGAGTTGAGAACAGAACCAAGGTCTCTGGATTCTCAGTCCAATGCCTTACTTATTGTGCCACACTGTCCCCCTGTCATTGCAAGCTATTTACGTGACAGATATGCTAAACATACATATACCCCTTCATGCTTCGGCCACCTTTCCAGAGGGCATGCTGATGAAGCTCGTTAAAAAAATGATGCGTTAATTAAATTTGTAACTGAACTCTTTGGGGGAGAATTGTATATCCCCTGCTCTGTTTTACCCACATTCTGCCATATAGTTCATGTTATAGCAGTCTCGGATGATGACCCAGCACATGTTGTTCATTTTAAGAACACTTTCACTGCAGATTTGACAAAATGCAAAGAAGGTACCAATGTGAGATTTCTAAAGATAGCTACAGCACTCGACCCAAGGTTTAAGAATCTGAAGTGCCTTCCAAAATCTGAGAATGACGAGGCGTGGAGCATGCTTTCAGAAGTCTTAAAAGAGCAACACTCCGATGCGGAAACTACAGAACCAAACCACCAAAAAAGAAAATCAACCTTCTGCTGGTGGCATCTGACTCAGATAATGAAAATGAACATGCATCAGTCCGCACTGCTCTGGATTGTTATCGAGCAGAAATCGTCATCAGTGTGGATGCATGTCCTCTGGAATGGTGGTTGAAGCATGAAAGGACATATGAATCTTTAGCGCATCTGGCATGTAAATACCTTGCAACGCCAGCTACAACAGTGCCATGCGAACGCCTGTTCTCTCTTTCCGGTGACATTGTAAACAAGAAGCCAGCAGCATTATCTCCTGCAAATGTAAACAAACTTGTTTGTCTAAGTGATTGGCTGAACAAGAAGTAGGACTGAGTGGACTTTTGCAGGCTCTAAAATTTTACATTTTTTTATTTTTGAATACAATTTTTTTGTACATAATTCTATATTTGTAAGTTCAACTTTCATGATAAAGATATTGCACTACAGTACTTGTATTAGGTGAAATGAAAAATACTATTTATTTTGGTTTTTTACAGTGCAAATATTTGTAATAAGAAATACTAATATAAAGTGAGCACTGTACACTTTGTATTCTGTGTTGTAATTGAAATCAATATATTTTAAAATGTAGAAAACATCCAAAAATCTTTAAATAAATGGTACTCGATTATTGTTTAACAGTGCGATTGATCCTGCTTAATTTTTTAATCACTTGACAGCCCTAGTTATAATTATATGGTAAAAATGAGAAAGTAAGCAATTTTTCAGTACTAGTGTGCTGTGACATTTTTGTATTTTTATGTCTGATTTTGTAAGAAAGTAGTTTTTAAGTGAGGAGAAACTTGAGGGTACGCAAGACAACTCGGACTCCTGAAAGAGGTACAGTAGTTGGGAAAGGTTGAGAGCCGTTGGAGCTAAGGAAGACTTCTTTCAAATTGTTTGGGGATTTCCATAGTATAACATTTTCAGTGCTGCACATGGATGGGTGGGCGGGGGTTTCCCTACATAATTCTTATTATTGTTAGTGTGCCATTTTGCAATCTGAAAATTCCACACTGAAAAATTTCCCACCAAAACTAGGCAGCAGTTCTAGTGCTTACACGCCACATTAAAAAAAAAAACCCTTTCCTTTCTCTGTGGTGGTGTGGTGGTGGTTTTGGGGGCATAATAGAGGGAAGTAGTGAAGTTTATAAAACTTTTAATTTTAGATCATCTTCAGTATCTTTCTCTTACTTCTTTCTGCCTCAATCTATATAGAAAGTGTTGGGATAGTATTAAACTAATCACTAAATAATTTCCTTTCAAAAAGTTCATGGATTAGCCAAGTGAAACCCCATGTGTCTTGTGACCAATTAGTCTTCTTATTCTCTTTGATTCTTTTGAGAAATTTGAGTGTATTTTTTTTAACCATCTGTTTTGGATGGTTTAGACACAATAAATCCTGGATCTTGGCAGGGGGTTAGACCAGATGATCCTTGTGGTCCCTTCTAACCAGTGATGAGCTGCCAAAATCTTAACAACGGGTTCCCTCCTCACCCCACAAGGGGGTCGTTGCCCACCCCCCGGGACTCCTGCCCCATCCAACCCCCCCACGTTCCTTGACGCCGCCCCCCCCCCCCCGGACCCCTGTCCCATCCACCCCCCTCCCCTGTCCCCTGTTCCAAAAGGGCTTCTAAATTTAACAACCGGTTCTAGCGAACCGGTGCAAACCGGCTCCAGCTCACCACTGCTTCTAACCCTGTGGTTCTACGATTCTATGAAATGGCTTCTTCTAGGATGTTCCTTGCTGTGTCGTCATAAGAAATTATTTGTTCTGTTCTGGTAATGATCTGAAAATCTGGTAACATTGCTATACTTTTTCTGCAAAATGTTAGAACACTTAGTACTTAGTTAAAACTAAGATTTGTGGTTTATAATTTGTTACTTGACTCAGTGAAGCATTAGTATCCATTTTCCATTTCTGATGTCCATTGAGAGCTGCTCTGAGTGTCCACATATAAAGTCATAGCATTATATTGAGGTGTTAACGAAAGCTTCTTGTTGTGGCAGTTCCACCTTTGCTGTGGATGGGAAGGATTGCAAAGTGAATGGAGAGGTTGAACGTGTCCTGAAGGAGTTCCACAAAGCTGGGAAACCCATTGGGTATGTACGTTCTAGGAGCATTGGGTATGGTACATTTAGAGGAGCAATTGAAAGTGCTGTTGTGTAGTTGATAATTTCTATAAGAGCAGAGATAAAACAAATGCTAGGTAAGTGGGTGGATGTTAGTCTTTGAGCTAGAAAAAATGTATTCAGCCTTGCATTTATTAGTGGTTCATTTGAAAAAAAAAAAATCTTCTTTCAAGATGGTAGGAAGAAAGAGAAGCTAAGAAAAAGTTTACCTTGCTTGCCAGGAAAAGCCTGACGTAGTTGGAAAGAAATTACCTTTTCATGTTTGACTTTATGATCTTTAAATACATGTGCATTTGAAGCTTCATAATTATAATTCGTTCTTTTAAGAAGTAGTCTCACTGGAGTAACCTTTTTTATTTTTCTTGCAGCCTGTGCTGCATTTCACCAGTGTTGGCTGCAAAAGTACTTCCTGGTGCTGAAGTTACTGTGGGACATGAAGAAGAGGAAGATGGGAAATGGCCTTATGCCGGAACTGCAGTAGCCATTAAAGCACTGGGAGGAAAACACTGTGTAAAAGAAGTAACTATATCCTTTCCAATTAATAATCCATGACCAAGTGTTGAGGGACACTACTATTCTTAATGTATAAGTCAGCACAGTTGCAAAAATACACAGAGTTGATGCTTAACTGTTGATAGTCTGGTAGGACTATACTGTAGTATGATACATGTGGATTAGGCAACATTATTCCCATTGATTTATCAAGTTAATTGTGTGGCTGAATCCTTACACATGGTGCTCAGTTGTTGCCTGAAAATTCCTCTGGCACAACCAGTGCAGCGGTTAAGTCAGAAGTGCTATATTATAATGGCCTACAAGTACAATCTATCAATGGAAAAGGACCCCATAACTAGTCAGTTTTGTTTGAAATTCATTTCTTTCTTTTTCCAAAAGTCTAAAGCCGTGACCAAGACATCTTTACCCTGAAGCATTAACTTCTAAGCAAGGAGTTTCCCATTTTCTCATGTAATCATTAATACTCTTTTCCCCATTGGTACAATACTGGTATTTCTGAAAAAATAAGTAGAACATCTCCATTCCGAGGCTACAGCTATGACCACCTTTACATTACTTGGGGGTTGGGGAAGATATTTATTGAAGATGTAGGTGGTGGTGTTTCATTCTGCAGACAGCATCTGCAAATACTAGGTTGGCTGTGTTTTCCTTAACTCTCTTCCACGAAGCTCATGTAGACGTGAATAACAAGATGGTTACTACCCCAGCATTTATGTGTGAAACGGAATTACATCACATCTTTGATGGTATTGGGGCCATGGTAAAGGGTGTGCTGAAATTAACAGGCAAATGAAGTGGCTATCTGTAATAATAATAGTAGTAAGCTTTAGGAAATTAAATGTACAATACCAGAAATATCATGCATCAATGGAAACATATTTCCCCTGCTTGCCCCATTAGCACTTTTATAAACCACAGACATAAAGTTGACAGTCTGATTCCCAGCTCTGTTCAGAGATTGCAAAAATGTTTGCTACATAAATGCATTGATTTCCAAGCACATCCTAACAAAAGGGTCTGTTGACTGGCTCTTTGAGTAAAAGTCATGCATCCTGTAACCTAAATAATTTTTTGGACTTGGACAATTGGTGCGGGTTGTGTGAGAATGTTCTGAGACCAGCCAGCATACTATTCCAGCAAAAATACCCTCCATCCCTTTGAAAAACACTAGGGACGCACATGAAAACCGAATGACATGAATACTGTGGAGTCAGAATATTTGGAGCAGTGGACTGAGCATAGGGCTGGATTGCTTTGTAGATTTCACAGTTCTGTTTCAGAGGCTGCGTAGTGTGGTTGAAATGCACCAGTTCAATTGCTATTGTGAGGAGTAGATCCAGCTGCTATGGGATTGACTGCCATTCAGAGGTGGGGAGTGAAGTTACTGCTGACTGCTGT
The DNA here is from genome assembly GCF_015237465.2 of Chelonia mydas. Lineage (NCBI taxonomy): Eukaryota > Metazoa > Chordata > Testudines > Cheloniidae > Chelonia > Chelonia mydas. The sequence continues at coordinate 153,523,035 of NC_057849.1, read as the reverse complement.
TCTTTGAGAGGAAAGCTATGTTAAAATGCATTCCTGGCTAGTCTAGCTGCCTTGCATTGAAACAGCTATTGTATTTAGTTTTCTGGGTGTGTCAGTCTGAACTTTGGCATTGAGAAATTGCTGGGATCTGGGAAAGGAGAAATTTAAGAGGACTGAACAATAGGGACACACTTATCTGTGTGTTTCAAGCAAGGCTGCAATAGTTTGCTGCGTATGCAGTCATTTCCTATGTCCGTGAGGTAAACGTCAGGATCAGCTCTGATGTAGCCAATGGAAACAGTCATTTCTATGCCCCTTGGTTAACTCACCATTAATTAAAAACACTGTGTTGCATACCCCTCCTTTCCATATTCCTTTCATGGCTTTTTTTCTGTTTTAAAAGGTGGGCTTTTTCCAAATATGAATAAATCTGTGTGTCAACAGCAGGACACATCTTATTGTTAATGCCCTAGCATTTTGAAGAATCTCTCCTTATTTAATTGCACAATAGGCCTTTCATAGCGAAAAGAGGGCTTGAAACAAGGGGAAAGTATCAGCTGCAGTGCCTTGTACGTTTTAAAGATCTCTTCCACATGAACGTAGTTACTTGCCTAGCAGTGGGCAACAGGCTGACTCCAGTGCGGTTACCACCTTCCCCTTTCCAGACTAACAGAGCAACTTCCATCGACATACAATCAAATGGAAGAAGAATGAGGTATAAATTAATTAAATGTTGTCTAGTTATTTTCTTTTATCTTTTTCCCGCATCTCTTTTAATCATAGAATATTTGCATTTGAAGGAGCCTTTACTGATTCATAGAGTCCAACATCCTTCAGCATTTCCATCTCTTTCCTAAATGTTGTCTGTTCACTTCTTATTTTTCTTTTTCTTCCTGCCTCATTAACTTTTCCCTGTATAGGCCAGTATAGCGTTCTATTCTCTTTCAGCTCCAAGTTGTCTGTCTTTCACTCTATTCACAGAAAAATGATGCTGACATAACAGAACTTTGTGCCCCATGGGCACCTGCTTTTCACAGACAAAAACCATGTTCCAAATACATTTGCCCTGTGTTTTTTAATCAACAGGAATTTTAAGACCTGTACATGAAGTTGTTTTTCAAGAGTACCAATTCTTTTGTCCTATTATGACAATGATCCTAAAAGGTTACAACATGGATTTTGAGGATATTTTTGCCAGCACATACTCTGCTAATTTGTTTACTCTGAGATGTAATGATATGAATATACATTGTTCTGCTTATTGGTGCTTTTCTTATTTAGACTTTAGGCCTGCTGTCCCTGTTAAGAAAACTAAACTAGTTTTGATGTGGCTACAGAAATTTTCTGTGTGTGGTTTTAATACTACAGTAAAACACTGTACATAAAGTTAACAAAAATGTCATGTATGAGGTATGCTCCAGGGAATATATGTATCGTAGTGGGTGTTTCAGTTAAAGGTGGTTCTTGTAAATTTAAACTAATGAGCTTCATTTAGATTCTGATGCGGTCTGATTTAAGGTTTATTTTGTGATATCGCATTGAGGTATCATAAATACTATCTGTACCCTTGACTGGAGAGCAGTGGGGGTTTAAGAAGATGCTTTTCCTTTGTAAAAAAGATGGTTCAGTTTGAAAAACTATGTTCTTAACCTTGTTTAATCAATGCAGATGTGAAAAGAAAAGTACTTTTATGGAAGAGAGATTTTCTCTGTTAGAGCATTTTTTTAAAAATACAAAACATTTTTGTCAAGTACATCTCTGGCGTGAGCTGAGGTTTTGAAATTGCACCACAAGCATATGCACTATTCATGCTGATCACCTTAATAGTCAAAATTGTGAGCTTCAATAGTATCCTCTCTTATGGAGATTCTCAGGAAGCTAAAAACAAGAGCTACATACAAATTATATTATTAAGTGTGTTTGGGTGGAGGTTAGGAAACTTCATGTTGCTCATGATTTGTTACAATGCTGGGTTTGTGGGTGCAGAAAATGTAGGAAATCGTCAGTTACCAAAGGAGCAAGAATAGAAGTGGAAGACATTGTTTTCATGTAGCTGACTACAAATAAAGGCTGTTTCCATATGTTTCTCTTGTAAATTTATTTATGGATCAACTTATTTTTACAGATATGGGGTTATCTTAGTGGGGAGAAGGCAGGGTTTGAACCTTATTGAGGGTATGAAATGTTCTAACTATCTTTAAATGTTGAGTCAGTGGGAAAGCTCTAGAAGAAGGGGCTGTATAAAAGGAACTTTTTAAGCATGTTCTTAAATGTGTGCCTTCCTTACGTGTGCAGGAATTAAAAAAGAATAGTCTATAAACAGCACTGCAAAACTTCCAATACTTTGCCTGTAGAAGGGGTAGTGAACTCCTAGGATTAGTGAGAACTCCTACAGTCGGTGACAACTGTTGCGCTGTCTTCTACAGGACTGTGTGTATACCTCTTCTATGTCACTACATCTCCCAGGGATGTAGGTGGAGGTTTCTCTTTAGCTTCTCGTCTTAGCACAAGAAGGCTGTTGTACCTTAAGGTTTTTCATACCTGCAGCTCCATTGGAGGTAGCTGTAGTGCAGATTCAGGACTCTTTCCTTTCTGTTGGAATAAAACTTCCTTTTCTCCGGGCTAGACAGGGGTGATCTTTTTGAGAAAGGGAGATATTCTGAAGAAATAGCTAGCCCTATAGTACCACCAGTCATTGCAGAACGAGGCCACAGATCAAGCCAATGTACAGCTCTTCAGTCCTGGTTAATTCACTGAATGTAGCTACCCAAATAGGAGTGACTTCCAGAAATCCTTTCTTTCAACTGTGCCCTCTTTGGACAGTTGCAGTCCTAGTCATGGTGATCCATGGCTTTGGGACCTCCAGGTTGGATTGCTGCAATGCCCTGTGCCTGGGAATAAACATACAAGCCCTTAAAACTCCAACTAGTGTAGAATGCAACAGTGTACCTGGTAAGCAGCAGTGGTGGAAGAGAACACCTCACCCTGGAGTTCTTGTTTCTGTACTGGAGCCCATTTAACAACGGATCAAGGTCACTGTCCTAATTTTCTTAGTTTTCATGAGCTTGGGACTCTTACTTGGGAACCCAGCCGTCAGTCAACAAGACCTTTTAATGACAACTGTGCTCCTTATGAATAAGGGAGCCACCTGCAAAAAGAGAGGGAGTCATGAGTGCTGGGGACAGAGCTTTGTTCAGGACTGGCGCACAGTTGTGGAAGTGCCTTCAGTGGGGAGATCAGGAGGAAAATTAGCTTCACTACCTTCACAAAGACAAGACTTGTCACTGTGCTTGCCCTCAGCAAGAAATGCATTTTAAAACATCCCTTCAGCGCCAAGGAGAGGTAAGGGAGAAAGAACCAAAGACGAAAGAATGAATCTTTTATTTACTTGTGAGGCACTCAGATTGCACAGCGATGAGTACAGTACAAAACCCTTTCTGGTTCTTGTTGTGAGATGAGGTTTTAAACCTGCTGCTATTGGAGGACTTTAATATTACCCTGGCTTTTACCCAAGTGTAATTTTGGAGGGAAAGTCCATGTGTTGTGGGTGGGGGATTAGTAGGAAGAAGGAAATGCCTCTCTGGCAGGATTGGTTTTTTCCCCTCTCTCTGCAAAATGGTGGCTGTTTGAAGATTCCTAGAAGCTTATTCTTTCTGTCAGAGGTGGGCACCGTGCAGCTGAGGTGGTCAAAGGTGCATGGTAATTACACTTGAGCACGTGACTATCATCAGAACTCAGAGGTGTGTTCATCAAGTCTTCCCCCTTCTCCCCGCTTCTCTTCCGGCAGGCACACATTTACACACACACTAATTTGTCCATAGACAATGTTGTTTTCAGTCTGCAGACAAAATGTTTTAAGAGCTGATTTATATCACTGAAATGAACAGTTTAGTCCAGTATTAGCATGGCTTCTCCAGCAGCTCACATATCTAAATATGTTTGATGGATATGGACTATGGTTAACTGATCCTCTTGCCACACGCTTCCGTTACACTTTTGGGGAGAGTGGGTGAGGAGGAGGTGCAACATTATTCACTGTTACGCATGTATATGCAAGGTCTGAGTTGCAAAGTGTTCCATGTAAACATGTAGTCTCGTGTTCTCTCATTAAAAAAAATCCACTGTGGCCTGAGCTTGTGATACCAATTTCTCTGCAGTTTGAAGATTTGGCCTGTCTCACTCCCAACAGCTGGAAACTGTGCTTATTTCTAAGAATGAAATTATGGGTAAGGACAAAAGCTTTGTCTCATTGTTTCTATACTAGCAGGAAAGCAATCTTCAAACATGTTAGCTGCCAGCAGGGGGCACCTTCTGACCAGTCTTATGGGACAGAGGTTTCCTTCAACTGAAAAGCTGCTGTAGTCTAGCTTCAGAGTAGCAGCCGTGTTAGTCTGTATTCGCAAAAAGAAAAGGAGGACTTGTGGCACCTTAGAGACTAACCAATTTATTTGAGCATAAGCTTTCGTGAGCTACAGCTCACTTCATCGGATGCATTTATGATGCATCCGATGAAGTGAGCTGTAGCTCACGAAAGCTTATGCTCAAATAAATCGGTTAGTCTCTAAGGTGCCACTAGTCCTCCTTTTCTTTTTGTAGTCTAGCTGTTGCTTTCCCTTATAATGTTTTTATTTGGATATTGATGTTTGGGGCACTGAAACAATAAGGTAAAATAATAAACATTGCTTTCCACTTAGTTAAAGAAAAAACAAATTGAAGCCCGATTCCTCCTTAAAACATGCATTTGCAGCCTAGTTGTAGGGCAGTGATACTCAGACCCTCAGTGGTTCAGGAGCCAAATTAGCAATCCACATTACCCAAAAGAGCCAGAGTAGTGCGACTGCATTTTTTCATTTACTATAGTACTATATATTCATATTTAAACCATATGATGGGAAATATTTAGTTTTTGACTGACCAAGTGTTGTTATTTTATCAACTACAATTGGTTAATAACATACGGAAAGCATCATGATTGGTTAATAACTTAGTTTGATTAATAATTAAATCACACATTGTTTTAATATGTGCTATAAAGAACAGCAAGAGACACATTCAAGAGCCACTTGCAGCTCTTGAGCCTCAGTCTGAGTATTGTTGTAGGGTTTTGTTTGTAATGAGGTTGGAGAGGGGTCTTACATTTGATTCCTCGCCTTTCCCTCTTCCCGGGCTTGTAGCTTCTGAGGAGAAGGTCATGTCTTTTATAGGTCAGTGTCAATTCTCTGAAGAACTAAGGAAGTTACATTTAGTCGTCTTTTTCTAGAAGGGTGTGGTCTGTTCAAAGAACCTCTGTGCGTGGAAGAGGTATGTCAAGGTTCCTTCCCCACTCTGAACTCTAGGGTACAGATGTGGGGACCTGCATGAAAGACCCCCTAAGCTTATTTTTACCAGCTTAGGTTAAAACTTCCCCAAGGTACAAACTATTTTACCTTTTGCCCTTGTACTTTATCACTGCCACCACCAAACATCTAACAAATATATAACAGGGAAAGAACCCGCTTGGAAATGTCTTTCCCCCCCAAAATCCTCCCAAGCTCTACACCCCCTTTCCTGGGGAAGGCTTGATAAAAATCCTCATCAATTTGCATAGGTGAACACAGACCCAAACCCTTGGATCTTAAGAACAATGAAAAAGCAATCAGGTTCTTAAAAGAAGAATTTTAATAGAAGAAAAAAGTAAAAGAATCACCTCTGTAAAATCAGGATGGTAAATACCTTACAGGGTAATCAGATTCAAAATATAGAGAATCCCTCTAGGCAACACCTTAAGTTACAAAAAGACACAAAAACAGGAATATACATTCCATTCAGCACAGCTATTTTAACAAAACAGAATCTAACGCATATCTAGCTAGATTACTTACTAAATTCTAAGACTCCATTCCTTTTCTGTTCCCAGCAAAACAACACACATACAGAGATAGCCTTTGTTTCTCCCCCCCCTCCAGCTTTGAAAGTATCTTGTCTCCTCATTGGTCATTTTGGTCCGTTGCCAGCGAGGTTATCCTAGCTTCTTAACCCTTTACAAGTGAAAGGGTTTTTCCTCTGGCCAGGAAGGATTTTTAAAGGTGTTTACCCTTCCCTTTATATTTGACAAGGTATGAAGTAGGAAGAAATGGAGATAGCCTTAGGACACCCCCCAAACAAAAGCAAATGGAATGAGGGTAGATTTAGAGAATATGCTTGCTGCACATTGCTCTGCTTCTTGAATTTTGTTTATAAAAATCTTGTTTGTCCATTTTTAATAGTTGTCAACTCACTTGCTTGGTTTGACTGGTGACTGAAAAAGGGGGAACACTGTCTATGCTCTGGCTCTCTGATACTGGTGAAATTCCCACACATTGCTGTATAATGGCATTCCTTTGATGCTGGTGGCAAGTGTCACTCCTCGCATATCAAGATAAGACTACTTGAACTCTCTGAAAGCATGTAATCAGTTAGTTACAAGAGGGAGGTCTTTAAACTTTAATAATATACAAGCTGAAAAAATGAACAATTTGTTCTGATAAAACTACTGCTCTGTTTATTTGTATCTTACTGCAACTAAAATTAATAAGCAGGAAGAATAAAAACTGCACTCCTGCCTCCATGCAACTACTTATAAGATAAATTCACAGTGGTTGCCTGGAGATTTACTTAATCTGACAGGTTAATTTATCTGAGTATGGTCTCCCCAGTATTAGATAGAGGTCCGTGCCACTGGTGAACTTCAAGTCAGCAAAATTAAGATACTGAGTTATTAAATGGATAAATTGTTTCAGTCCATTTTAGAGTTTTAAAAGCTTGCTTTCTCTCTCTCTCTCTTTAGTTCTTGCCGAAGGTTTGGAAGGCTTGAGGCACAGAATGGTCTGTTCTCTGTCATTACACGTGTTCTGAGAGTGCAAGTAGCTCACCGTGGGGCCGGATAAGGAGGGATGGTGCTCTATTCAGTTTCTACCTATATATATTCCCAAACTTCTCCAACAAAACAGCTGTCTGTTAATGGCATATTACCATTAGATAAGCAATTAACAGTGTTGACATTTTGGGGAAAGTTGAATAAAGAAAAGGGTCCATTTAAGCATCCAAAATGATCTTGTAGTTTATGCTTGCTTTTGCTTGTGAAGCTATTGTGATTGCATGCTAGTTTTTATAGGTAAACAGCTATTTTGGTCTGCTCATTTGCTTGCCCAGATAACTCATGTATATGTAAAATCATGCTACTTACACTTGGAAATGTGTGTATTTTTGCATATATGGACTGCTTTTTTTAAAAAATGGCCTTTTAATTGTCATGGGATTTTAGAATTAACACTCCGTAGTGATGAAGGGAGGCCGCTCACACCTCTCAGAGCTATGGCTTGTGTAGCTAACCAGACTTGTGAAGATAGTCCTATGTTAGTTCCAGTTTTTGTTCACAGCCAGAAACTTTTCAAAAAGCTTCAATTCTGTGGAAGGTGATGGGATTAGCAGAGAAGTGTTGGTATGGCAAGTGATTGAGTAATAGTTTATTTGTGTTCCAGCCTTTCCTACAATGTGCAAGGCTATGTTTTGAAGAGTTTACAATCTTAGATGTCAGGCAACATAAGAAGACTGGAATAGAGGCAGACAATCAAAATACATACACTTACATAACAAATACTCTTTGTTGTTAAATACATATATCAGCTATAGCTGTCTGCTTTTCAATCAGTTGGGGATAAATTCCAGCTCAGCCTAACCTTAGCAGTGACTCAGAATGCCTGGAGTTTCATCTGCTTTTCCCTACAGCGGGGGTCTGATCTTTCACTCACTGAAGTCAATGGTCTCATTCCTTCCAGTGGATGCAGGATTGAGCTCCAGGCTTCCTATTTTATTCCATTTCCTTCCCAGCAAATACAACCAGTTGGGTGCCTTATTTATGAAGGAGAGTGGAGTGACTTCAGCTGTAGCAAAAAATACTTGTGTATACTTAAAACATCCTGGTGCTTATAAGCCACTTCCCCCTACTTCAGTGATGCTCAAAAGTTACTGTATATCTACACAGCAATGTAAGCCTAGAGTTAGTGGGACTCGAGTCATCTGACCCATGTCAGAGAACCCTGGGTTTGAGCATCTACACTGCATTTTAACCCTAGGTTAAGGATTTTCTGACCTGTGCTGAAACCTAGGCTCTGGCATCCACACTGCAGTGCACAGGTCTGAGTCAAAGTAATCCTATCCCAGAGTGTCTAGCGCCCCTCCATCCCACCCTATGGGACGCAGGTGCCCATAAGGAGTAGAGAAACTGCAAAAGTAGCTTCTCTGATGGCTGTCTCAGTAGAATGACTGCAGTTTGAGGAGGCTTTATACTGAACTACCATTGATCGGAGACTGGGGCTCTCCGCCTCAAGGCTGAATCACATGGGCAGGAAAATGCCCATGTGCACCGATTCTGAGGATAATCAGGACTGTTAAACTATTGAAATGAAACTTTGCCATTCTTAATTTTTTAAATTGGGATATTCAGTGAAAGTGTTTTTGTTTGGTTCATTTTTTATTTATTTTTGTCTGTTTTGAAGTTTGACATAAAATGTAGGTTTCAGAAGAAAAACACCCCCCCACATCCCCCCTCCCACCCCCACCTGGCTGCTGCTGGCTGCCGAGCAATGACGTGCCTCCCCAGGGCTTGCGGTGCAGTGTGCTCCAGCACCTCCCCCTGGGATACTTTATCCCTGTTCCTGCTGCACTCTTGGTGGCAGGGATAAGAGATGCCCAGGAGGCTGTGGGGAAGTTTTGAGCTCCCACTCACCACCCTCTCCCGTGCACGCTGCCTGGGCACTCCTGCACACGCAGCTCAAAGGGCAGGAGGGGTCTGGGAGCATGGGGCTGCCCTGCAGGGTGGGGAAACAGCAGAGCTCCCGGCTCAGCACGGCCAGGGGAGGGATGACCCCCAACATCCTGGCAGCGGGGAGCCACCTCCCGCCTCTCAGCTTTGCTCCTGCTCTGGGCAAGCGCTAGGCAACATTGCGTAAGAGCTGAAGCAGCCATCGCAGGAGGCTGCGGGGAGGTTTTGGGGCTGGCTCCTACTCACCACCCCGACAGTGAACGCTGCCCAGCCAGTGGGAACCACAAAGCGGAGCAGGGACTAAACGGCTGCCCGGCAGGGAGGGGGAGCGGCCAGAGTGTTAGGGGTCATCCCTCCCCGGGCCATGCTGAGCTGGGAGCTCTACCTCCCCCTCCCTGCAGGGCAGCTGTTTAGCGCCTGCTCTGCTCCCGAACCTCCCGCCTGCCCTCTCTGGGGTCTTGGGGTGGAGCATGGGCAGGACCTCAAGGGGAAGAGGCCATGTGGGGCCTTGGAGGGAGAGGCTGAGTGGTGGTGGGGCCTCAGGGCAGAGCCTTGGTTCAGGTGCCAGGGCCCACAAAAGATTAATCCATCTCTGTAGGTGCTGAGCACCCCATATTGGGGCGGGGGGGTGCTTGAGCCCCACAGCACCCTCACAGTCAGCGCCTGTGCTGCAGGTTCTCTGATAGTGTGCTCAAAGACCAGCGTTCAGATGATGATGGATTAACGCTGATCTGAGCGGCTGCCTTTTACAAAGGGAAGTGTGGCATATGTTTGAAATAGACTGCACCACACATCGTCAGCACAGAGATGACTAAGGAAGTTGCCCCACGGAACTCTGGGATACATCCAGAGGACTTCCAGGACCCAAGTCAAGCTGGGGTCTCATACACACAGGAAAGCAATAGGGCTCTGACCTTAGGTCCCAGCTTAACACTTGCTCAGACCCTCCAGCCCTGCAGGTTTCTGGGACCCTAGGTTCGAGCCCTGGGTTAACACAATTAGTATGTGGACACAAGGGGGGCTTAGGCTTGAGCCAGGAGCCCACGCTTACACTGCTGTGTAGACATATCCTGAATGGCACTTTCACACTCTCCCTTCCAACCCGGGTGAGAGATTCCTTAGCCTGTTCACAGCTACACAATAGTGCAGTTGCAATGGCACTAGGCTGTCAAAGAAATACTGTACTTTCTTTATCTTATCAGTTGGAAGCTACTTTCAACTTTAACAAGGGCAAGACTGCATCTTCAGGTATATCTGCATTTTAAGGAGTAAGGCAATGCAATCCCCATAGACATGGATAATAGTTTTAGTTCCTTAAACCGTGGACACTTTAAACAAAAAATGGAATGCAGAGTGATAAACACAGCCTATAGCCTTTTAGAGTCTTTGGTTTATTTGTAGTCGGCAGCACTCTTCCTCTGGAATCGTTTGCTTTTTTTAACATCCTTTGCCAACAACTTCTCCTTGGGCTGATTGAATGGATTGTTTCTTTGTACTGATGATGTAGCTGATGCATCAGAGTGAAAAAGGGGCATCATAGTTCACAGCCTTCAGTTTCCTGTCACAATGTTTCCACCCTTGATTTTCACAAAGGCAGCCACCCCCGCAACTTCCAGTTTTTCTCTGACGTATAACACGGCTACGCTTTCTCCTTCTTTTACTTCTCCTTTTTGTAAGGCACATGCAATCTTATGTGAAAGATCATATTAAGGACAATTCTAATAACACTGTGAACCTTAGTTGTGTGTTTTGACAACAATTTTCAATCCAAGAAAATTGTATGGCTAGAATTTTCAAATGTGGAGGCCTAAAGCTCGGCTCTTGAAGATGAATGACAAAGCAGGCTCGTTACCTCTGACTGAAGTCACTTGGACCTGCAGAGGGCCAGTGCCTCTGAAAAATAAGGTTGCTTATTTGAGCACCAAACTATGGTAATAGGTGCCTAATATAAGGCCAGTTTTCAAGTGGTGATGCCTTGTTGTTTGTGGCTTCTGGAATAGTCGTGCAACCCTTATAGATGGGTGTTGTGCTTCAAGAGTCACTTGCCAGGAGAAGTTTGCAGACAAAAGCCCTGATTTCACAGTTACAAGATCCAAACCACCAACACCATCAGGAAGTGAGAACAGAGTGCAAGAATATCCAGGGCTTTTGCATCCCCAGGACAATTTGGTAAATCCTGAGTTTGACCTGAAAGAGGAGAAAACATCTATAAACAATTAGCAATCACCTACCTACATTACCTTCCCATGTTGCTCATTACACATATTTCCTATCTTTTCCCTTCCGTTTTCTGTATCACCTCAGAAATGAAGTCACCTACACTTTCCTATTCCTACCCAGCTTCTGGCAGTCTACTAGTTATGGCTTCAGTCATTCTAGACAGAACAAGTCATTTTTTAAAATGAAGGGTAGCTTCCAGGGGTGAAAGTAAGTTAGAGGACTCACTGGTACGCCGGAGTCCTGAGCAGGGGGCGTGGCCTCAACCGGAAGAGGCAGGGCCTTAAATCCCTGGGCCCTTTAAATCAAGATTTAAAGGGCCAGGGCTCCAGCTGCGGTAGTGGCGGCTGGGAGCCCGGGGCCCTTTAAATCACTCCCAAGCTACCAGCTGCAGAGGCGGCTGGGAGCCCCAGGGCTTGGGGGCGATTTAAAGAGCCGAGGGCTCCGGCTGCTGCTACTGCAGCAGAGCCCTGGGCCCTTTAAATCACTGAGGAGCCCTGGGAGCTCCCAGCTGCCACCGCTATCCCGGGGCTCTGGCAGAGCTTTAAAGGGTCTGGGGCTCTGCTGTAGTAGTGGCTGCCGGAGCCCCGAGCCCTGCTTCCCAAGCTCTGGGGTAGTGGCGGCCGGGCTCCATCGGGGATTTAAAGGGCCCCGGGGCTCCAGCCGCCGCTACCACCTCAGCCCTTTAAATCCACTCCGGAGCCCCGCCGCCGCTACCCCAGGGCTTCGGCAGTAGGGCTCCGGTGGGGATTTAAAGGCCTGGGGCGGTAGTGGCGGCTGGAGCCCCGGAGCCCTTTAAATCCCCACCAGAGCCCCTCCACCCCTACTTCAGGGCTCGGGCAGCAGGGCTCAGGCAGGGATTTAAAGGGCCCCGGGGGGGGGGGTAGCGGGAGCTGGAGCTCCAGGGCCCTTTAAATCCCCACCGCCACTACCCCAGGGCTCGGGCAGCAGGGCTCAGGCGGGGATTTAAAGGGCTCCAGGGCGGTAGCAGCAGGTGGAGCTCCGGGGCCCTTTAAATCCCCGCCGCCACCCCAGGGCTTTAAATTGCCCTCTGGGAAAGCTGGTCCCGGTATGGCGCACCGGCTCTTACCAGTACGCCGTACCGGGGCGTACCGGCTTACTTTCTCCTCCGGTAACCTCTCCCCTAAAATGTAAACAAATGTTAATAACAACTTTGTTGAACGTGGCAGTGAATGTACTTCAAATTTCCATTGAGTTGTACAACTATGTTTGATATCAATGTATTATAGGATTTCTTTTTAAATCACTTACACTCTTATCTTTTGCATTTTGAATTATTTGAAACATTTCTTGCAGGTTTCTGAGTTCACCCCAGTAAAGAGATAGCATAGGGGATTGTAACAGATCTGAAGTATTTCCCTTCACAAGAGAGACACTGGAGACCAAACAAATAATGAGATACTCTCTACTGCTGTGGTGATATTGTTTAGACCCTTGGCAAAACCACAATAGTGACAAAAGAAGATATACCAGAGACCTCCTAGGGTCCCAGGCCAGGATCTTTTATTTACATTCCTTAAACTGCAATAATTATTATTAAACAGTTCAGCCTATGGAGACATTTCCCCAACCATTATATGGGCCAGAGTCCTTCTCTGCGAAGACCAGGTTCTATTTTATTGTACTTGGTGTAGGTTCTACTGCCCTGATCACTGTAGTAGGTGGGTGCTTTCCAGCAGTGTATTAAGCAACATGACTAACAGCTGTCACCATGTGGTTTGTTCTTTCTCTCATCCTTTCCCCAGAAGGAGAACTGTGTTCTATCAGGTAAACAACTGTTTAACCTCTGGTGGTCCTCAATAAATCCTTGAGGTAGATAAGATACAAGGGTTTTCTGTCCTGGGACCAGCTTGAAGCTTACTGCTGTTGGCCCAGAAGAGTTCTCTCTTTGAGCCCCAATGTGCTAGTACAGCCACCCCCAGGATAAAGAGAATCTCTGAGGTTTTAAAAAAGAAAAAGTGAAAAAAGTATTTGTTTATTTACAGAACGGCAAATAGCTGCTGAAGCGGTTTAATAGCTAAATCAAAAGGTAGACATTTAACTGAGCTTGTGCTCTCTCTCAGCGCGTTCCAAAAAGAGAACTAATAGAAGACAACGTCCAACAAATTGACTGTTCCTCCCTCTTCCATGGGTGGTTGCTGGAGATATAACTGTTAGAGCCATTGAGGAAATAGTTTCCCCATGAAAATTTTTGACAAAAGCAAATATTTTTCATTTGTCTATTTTTTCTTTGAAAGTTCAGGTTTGTTGCAACCAAAAGGTGAGTATTTTATCAGAACCTACACAATTTTTACCAAATTTGAATTTTTTAATCAAAATTTGTTCAGTTGAAAAACCACTTTTAATTTAAGACGTTGTCAGAAAATTTGAGTAAGATATATATTCCTCCTTCAAATGTAGGTGACTGAGGGTGAACGCCAACTCTTCCCTCTCTTCTCCTCTTTTCTGTAATCTTAGGCCTTGTCTACTTACTCTGCCCAGTTTCGTCAGCAAAAGGAAGCTTTTGTTGACAAAACAGTGGAGGTATATGCACTGCATTGCTACTTTTGGCAGCAAAACTCTCCTGTTTTGCCAACAAAATAAAACCACCTAGACGAGTCAGAAAGCTTTTTGTGGGAAAGTTAGAGTGACAAAGTGTCCATGTAGAACACAGTGTCTACACTGAACGATGGGATTGAGATACCTGCATCATGTGATGCGGTACCTGCCCCATGAGGCATTGCAAACCCTTCCCAAAGCACCCTGCGGCCAGTTGAACAGTGGGATAGCTACCCACAATGCACTGCTCTCTCTGTCAATGCAAGAGCTGCTAGTGTGGATGTGCTCTGCTGACACAAGGAGCATAGTGTGGATATGCAACAGCAGTTTAATTAAAGCAGGGCTGTATGTCAGCATAACTTGCGTTGACAAAAGTCTGTAGTGTAGACAAGGCCTCACTGTTGCCATGAAAACTCTGCCCCCCAGTTTTCACAAGGTTGACTCCTGATCAGTTGATCATTCCTCTGGAATGTAACTGGCAAGAGAAGTCTTGGCTGCCTTAGGTCCTTTTGGGGGGTGACTTAGTCCATTGTCATGAATGGCCTTAAAGATGAAAACTACTGTTTTGAAATTAATCCTGTGTTCTTTGAAAGGCCTATGAGTCAGGCTGGAGTTGCTGAGGAGGAAGGCTGCTGCATTTTGCACCATTTGGAACTTTTAAAAGTAGGTGGGGGAGATTTCCTGTAATTCTAAAGCTCTTTCTTACAAGTAATGTACAATGCTGAGAACGTCTAAAAAGAAAAAAATCATCTACTGCAAACTCCATAACTTAAATTCACAAAATATTTTTCTTTCCTTTTGGTTGTTTGAGAGAGTTTAGTGCTGCCTCTTTTTCAGACCCTACAGAAATGTCATGTTGTGGGTGGGTTAATTTGTTCAGGGTTAATTCTTCTGGAATCAACCGTGTCTTTGATCTAAGATATGTAAAATGAGTCATTAAGAATGTTTTACAGCATACTCAAAGTGTAAGGGCGTTGATAATGCAAATTAAAACTCTGGAAAGCTAATTTAAGCTATCATCAGGACTGGAAATAGAGAATTTACCAATGAGGGGCAAATAATCAGATTGGTATGATGCTTAGGTAACAGTAATACATCGGAATTCAAATAATATATTATACTATATTATTTACTCCACAACCTCTCCCTAACTCCAGAGCCTGAGACCCCTCCTTAGATTTGAGGTTTAAGGTAGTGGAGAGAGACACACACACCAGGGGTCAAAGGGTTATCCTCTTGTAATAACAATTTCTCTGCATAGCTCATATTCATTGCTCATAACTCACTGAGCCCAGAAGTCTCTACAAGTGATCTCGGGGGGCTTAATTATATGATGTGAATATGCTTAGAATTCAACAGCTGCATTTTACTTGCAGAACTGCACTGGGACAAGAGCCTTTTGAATCTTCCTTGTAAGGGTTTATGCAAATCCATCTACCTTATGTATTTCTAGGTCACCTATTACTGTGTTATTCAAGTGCCTTCTCAGATCTTTTGATCTGACTATTCATCTATACCAAGAGAACTTACAGAAGAAAGTCTTGTTAATCCTAAGAGCCTTATGGCTAATGCTACAATTATGTCACAGAATCTGTGACTTCCAGAGACCACCATGACATTTTCTGCTTCAGCCATGGGGCTGCAGCTGTCAACCAGCAGGGGCCCCAGATCTCTCAGCTGCCATAGGTGGTGGGGTCCCCTGCCGCTCCCAGCTCCGAGCTACGATGGGACTCCCTGCAGCTCCCAGCCACCATGGGCATGGGGGACCCCGCAGCTCCCAACCACTGCCCTGAGCTCCCAGCCGCCACAGGTGGTGGGGGACCCCCACAGCTCCCAGCCACTGGGGGAATGGACCCTGGAGCTGCAGCAACAGTGGGTGTTGGACCCCCCACTCCCCATTTTGTAAGTTATTTTTAGTAAAAGTCAGACAGGTCACAGGCTTCTGTGAATTTTTGTTTATTGCCCGTGACCTGTCCCTGACTTTTGCTAAAAATAACCGTGACAAAATCTTAGCCTTACTTATGGCTTCCAAGTTGATTGATTTTTTGCAGGGTGCCAATATTGATAAAACATTAACAACTATTAAGGGCCAGAGACTGCTCTTTTTAATGTGAGAGAAGAACATATCTAAAATAGTCCTATCAAGGATTTAAGTGGGAGTCCTTTCTGACCGTGAGTATACAAACTCCTTTCTTCTGTAGTTTGCAGGGACCAGTAAGGAGAGTTGCCAGTGACAGCAAAAGCCAAAAGTCTATAGAACTTTCTTCTATTTACCAGTGCTTATAACAAGTCATACCAATTAGAGAATAAAACAAACTAGCCCTGCTAATGATCTAGCCTAATTCAAGGCAAGTTCAGGATTGTTCACTTACCCGAAGGGGAAACATTTCTTCTCAAAGATTGATTATCTGGAGCTGGAAAAAAACAAAAAATAAAAAAATTACTCATTTATATTTAAAAAGGAAAAAAAAACCGTACTATTGGATAGTTAAAAACCTTGTGCAGATTAAGCAGTCACAATTATCCAGTCATTTGTGACTGAATAATTTATTTTCACATAGGAGGAAAAAAAAAAAAAAAAGAGAGACCTTTATTGCATATTCTAGTCTCTGAATCCCATGAGTTACAGGGTAAGTTGGACTCTGTTCAGCTCTTTGTACATCAGATTTTCTCTTTGCATCCCAGCATTCAAGGACAAGTCACAGGTGCAAAGGTAGTTAATTTTGTGTCTTTGCTCTGAAAGGCTATAGAGCCTGCTCCTGAGCCTATTAAAATTACAAAGTCTTTCTTTTGAATTCCTTGGGTTTTGGAACAAACTCGTATGGGTTAAGCTGTTGATGCATGGGATAATGGACTGGAGTCTCCCACACCTTCTGTTAGTGTGGGTGTAGGGAAAGGATGCACCCAGCAGAATATGTAAACATAAAAACTTGGGAGGCACTCTCCCTAAGATGTGTTTCATTTAAAGAGGGGAATGTCAGAGGGGTTTGGCTTCTCAGGTCTTGGATCCTCTGCTGATATTTGAGTCTTGAGGCTTCCCAAAGATTCTCATTCCTCCCCTTTGCCCGTCTCCTTGTTCTACTTAAATGAGGAAGTGGAGAGATGAAAATCAGTGGAACTTTACCGTTTTTTAAATTTATCATGCCTAGTGTCAGCAATGTGAGTCTCCACCAGGTACAATAAGCTCAGTGGAGGATCTCCCACCTGAACTCCCTCCCTTTGAAATCAACTTCTAAAGGTCTTACATGAGACGTTGAGTTTAACTTCATACTTCTCCTTAATTTTGGTCACTTTGTTTCTCGAGATGCAGGTATACACCTCTTCATCAGCAGGCTCAACTCCAGAGAGCATTAGAGAAAAGTTACCACGCTCCAGCTGATCCAAAAACAGCCTAGTTCTGTTGAGGTATCTTCTGGACTGATCTTTCAGCAAGTCCCTCCCATTGTAAAACAAATGCACTACCACTGATGTATTTATCTGCCAGTATATAGAATAATTGGAAATGTTCAGCTTTTCAGAAGTCTTAATGGCACATGGCAAAATAACGGTGTCTCCGCTGACTGCGTGGCACAAGGTTGTGTGGGGAACAGCTGTAAAATAAAAAAAAATGCTGAGTGTGAAAAGATAAATTTATATTGTCAAGGGATAAATTGTGCTGAGCATCCGCAACTCCCATTGGTCAGTACCTCTCAGAATTTGGCTCTAAATTTGTCAATAACTGTAGTGGAGAGATAAATGTACCAACACCTATACACATCTTGAAAACAGTAGCTATTAATAGCTGCTAGCATTGGTGGATCTCCTGTAAATCTATGACACTTATATGGTCCACATTACCAACAGTATCCGAGAGCCTCAATCTTTAGTGCATTTATCCTCACAACAGCCCTGTGAGTTTGGAAAATGTTATACCCATTTCTTAGATGGAGAGTCAGGCATTGAGAGACTAAGGCCCAGATCCACAAAGACATTGAGGCTCCTAACTTCCATTTAAATCAATGGAAGTTTAGGAGCCTACATACAATTGTGGATCAGGGCCCAACTCACTTGCTCAAGGTCAGATAGGAAATATGTGGTGGAGCAGTAAGTTGGACCTAGGTATCCCAAGTCCCAAACTAGTGCCTAAATCACAGCAAAAGTTGATCTCTGGGTATATTTTGTGTTTATCACTTATATAGAACTTGTCATAAGTGTCTCTTGCCATTGTAAATGGGAGTAATTTGTTACTAGCTGGAATCCTGTGAAGAATATTCTTAAATGTGTTTCACCGTACAAGCTTGTGACGAACTATATTTCCCATGTATAAGAGTGGTAGCCATGTTAGTCTGTATTAGCAAAAACAATGAGGAGTACTTGTGCCTCCTTAGAGACTAACAAATTTATTTGGGCATAAGCTTTCGTGGACTAGAACCAACCTCATCAGATGCATGGAGTCGAAAATACAGGAGCAGGTATAAATACATGAAAAGATGGGAGTTGCCTTACCAAGTGTGAGGTGAGTCTGATAAGACAATTCAATTGACAGCAGGATACCAAGGGAGGAAAATTAACTTTTGAAGTGGTAATGAGAGTGGCCCATTTCAGACAGTTGACAAGAAGGTGTGAGTAACAGTAGGGGGGAAAATTAAGTTTAGGTTCTGTAATGACCCAACCACTCCCAGTCTTTATTCAGGCCTAATCTGATGGTGTCCAGTTTGAAAATTAATTCCAGTTCTGTTGGAGTCTGAAGTTTTTTTGTTGAAGAATTACCACTTTTAGGTCTGCTATTGAGTGATTGGGGAGATTGAAGTATATTTCCCATATCATAATTTCCTCTTTGAACAGAGTCTTGCTAGCTCTTTAACAACTAGGAGACCCATGCTGTATTCACTAATTTTGCAAATTAGTGAATAAGCAAACATTTCAAAAATAATCAAAGAACTTGTCCCAAAGTGTACTTTATTTTGACAAATTATTAATTTGTTTGACTACTTCATAATATAGGGGAAAACATACTACAATGTAGTTTATAAAAAATAATGAAGTTTTAGAAATGAGACTTAAACAAACCTCAATGCTTTTAAAGAGAGACTGCCAGGGAATTTAGGCTCAAAATATGGGTTTTATCAACATTTTGGAAAAAACCTAGTAGGAGACAGCCAGACATGTTGTAGTAGGCACCTGGGGAGAAAGTTCCAGAACAGTGAAGCAAATGACCATCCCTTTCTGGTTCAATAGGTTCTGAGATGGTATATGTCTGACTAATCCTTTGCTGCAGGCATATTTGTTTAACAATACAAAGAATTAAGCAGAAATCCACTCCTCTATTAGAAATAGTGCAATGAGGAAGTTCTTCCCTTATCTATCTGGGCATTTATAAAGATTAAGCTGAAAACTGATGCTGTGGTGGAATAACCTCATAATTCCCTACAAACACATGTTAATCTTAAATACCAAAGAAGATGTGTGGCAGAGCCGTCCCAGTGACACATTCAATCCTTCTGACTGTGCACTTCCCCATTTTAAAAAGAAAGGTGAGCCAAAGATTTAATTAACCATGGAAGTGTCTTAAAGGTTGACAAAAAGAAAAGGAGGACTTGTGGCACCTTAGACACTAACAAATTTATTTGAGCATAAGCTTTCCTGAGTTACAGCTCACTTCATTGTCAAACTTCAAAGGTTGACAAGTTTGACAACACATTCTTCCATTCAAGTGGTACCCATTTGGATGGCAGGAATCATATTTTCTTCTTGCTACATGGAGAATCATATATGTAAATTCCACTAAATTTTATGAGGATGGTGCTTTTAGCAAAGGAGCCAAAGATTTAGCCATATGCTGTAGTCCTATCCTGCTCTTCTGTTACAGTGCTTTTGAAAATAATGAAACAAACTTCTAGAAGGCCTGACTCCAACTGGGCAAAGACTTGGGACTTAAGGTCTTTAACAGAAAACTCCCAGGACTCATTATTTTACCTTGATCATAATATATATATAGTTTTCCTAGGGTAACTTCTTTGGTGTCATACCCCTGGCATGTGTAATGCCGGCTTTCTAAACAGCTTAATGCCAAGCACTCATCAGCAACCCAACCCTATACTACCATGGCAGGGCATGTGCAATGAAGGAGAACAATTTCAATAAGCAAACAGATGTAGAATGAGTGATTATAAAGAGTGAGAAAAATTATTTTTAATATTATGAAATGTAGGGGTCTCCATCTTCTGGTTTTTAGATTGTTACACTAATCTGCAGTTTGATGAACACATGCAAGCCTCTTCACTAACTAGTGGATGCATATTGTAGTATACTTACCACCAGGGAAAAAGTACAGCAGCGAGTAGGAGAGTATCCAGAAGACATATTCCCTATATAGTACGAAAAAACAGAGAAAAGTAGAATTATGATATGGGAATAATCTTGGGTCTGATATTCCCGGATTGTTGCTTAGTTAGCATAGCAAACATTACATTTTTGTTATATCCAATAAATCATCCCATGCTATAATGTTTTTATCCAGATTCAAATTGATACCCAGGTTAGACATTCAGCTGGATTAATCTTTTAGTGTTGGGTGTCAGTCGTGACTTTTGGCTTCGGATCTGAACTTCCCCACAGTTTAAGGTGATTTTGGATCTGGTGTTCCTATGCAGGCCCATCTGGGGTATGTTCATTGAAGTAAGTTAGCCAATGTGTACATAGACATAGTCTGGTCTTGACATTATTCTCTGCTCTTGTGGCAGTCACGTGCCCCACCCGATGAGCTGCACTGCGGTAAAGTTTACCTGTTCATTTTTGCAGTGTCCTAGTCACCGTGAATCCTTTCACTCCATTAGCTGGGGTGTTTTCCCTGTACAAAGAACAAAGACACAGAGGGAATGGTGAATGATTTCTGTTGTCCAGGGGAATTTATCCAAAGGAGGATGAAGGGAATAAGTTTCCTATTCCATCCACTCACTATTGCTGTGGTTCAATCTATTCTATCTGTTCATTAGTTCACAATATTAAACATATGTAAAATGAAGGACTGCATTTTCAGCAGGGTGTGGGATGGATGCAATTCTACAACTCCCTTCAGGGCCAGCCTTGGATGTAGGATTGCCAACTTTCTAATTGCACAAAACTGAAGACCCTTGCCCTGCCCCTTCTGAGGCCCCACCACTGCCCCATCCCTCCTTAGGCCCTGCCCCCACCTCACTCCAGCCCCTCTCCCTCTGTCACTCACTCTCCCCCACCCTCACTCATTTTCACTGTGCTGGGGCATTGGGTTGGATGAGGGAGGGGGTGAGGGCTCCGCCTGGGAATGAGGGGTTTGGGGTGCAGAAGGGTGCTCCAGGCTTGGGCCAAGGGGTTTGGAGTGCAGGAGTGAGCTTGAGGCAGGGGGTTGGGGTGCGGGAGGGAGTGCAGGCTCTGGGTGGGAGTGTGGGCTCTGGGGTGGGGCCAGGGATGTGGGGCTTGGGGTGTTGGAGCAGGGGGTTGGAGTGCAGGAAGGGGTGTGGGCTCTAGGAGGGAGTTTGGGTGCAGGCGGGGGTTCCAGTCTAGGGCAGGGGGTTGAGGGCAGGAGGGGACTTGAGGTGCGGGATCCAGCCAGGTGGCACTTACCACAGGCAGTTCCCAGTCAGTGGTGTAAGGCAGGCTCCCTGCAGCTCCCGGAAGCGGCCGGCATGTCCAGCCCAGCTGCTAGGTGCAGGGGTAACCAGGCAGCTCCTCGCCTGCAGTCACCACCCCCATAGCTCCCATTGGCTGCGGTTCCCGGCCAATGGAGCTGCGGAGCCGGTCCTGGGGCAGAATGTGGAGCTTCCCTGATCACCCCTGTGCCTAGGGGCTGGACCTGGCTGCTGCTTCTGGGGAGCTGCACAGAGCCTGGGCCCCTGCTGCATCGCTGACCGGACTTTTAACAGCCCGTTCAGCAGTGCTGACCAGAGCCACCAGGGTCCCTTTTCGACCAGGCATTCCGGTCAAAAACTGGATGCCTGGCAACCCTATTTGGATCTTTTAGTGTCTCGAGTGAGGCGAGTATTATAGACACTATCACCGGCTTGCTGGCCCTTTAAGGGGAGTCAGGCTCAGTCTTGCCTGTGAGCTAGCAGTTAGCCCCCCGCTGATCCTGCAGTGGGCAGCTTAATTAACATTAGTGCCCTCAGCTATGAAAGTGTCAGGGGGCACAACAGAGAGAGGAGAGCTCGTTCAGGAGAAGATGACTCAGCAGATAGGAGCACTCCCCAGGGGAGGAAATAGGGTGTGACAGGTTCCGAGGGGGCAATGCAGAGCTACTGTCCCACTGGCAGCCCTTAGTCACACCTTTCGGCCCCTCAGGCAGGGGGGCACGCCGGCCCGAGTCTGCGGCATTCTGCTACCCAAGGCAGGTTGGCCGGGGTAGGGGAACGCAAACCCACCCAACTTCACTGCGTTCCAGCCCAGGGCCCTGACAGTGACGGGAGGAGAGGGTCCCGCCGCTGGGTCAGCGGAGAACCATCCGCACCCCGCTGACCAAATACACCCACCATGCTGTGCAGTTCTGCTCCGGGCTACTTCCTACCCGGTCACTCAAGCAGGCCTCTCCGGTCCCTCCAGCTCATCTGGGTATTCAGCTGCTGGCAGCTCCAGCTCCCCCCTCTGTGTCAGGCTCACACTGGCCCAGGTTACAGCCTGGCCCCTCGGCGGCTGGCAGTCCTGGTCACCACAGTCCTTCCTCCAGGTCAGGTTTCTCCTGGGTCAGCAGCAGGGTCTGGAGGGAGCAGCCTGTGTCTGTCTCCCTCCCTGGTGCTGCTCTTGCTGGACTAAGGGCCCCACCCTTTGTATTTCCTGTCCCACGCCTCCCCTTCCGGGGATTGGCATAAACTTGGCCTGGCCCTGCCCACTCAGGCTGAGATTCTGGCTCTTTACCCTCTGGTTCGGAGGGAAGCCACCCTGGCTCCCTACATAGGGCCTGGTGAAGTCAGGCTGGAGAGAACTGCAGAGAGCAGGTGAGGCGCCTGGGGGTGACCCTGAGGTGAAAGCTGTGCGAAGCAGGGAGATCCTTGGCAGAAGCTGGTAGTGCCTAAGGAGGGAAGATATTGAAGAAAGCTGCTAAGAAGAGCCTCTGGGGAAAAGTCCTGGGATGCAGGGCTCAGCCAAAAGAGCAAAGATGGAATGTGGCAGTGCCTGGGAGCAGGGAACTTCAGCACGGCCTGAGAAGGGCAGGAGGGTCATTTGTTTTGCTGTTTGTTCAAGTTTGTTAGTTGGCCTCTCCTTATGTGGGAAGAGGACTGAACTTAAATGTGACCTGGCTGCAGGGCTAGGCCATTGTGTGGACAAAGAAGTGGTCACCAGGAGGTGCTAGCCATGTGGATCCCTGCAATACCATGTTTGAAAAACTACCAAAATGTGGTGGGGTTTTCAGTGAAGAGTAATTTCCTAAACAGTTATAAAGGCCAGTCAGGTCTTGTTACCACCCTAAACTGCTGAAGAGAAACTTTGTTTTGATTTAGAACATGGAAAAGCACTTTCCAACAGCCCCAGGCAACTTTCACAGCAATTAAAATATTGCACCATATAAAAATTGCAATTCTAGAAGCCAATCAAATTAGCCCAACCCTGCAATAAAACTGAATCAGCCAGCTTGACAATTAAACATGCAAACAAATACCCACAGCTTTCCCAAATGTCTGAAAAAGCACATGGGCCTTGTATTATGGCCTGGAGATCGATAGATTCAGATTATTTCTTACGGGGGGGAATTCCAAAGCTGTGGGCTCTTCATGCCCATGTTGACCATAGGAAAATCATTTATTTTAAAACATACAATCTATTTTTCTAGTCTGAAGTAGATATAAGAACAGCCTATCAGCAACCTTCCCTTCAATTAACCTAGGGGAACTCCACCTGAGAACTTTTTCTGACTAGAACTGTCAGAGTAACAGGAAGAAAAATAATTCTTTAGGTAGATATGTTCCAGGCCATGTTTGACCCAGAAATCAATAAGCAGCCATTGGATGGTGGGTCAGCAGATCATAGAGAGCTGGTATAGTGTGCTCCTAGTGTGATGTATGAGTTTGAGTCACATTTTGATACCTTATCTAAAACAGTGGTTTTTCACCCAGAACCTGAAATCTAGCTGTGACTTTTTGCAGCAATGCACCCAAATGCTTTGGCTGCAGAGGACTGGGGGATTAGGGTCTGGGTGAGAAATAAGAGTTGGCTTGGGAGTACTGGGTGGGTTCGGTTGGTGGCGCTTGTTGCATACTGGTAGGGTGCTGGGATGGGAGGACCTGGGAAGGGCGGCCATATCATGAGCCATCTTTGTGTTGTGCCTCCCTAGTTACAAAGTCCTGATCTACAGTCAGCTGTGGATCTAATAGAACCTCCAAACTGAACTCAAATAATGAACGGTGGGCACACACCACCCTTAAGAGGGCTGATATCTTTGCCAGCTCTTCCTCTCGGCTCCCCAAGTCTGCCACACCACCGAGCAATGTGAGCACTGCTGGTTTACAGTGAGATTCTTCAGTGCAGTGTGGTGGTGAAACTGAACAAACTTCTACTCTATAAGACACTGACACTTTCAAAAGGGTTAACCAGAAACCCTAGTAGTTGGACTAAGAGAACCAAGAAGGGAATTGCCAGGCATCATTTTAGGGTTTGTGGGTTATTAATTAGTCCCTTTAGGATTTTCTTGAGTTATTTGGCTTTTAAGAGAAAGTAGAGTTGTCTGATGCTTGTTGCCTGAACTTAAAAAAAACAGACAAACTCTTTTGCTTAGTGACCTACTCCTGTAAACCATGACACTAAAGTTAGGAGAGACATGCCAAACTTCTACTCTCCAGTGAAAAGAAGCTGCAAAAATGATGGGTTTTCAGGGCAAACACCCTTTGCCTGTGTAACGCTGATAGACCTGGGTTCTCGGTGGGCGGTATTGAACCTGCAATCTCGGGAGCTTAGTGCATGAACCACTATTGCATGAGCTAAAAGCCAAATGACTGTAGGCTAAGGCTGCAGAGTAGACTCCTTAATCTTTCTCTCTAAGTGGTCTCGGTGCCACAAGATGGGACAGAACACCACACCCAGAAGGTGTGTGGCTTATACCTGTCTCAACCAACAGAATCCTCTTACCTTGGTATCTGGCTTTCAGGGCACTCGCAGGTGAACGTGCAAATAGAACACCAGATCTGGCTTCTATGACAGATTGTGCTGATGATTCAGCAGTCCATACTGAAACTTGGCAATACTCCCAGCCTCTTCTTAAGCATACCAAACCTGTAAATGGAATGAAAGGTCATTCACTGCAGCTCATTCAATGAGATTTTTCCCAAATGTGTCTCAAGTCGACAAAGACACTGGCCAGAATCCATAAAGATATAGCTCTTCCTAATCTTAAATCACTTTGTTGGTTTTTGTTTTTAAAGTCACAGAAGCATATGAAATTAACTCTAATCTGAAGGTAAATTTCTGGGGATTTCCAGGCTTTGGACAGGGCTTTGGCAGCTGCTGCTTATTCATTTTACCTATTGCATAGTTCATCTTCTCAGCAAATGAGAGCCTTGTAGGATTATCTGCTGTATTTCCTTTGATGCTTCCAAAGTGATGCACTGCTATTTCTCATGCTGCACGCTGCCAAACGTGACTAGGTTATGCAAAGTGAAAGGCCAGCCACAGACTGTGGGCTCAGTCTTCAGATACACTGCAGCAGAGCTTGGGCCATCTGTGGGATGGAGGAGTGAAGGTGACTTATGCCACCTTTCTGCCCTCCCCTCAATCCTGGAGGCTGTTTGGCCTCTGACATAATCTACAACAATCTCACGGCTGTTCAGAATTGCTGTGGTTTGTGATAGCCTTGTAGAACGTTGTCATGCCAGCTGGTTATCCCCAGAATATAGCATACTATGTGCATGCTTGCTCCTTTCCTCAGGTAATGTGCCCCTATGCTGGGAAGGAAGGGGGTTGTGGTGGTAGCCCTATGTTTGCTGAGATTTCTCCATGCTGTAGGAATTCCCAGTTGCCCATTTAGGGCAGCTTTAAATTCTCTTAGCACAGACTGCAATCTGGCTCTGAAAGGTCACTGTAAAGGAGAATATTTCAGATATCAGTCTGGTGTTCGAGACTGACAAAGGGATCACTTTAAAAGGATATAGGAATGATGTGAAATCACAAATTCTAGCCACAAGTTATAGTCTGCAGAAGTTCCAAAGCCCTTAGCTGCTTTGTTCTACGCATGAGTGACTTTGATAGGATTGTGCAGAACTCACATTTGCCCCCCTCAAAAAAAAAAAAAAGCCTCCTCCATCAGAATAAATTTTTCCCCTTCCCACAACCTGTATTCCACCTCTCCACACACAGCTTCTAAAAAGCTAGGTAAAATAGGTGAACCTCGCAGTTTGCCCTCAAAGTAACAAAAGTCTGGGAGCGTCAGACAAAAGAGAGGAGGAAGCAAATTCACAGGGACTCTCCTGGCCTTGCTCTTTGATTTCTGAATAAAGTTTCATCATATTAATAGATGTAACATTGTCTCTGGCTGGGTCTGAAAAATGGAGAGGCTCTTGATGGCTCAGGGAACTGATAAGGATGTTACTTCTCACTGCTACACAAATGCTACATACTTCTCAATGCTACACCAGTGTGGCTGATCTCGGGTCGGAGACAAATGCCTGAATGGGAATGGAGCCTGAACTACTTTTTTCTCCTGTGAAGGTCCCTCTAGGGAAGGTTTGAGGCACGCTGGTATAAGAGTACATGAAGAAGCTTGCACTGCGGCTGCCTGTGGTGAACCTCTTCTGGACTTCAGTCTCCAGGACAATCAATCCCATGCCTCTCACAAGCCCTCCATTCTACAGAATGTTTACATCCCATATTTTAAAATGGGATTTGTTCATAGCACGTGCACCAGAGGTAGCAGTTACACTTTAGTAAATAACTCCCTGCTTCTCCAATCTGTTGCAGAAAGATGAGGGGGGGCCACCTTCTCTTCAGACCTGCAGGGAGAAACTGCTTGTGACTTGGTGACTGCCTTTGTGTGACAGGTTAGTGTGTCATTAAACACGATTGGTGTATTTCTCCTGAAGTCAATTATTCGGGGTTTCTGAAAGCCCAGAGTCCTTAATATCCCACGGAGAGTCCTGAAAACCCTTCCTACAAACAGAATCCCAAGAAGCACGTTCTGTCCATGCGTTGCTTTGTGCCTGTAGGACTAGACTTATTTCCTGAGGCTAGTGACGTGATGGTCTCCTGCCCTTTTGTGAAACTTTAAAGGAAGTCAGAAGAGGATTTTGTTCCTTATTGTGGTCTCTCTCTGACAGCCAGAAAGGAACTTTGTTTTTCTTCTGATTCCCTTTTCTTCCCCTGAAAGTTTCTGCTGCCCCTGCCCTGTCATTTCCAAACTCCTTTGGGTGCTGGAGGAATGAAATGAATAGCAGGGAAGATCGTTGAAGTGGTTTTCATTTTTATCTGAAAAGCTCATGGCTCTGAAAACTGAACCAGAAATCTCCAAGGACTAGACTGCGAGTTGTATTAATGTGAGCAGGGATAAATGCTAATTGGTGGAATTGGTATGGGTGTGACTGACTGGTTTCAAAAGTAGCTGCAGCTTAAAATCTATTTACAGGGTTCTAAGAAGTTCTCTAAAACAATGCAATGAGCTGCTGGTCAGTTAGCAGCATCATGTAGTAACCAGTGTAGGGTACATTAGTGTGGAATTAAGGGCTATCTCATGTTACGGATAGGTTGTTTTTGTTTTAGGAAGACACTTCTGTCTAAATCAGTATGGAATTTCTTTAAAACAATATCAATTACATAATATGGACTTATCCACGTACTTAACTTAATGGATGTTGGGAGCCCCATGGAGTTCAATAGGAATACTTACATATACAAAATTTAAGCATATACATGTATATTTGTGAGATCAAGGCCTTAGAGATTTAACCCTTAGGCCAAGATTTTCAAATCGGGGTGACTAAAATTAAAAAGTGGGTTGATTTCTAAGAGATGCTGGGTTCTCACAGTTCTGATCAATGTCAGTGGGAACTGAGAGCTGAACACCTCTGAAAATTAGGCATATTTGAGAAACGTAGCCTTCTCCTTTTAAAGTGTGTGTGCTTGCAGCATTTCTTTTCCCTGTCATGAGTTTCTTTCTGTAAGAAATGGATAACCACAGTAGGCCATATGGGAGTAGGGAAGGAGTTACCAAGCTCAGCTTCAAATCCATTTGATATCTTTTTCATTCACAAGTGTCTGACTTCTAGCATTTCTGTGTTATAGACATATAGAGATTGATCATCCAAAGTAATCCAAAGGCATTTCAAAAACACCTCTCATAGGTTTCGACCCACTTTTAATTATCTAAAATAAGTGACATGACTGACAGTAGCTCGCTCTGCAAGTTGGCACAGATGAAAACTGAATCAGGATGCCTGAACTGGAGGTTCTTAGCTCTACCCTGGTCTGTTACCATATGCTTTCTTGTAATCTTGAATATCTCCTGAGACA
The DNA here is from genome assembly GCF_015237465.2 of Chelonia mydas. Taxonomy (NCBI): domain Eukaryota; kingdom Metazoa; phylum Chordata; order Testudines; family Cheloniidae; genus Chelonia; species Chelonia mydas. The sequence goes on along the minus strand of NC_057849.1, from coordinate 153,495,059 downwards.
CTCAGTTTTTTCCAGTAACTATAGTTTGTCCTGGTGGTATTTCTGTCGCCTAGGTTGGCTGCTCCTGTGTGCAATAATTTAATTCAGTCACACATGTAAGGTGTGGGAGGCACATGAGAGTAAGGGTTGGGTCTCCAAAAAGCTTATATGTTGGTTCAGCTCCCTATAGCAATAGAGGCCAGCTGTCAGTTTTCGATCTGGCAGGGCCGGCTCTAGGATTTTTGCCGCCCCAAGCAAAACCATTTTCGACTGCCCCCGCTTTTTTTTGTGCCTCCCCGCCCCCAGCTCCTCCCCTTCCCCACCCCTTCCCCAAATCCCCGGCCTCCCCCACCTCCCCCGGGCATGCCACATTTTCCCCTTCCCCCCATTGCTTCCTGCGCTCCCCCCCCCCCCCTCCAGCTCACCTCCGCTCCGCCTGCTCCCCTGAACACGCCGCCGCTCCGCTTCTCCCCCCTCCATCTCAGGCGAGGAAGAGGCAGCGCGTTCAGGGGAGCAGGCAGAGCGGGGGGGGGTAAAGGAACCGCTCCGCGCCGCTCCACCGCCGCCGCCTCTCCCGAGTGCACCGCCGCACGGCTTCTCCTCCCTGCCGCCCAGGCTTGCCGCGCCAAACAGCTGTTTCTCTCGCAGCAAGCCTGGGCGGGAGGGGGGAGAAGCAGAATGGCGGCGGCGACGCACTCAGGGGAGCAAGTGGAGGCGAGCTGGGGCGGCGGGGGGGGGGCACATTTCTAGGGGTGGTGTGGCCGGCGCCGGAATGCCGCCCCTAGAAATGTGCCGCCCCAAGCACCTGCTTGTTTTGCTGGTGCCTAGAGCCGGCCCTGAGATCTGGATCCCAGAGCTCAGGAGTGTTTTGATCTTGGGTTTAGTTAAGTGCTGTACCACTAAATTATTGAAGGTCCAGATTCTATAAACATTTCACCACATACCTTATACTTTACTGACCTGAATATCCCCATTGACGTGAACAGAACTACCGGCATGAGTCCAGTTACACATCTGCTTAAGTGCTTCCATAATAAGAGCCATATTTTGTACATCTGAAGGTGACAAGCACACAGCTGAGGTATCTTTATTTTTTTTAAATCCTCTTTTGTTCACATTTGATGACAGCTTCTTAAAACTTTTTATGAATTAGGCTATTTTCCTCACTTGTGTATCTTTCTCTATCTGGTGTGTGCAATGATTTGTTGTTGTAAAGTTGAGCTATATTGACACTAATATTTGTGTGTGTTGCCTACAGAAATTAACTGAAGAAAAACAAAGTATTTGAGGGGGTGGGGGTGTTCTGGTGAAGTCACCACATCCTGCAAAGGGAATTACATGGATAGTGCAAAACCTTGGAGAGAAATCAAGTGGAGGAGTCAAATTTTGTGCCCACATCATGTTCATTTTAAACCTTTTATTCACTTAGGGATAAATATCTTCAGTCACAGCAGTGTAAGTCTGGAGTAGCTGCACTGAAGTCAATGGAATTACTCCAGAGTTACATGAGTGTGACAGAGCAGAATCAAACCCCAAGCAAGTGCAACAGATGCCTCTAAACACAATACCTGTATAACCAGTTAATGCCAATTGTGAGCATTTCTATTCAGCTTCAGCTTTTTAAAAATGTCAGATTGTCAGCTTCTAATTATTGTAATTAGCTTGCAGATTTCTTGAGGTGCCGTGATTGAAGACTGGCTCTTTACATTTTCTGTTAATTAATAAATACTGTTTATTTATTTAATTCATTCAAATGTAAGTTTTCAGTCAGGCTGATGCTAAAATTAGCTGCTGGACTACAAAATCCCCTGAACAAATGTCACCAGTCCAGACACACGAAGGGGGGCGGAGGTGGGAAGGGGGAAACCACCCTTGTACGCTGAAATCCATATCTTACTATTTAAAAAAAAAAAAAAACATGGTCACAAGGGAAAATTCTCTGGGAATTTTCCAGGAAGTGGAAGGGAAACTTTATTTATCAAAGTCATGAGAGACTACTTTCAAGCTGACCAAAGTCTAGGCAATGGAATATTTTGTTAGCTCTTTTTTTTTTTTTTTTTTGATATCCATTCAGTTTCATAATGTCTGGGAGGAAGTGTGCCATGCTCCTCTGGAGATTTTCACTCCCTTGAACTGCGACCAAGTTCCAATATCATGAGAAGGGGGAAATCCTGATCTTCCTTCCGCAAAAACAAAGCAGAGACAAATTATTATTGCTCCTTTTGCCAAGTGGGTAGGCAATTTGGGGGATTTGCAGTGGGCTAGTTTTCTTTCTGAGGAGCAATTAGTCACACACATTCCCCATGTCTTTTCTCCTAGCCTAGTTTTATTCACAAAGTCCTGTTACCCTGGACACAGAAAATGAACAATAGCCTAATTGTACACATGCAATTCAACTTGGAGAAACTCTAGTAAGACTCTGCTATATTCAGCCCTGTAGCAAGAAAACCACTTCCTTTCTGACCCTTTGCTTTGCCTACTGCGGGGCAGCACCAGTGGAAGCAGATGGCTAGACCAAGTTCAAGGTGTGTTTAATCACTGTGTGCTCTAGAGTAGATCTAAGTCAGCACAGGCAACATGGTGGTTTAAAGAACAAAACAAAACCAACAACAGAGTCCTGTGTACACAGCACCCTCCACTGGCACAGCTGGAGCTGCAGCCATTGGATCTGAAAAATCTTAATGTAGACACAACAGCCTTTCTGTACATTAGGATGTGTCTAGATTAGAAAAAGAGGCCAAGGTTAGGCTGGGGTTAGTTTTACAGTAATTAGCTGCTAACTGCAACCTGACTTTTACATTTTATCCATCATAGTTGCAGGTCAACACATTTCATTTCAATTTAGCTGGTTGAGATCTATCTTAGGTAGCCCTGAGGGTACACAAAGGTCTGGGTTGGCTAAACTGGGTTAGCTAATGCAACCCTAACCTCCACCCTTTTTCCTAATCTAGAAAACCCTCCAGGGCACTCTTGGCTGGGAAACCCCACAGACCAATGTTCAATGGCTCTCATAGTAAATGAGGCCTAGCTCAGGTAAGCCTGGGTCTTGATTCCCTTTTTGCCCAGCTGCTGTACAACACAAAGGAGCTACTCCAAGAACAGGGTGGAGCAATTTAAATCACCTACTTTAATCATGATTAAAATCAGCTAGCAGGAAACCTTGATTTCAATTGCGTTTTGCATTTGTACATTTAGTTATTTTCCTAAAGAAAGGTTCATTCTTAGTAATTGGTAACCATTAAAACTTGTTGATTTGGAGCTGAATATAGCCTCTACATGAACTTTGAGTTTTGATAACCAAGAGGATACACTATACTATACACACATTTATTTAAGCAATTATGTATCTTAGCTAAATTTATTCCGATTCTTAATTTTTATATTTTTATTATGTTAGAAAATTATGAATGATGCATTTCTGATTCACTAGGTTATTAATTTTTAACCTGTGATTTTGGTCAAGTTCTGTTCGGATGGAAATTTAAATTCAATTAAAAATGCACAAAACCAGCATTTCAAGTTTAGGGATTTCTTCTTCTTCTTCTTCTTCTTCTTCTTTTTTTTAATGACCTACCAGTAACTTAAAAGTCATGGACACCTGAGAAAAAAGATTATCGAAACATGTTTTCCATTTAAAATTAACTGATTTATTAAACAAAGGAGATATTATCTGCAGTTAGTGAACGGAACCAATTGTTTCTGATCACCATGTCCTTCAAGATGTTAGAACTAGTAGTTCTCATCCTCTCACCTAGAATCATAGGCCTGGAAGGGACCTCTCAAGGTCATCTAGTCTAGTCCCCTGCACTCATGACACGACTAAATATTATCTAGATCATCCCTGACAGGTGTTTGTCCAACCTGCTCTTAAAAATCTCCAGTGATGGAGATTCCACAACCTCCCTAGGCATTTTTTTCCAGGGCTTAACCACCCTGACAGTTAGGAAGTTTTTCCTAATGTCCAACCTAAACCGCCCTTGCTTCTTGTCCTATCTTCAGAGGTTAAGGAGAACAATTTTTCACCCTCCTCCTTGTAGCAACCTTTTATGTACTTGAAAACTGTTATCATGTCCCCTCTCAGTCTTCTCTTTTCCAGACTTTTCCAGACTAAACAAACCCGATTTTTTTCAGTCTTCCCTCAGAGGTCATGTTTTCTAGACCTTTAAACATTTGTGTTGCTCTTCTCTAGACTGTCTCCAATTTGTCCACATCTTTCCTGAAATGTGGCCCCCAGAACTGGACACAATACTCCAGGCCTAATTAGTGAAGGGTAGAGAGGAAGAATTACTTCTCATGTCTTGCTTACAATACTCCTGCTAATGCATCCCAGACAGATGTTTGCTTTTTTTGCAACAGTGTTACACTCTTGACTCATTGCTTCTTTGAAATTGTCTATCCAGGTAAAAGACTCATAAAAACCCATAGAAATAACGGTCCAGGTGCAATTGCTGTAACCAGTTTTTATGAAGTTCTTTGGGCAAAACCCTGTCTGCCCTTCATATGGAAGGTTTCATAGTAAGTACCCATATGTCATTCATAACTTGTATTTCAGTACTACTCTATAGTTTGCACAGTGTATTAGTTTAATCTTGTAAAGCAATTTGGGATACTTTCAGATGACAAATGCTATGTAAGTGTACATACTAAAATCAAGCTGGATAACTGATAATTGCAAATAGGTTGTACTGAGTCCATGAAAATTATCCCTGTTTGCTTGTTTTGCCACTCTTCTACTATAGTAGCATCTAACTTAATGATTTAACTCCATTGTGAACTAACAGGCAAATAAACTAAGAGGTGGTATGGGGTAGGGGCTTCAAGAATGGCTTTAATCCTCGATGAAATAGATTTGGTAATCTCAAAGAATCATTACAGTATTTAGCACTGTTAGTAGCCTCTACTTGAGAGAAGCCCACACACTGTTATAATACTAGGTTCAACTTGCATTAGTAGAAGTATTCAGGGGATGCCTAGACCACTTCTTATAGCACTAAAAGGTGTGATATCCAGTTGTGCCTGCAGCAGCAGTGTGCCAGGAAAGCAGCTTTTTTTGTCTTGCCCTATGTTTTTAGGGATAGAGGGCTTGTGGCAGGACAATAGCATCACTGTAACCAGAAGGGGTGATTGATCAATGTGACCATGCCATCCCAGGCCACGAAGTTGGCAGAATTCCTCAGCAAAGTCTTGTTAGTGATTGGAGAGGTCTTCACAGGGCATGGATTGGGGGCAGGGACAAGGTGGTGAAAAGAACCCCCTTTTCCTCCTACATGAATCCAGGGCACTGTAGGAAGTGGTAATGGCATTAGGAGTCACATTTATCTCTGATTCAAAACTACAGCTGGATGCTAGCATGGTGCTGCTGAAACTAAGCTGTTTTGGATGGGGTGAAAAACTGAAGTCTCGACTATTGTGGTAATTAAGGCCATGCCAAGCGCTTGGCTGAATCAAGGTCTAATAGAGCTGACTGAACATTACCAAAATTAGAAACTTTAATGAAAAATTGTGACTGAAAAAACTTCACGACAGTTTTTGGGAAATTGTTTCCTTGGTTTATGACTTGCTCCAGCAGTTAAAAGCAGTGTCGAGTTTCACAAGACTTAGAATGCCTCGACCCAGGATCTTGACCAACATTTTATAGGGTAATTAGATTCTGCCTGCTTAAAACTTGCTTTGTAGTTTCATTTGGGGAATTGGAAGAGATGGGGCAGTCTTCTTTGTGATCATGAGTAAGTCACTTAAACTTTCAGTGCCTCAGTTTCCCTACCTATACAATGAGGATATGCCTATCTATTTCAGAGGGGTGGAAGTTTGAAAAGCATTTTGCTCTGATGAAATGTTTTCCATCCAAGGATCTCAAAGTACTCATATTAACTGGATAAGATTCTTCACTTTACATCCTCAACAGAGAACAAGTCTACACGAGAATTAACTGGCTGCCATCTTTCATTTTGGGCAGGCTGCATCACTTTTGGGTGAATTGAGCGGTCTGTCTAGTTGTTAGAGCCCTTAGCATCCTTCTAACAAAGAAATCAATAAACATTCCAAGTGACTATGAGTAGTAATAAAGGAGGTGGTTTTCACATGGATTAAGTATTTCATAACTGATGTCACGGGGAAGTATATATAGATCTGAGCATCACAATAAAACAGTTTCCACCCCAAGATAACAAAATTCAAAGGGTTCACAAAATTAGGAGGATTCACGAAAAATGCCGAAGACACTTTGCCTACACATACTGCAGATCACTAGTCACTGGTGCTTTGATTCCTGCAGTGTCCTGGGCACTGGCTAACATGTCACTTATATGAAGTGCAATATGACAAGATTTATAGAAAACAGTCAGAAAAATACAGCTGTAGAATCTGAAGGAAACAGTTGACTGGTACAGTCCTCTCAACACAGCTGCTTCCAAAACTAGGCAACCAGCTCCCCTCCTCACTGTGTAAGTCTCCACCACAAACAAAACTACTGTATTGCTCTCACATATGCAGTTCAAATTGGGATCCCTCTTCCCAGTATCATGCCTGGTTGCTTCTGCTGTGGTCCTTAGATCCTTCCCTACTACGTTGTTATACTGGGATACAAGGCTTTCTGTCAATTTCACAAGTGGCCTTGGGTCTTGCATGAAACGTGACAACTTAAAGGATCGAACCTAATACTGCTGCACACTGCCCTTTCTTTCACCTCTTCCAAGCTGTGTTTAAATAAAAATAATAATAATAAAAAACCTGTTCAAGGGAGAATGATGGAGGCGGATGAAAGATGAGACAAAATGAGCCGTTCAAGATAGCGCTGAAGTGGGGACCTGAGTTGAAAGATACTGACCCCGGTTCTGGGCTATAGCTTGGGGTGAGGGTAAATGTCTCTGTATCGTCTCTGGGGCCTCCTAGATTCTGGGGCCAGCCAGGGATTGTACTGATCACTGGTATAAACTAGAGCAGCCCCCAGGGTGCTCTAACCTACCCTTGGCTGCTAAAAGCCAAGCATAGTTGGCATGCCACGACACTCCAGGCATGCCCCCTTTTTCAGCCAGCCGCTCCCCCGCACACTTTCTGTATCACAGACTACACATGTGAGTAAAGTGTGGAGCTGATGTAGTAGTTCTGCTAGCCACTCCCCAACACGCTTCCTTTATCCCAGGCTACACACGAGGGGTGGAGCTGATACAGCGGTTCTATACCAGTCAGGGATTTCCCCTTCACAGGAGGAATTCCTGGGTAGCAGGTTAAGCTGGCTTTACTCCTGCTGTGAGTTACCAAAGAGGCATGAAGCATGAACAATTGGAACAAATAATGTGGGTTTTTTTACTCCCCAATCTAGATTACTTCTATTTCAGATTAAGACAAAGAGAGAACAATCTAACCCATCCAAGTCAGGTCCTCAGCTGGTATCCATTGGTGACACTTCACTGACCTCTCCCAATGGACAGAACTCACTGACTTATATCGGCTGAGGGTCTGGCCCTCCGTGCGTATGTGAGCGAGTGAGAGACTACTGACTGTCTCTGTAATGTTCCGCATCTGAAATGTAACACAGAAAATGGCAGCTGCCCTTCATGAGTCAGAAAGACTCTGTTTAAAGGAGCAGTATGTAGAAGACGGAATAGCAGCGCCTCCCTTCCCTGACATAGCCGTCATCACCACAAAACCCACAAAGATTTTAAACTAACCACAGAGTAACATGGAACAGATGGGAGCCAAATGGCTGAACTAAAGAGGATATAAATCCACATCGTCCAAGCAACTGCAGTTTGCTAGCAGTAGTTTTCTGATAGATATGTTTATTAAAACACGCCTTTGTTTTACTTTTATTTTGTTTTATAGTATGGAAGCCTCATTCAAGCCCTGATTCAGCAGTCCATGCCCATCCAGCAAAGCACTTTAGCCTGGACTTAGCTTTAAGCATATGTTATCCCACTGATGTTAATGGGACTCAAGCATGTGTTTAAAGTTAAACAAGGGTTTAAAATCTTTGATGAATAGAGACGGTCTTAAATGTTTTGCTGAATTTGGACCCCAGTGTATGATTCCTGAGAGGATGAAAAATCTCTTCTGTAATGAATGTAAATGTTACCTCTTATTTGTTCTGGATTTTCTTCTGTTAGGATTAGTAGAAATATCAGATCATGTTAGGAATCCTAATGTTTTAGTTTCATGTTGGAAGTACCGACAAAATGCCTTGCCTTGGTTGGTTTGCCGGCTCCGACCTTTGGGCTTACTTTATCCTACCACAACAAATTCTCAAAGTGTTTTGTAAATGGCTTTTCCACAGAAACCCTCTTCTTCATATGAGCTATTCATTTTTTCTTAAAATGAGCAGAGGCGTGTTGTGATAACTGGGTCTACAAAAGTACTCTAATTGTGAGCTCAACTGTAAAAAGTGAGTGTCAGTTCATAGATTGTGATATCTTATCATAATAAATGTTGATGAGAAAAGTTGCAAAAGGGAGACAGACTGAATAAGCTAAAACAAAAAGGCCTATTGATATACTTCAAGGACGGTGTTAAAATTATTACTGGTAAACAAGGGGAGTGGAAATCAATGAATAGGGCCCTACCAAATTCACGGCCATGAAAAACGCATCACAAACCGTGAAATTTGGTCTCCCCCCCCCCCATTAACTCTGGTCTTATGTGCTTTTACCCTATACTATATAGATTTCACAGGGGGGATCAGCATTTCTCAAACTGGGGGGTCCTGTCCCAAAAGGGAGTTGCAGGGGTGGTCACAAGGTTATTTTAGGGGGTGGGGGATCACAGTCTTGCCAACCTTACTTCTGTGCTGCCTTCAGAGCTGAACAGTTGGAGAGTGTTGGCTACTGACTGAGGGCCCAGCTCTGTAGGCAGCAGTGCAGAAGTAAGGGTGGCAATACCATACCTTACCATACCATGCCACCCTTACTTCTGCGCTGCTGCTGGCGGCAGCTCTGCCTTCAGAGCTGGGCTCCCGGCCAGCAGCTGCCGCTCTCCAGCTGGCCCAGCTCTGAAGGCAGCATTGCCACCAGTGCAGAAGTAAGGGTGGTAGTAGTACCACAACCACCACACTACAATAACTTTCCAACCCCCCCCCTCCCCCGCCCCCCGTTGGATCATATTAAAGAAGTTCTGTATTGAAATCACAAATGAGTTTGAGTCCCCATAGTTTAAATTCCAGGGTATTACTAATTAAGAGGTCTCTTGGTTTTTGGTAATGTTTCTTTCCCTCTATGTGTGAAACTTGCAAGCTGCTAATTGTGTTAGTACATTCTAAGACAGAGTCTGTTCTCAAAGCAATTCTTTGTAACAACAACTACTCACACAGAGAGGGACTCAAAGCAATACTCTGTAACAACAGAAACAGCACCCAGAGACTCCCCACCCTTTGTTGTATTCAGCTCGCTTTGTTAACAATTGTGATTAAAATAGAGATAGAGGATGTATGTGGATGGATGCTTGGTATGGATAATAACTTAATGATCAGGGAGGTGCCAGCCTAAGAATCCAGTGTCCATCGGCCGAAGAAGGCGTCAAGTGGAAATAACCAGAGGACCCCCGGAGGGCAGACTGGAATCCACCCAACAGCCTGAAGGATGGGAGAACCAAAGAACAAGGTAACATCTAGCAGCACGAAGCCCTCAGGAATTTCATAGAATCATAGAATATCAGGGTTGGAAGGGACCTCAGGATGTCATCTAGTCCAACCCCCTGCTCAAAGCAGGACCAATCCCCAGTTAAATCATCCCAGCCAGGGCTTTGTCAAGCCTGACCTTAAAAACTTCTAAGGAAGGAGATTCTACCACCTCCCTAGGTAACGCATTCCAGTGTTTCACCACCCTCCTAGTGAAAAAGTTTTTCCTAATATCCAACCTAAACCTCCCCCACTGCAACTTGAGACCATCTGCTGATTGATTCAGCAACAGCATGATGAAGCAATTCCCATAGATTGGCATAGGAAGAAATTCCTATAAAAATGGACTCTAGAAAGTGAGAACTTTGGGGTCTGATTCTGCAAACCAACTTCCAGGAGCATCAGATGAGCATCTGACAAGGCCCTGCTCCCTCCTCATGTCCAGGCCACCTGGCCAGTGGCTTGGCATGAGCAACTCTAAGGCTGGTAACTATGATAACAACCTTGCAGAACCTGTGTGTGTGTGTGTGTGTGTGTGTGTGTATGAATGAATGAATATGTGAATAAATATGAAATTGAATGGAATGTTATAGCTATAACTAACTTCTTACTATGATTCTTTCTGTATTCACAATAAATGTGGCATTTTGCCTTTTCCCCTTTAATAAGATCCTGCTGGTTTTTATTTTATTGGTATAGCATCCCCACAACTCCTTTTTGGGTCAGGACCCCTACAATTACAACACGGTGAAATTTCTCATTTAAATAGCTGAAATCATGACATTTGTGATTTTTTAAATCTTATGAGCATGAAATTGACCAGAATGGACCGTGAATTTGGTAGGGCCATATCAATGAACCAAAAGTGGTGTGTCAGAAATTGGTCTAATTGGTGGACAAAATAATGAGGGGATGGACTTTCCACCACTGCTCCTTTTTTGTGTCATTAAAGAGATTTTGAGGTGAAAAATAGGCTACTAGAATGAGCTTCACTGTCATGGCTGCCACACTAACTGTCTTCTGGGACCCTGATCCTGAGAGATGTCCCGACCAGACCAGGCTACAGAAAGGGACCCAGTGATGTCACCAGCTTCAGTTAAATACCAAACATCATTTGGCATTTGATCCTTTCCTGCGTCTATCCTTTCCCACCATATTTCTTTCCTATCTCTCTAATACGAGTCTAGCCTAGCTGCCCAAAACTGCATATTTTGCAACAATGGAATTGGATAGCAACACTGACAGCCTGAGCCCAGCCCATCTAACTAACTTCTTCTCTTTTTTTCCCAATGTGGACAGTTATTAGCATCTTTAGTACCATCTACAAGACTGACAAACAAATGGGGGAGGGTTCTTTCTAAAGACTCTCTCCAGCTAAAGGGAAGGGGAACAGGGGTGTTGTTAAAATGGAAGCCGTATCTAACACTTTACATTTCAAATGCTTTACCTGTCTTTCCTTCTTTTCTGTATCTTTAATAAAGGGCTAAAAAAATTAATAGTGTGTTTGCCATAGTGCTAAGCAGGCTGAGGTCCCTGTATACCAAACCTTGTTCAACACTGTTTAATGTTAGACACCGACAGCTGGGTTACGTGAGCACTTTTGCACATATATTCTATAGAAATGTATACAATAGGCATGTGGGAACATACTGGAGATCAAGCACAGCTGTGTTTTACCTGGAGCGGTAGGAGTCATTGCTTCTAGCACAACAGTCCCCTCGGTACTCTCTGCTCTGGATACTGCTCAGGGCTTTTCTGCTAGGAATGACTCCATGGCTCATGAAGACACTTCTGAACAATGAATGTTTTATTGTTTTGTGTTTGTAGTATGGTAGAGTATAAAGTCCCTAGCTGAGACTATACAATGGTCCAGCCCAAGAGGGCCCCAAACACCTAGTTGGAGATAGTCTGGGTCCCAAAGAGCATACATTTTAAATAGCCATGACCAAAATGGAAGCACAGAGAGGTAATGTGGCTTGCTTTAGGTCCTATAGCAGCTCAGTGGCAGCACAGGTGGGAACAGACCCACCCTGTTTGCCTCCCTCTCCACCACACCAAGCTGCATCCTTGTTTTACTCTTTGGAAGTCACCAAGTGGCAGCTACCTGCTCTCAAAAGAAGATTCTAGAATAACATCCTGAGAGCAGTTCCAACTGTTGTTCAAGCTGAGGAATTTACACAGCAGGGCAGTGAAGTCCCTTCTGCTGCCTTGAGTCTTAGAAAACAAAAAAAATCACAAAACTAATTCTTACTCTGATGAAGGCTGCGCTGTGCCCTGCCCTCCTAGCTACAAATGGATGTGGCCCACCTCAGATGGTAGTGTACATTGGGGAGAAGGGAAGAGCAACACTGTTTGGGGTGATGAAGTTCAGCACAGCTGGAACAACATAAGCAGAACAATTTCAGATTACCACCTGTGGCTTGGGAGCATACCAATTTTACATTGTCTTTTTTTTTCCTGTGGAACTTTCACAATGAAAAAATAGTCCAACTGCCCGCTCTATACTGAATTTGAGAGTTTGTATGAGCATCTTTAGCCTTGGGGGGTAAAACAAAACAAATCCCTAAAATCTACCCCTAAAAAGGAAAGGTTCCAGAAAGAGTTGGTCAGGGTGGAGCAGGAGAACTGGCTACTCCCCCTAAAGCAAAACAGCAGACAAAGGACTCAGTGTTGTCAGACATGCTAGCAAGAAGCTCCTCAGCCACAGCTCAAACATATCCCAGAAACAGCAGCAACTAATTTCTCCATCCAGTCAGTAACTGTGCCCAGAGAGCAAGTTCATTTTTATAGAAGCAGTACATTGGTTCAGAAGTCCCATCATATGGTGCAGTGGATTGAGAGGGAAATGCAGAAACCTTGTTAATTTGCAGAAATCCACAGCCTGAACACACAGGGTAGATTAAAAGATTATAATCCCTCTTTGAGAAATGTTTTGCTGGGAAATGGATCTGGACTCCACAGCTAAACAACTTCTTGCTTTTCCCTGTTTGTGCATTGAGACCCCCTTCCTCTTCCAGCCCATTATTCAGAATCTTGCCAGCTGCTGGTCATGAGGAATTGGAAGAGAAAATAAACAAAACAATACAGAGGATCTTTGGCCCCAGTAAGCCAAACTTAACAACGCTGGTATAGAGACCTGTATGCAATTTACCTTGTTTCGGGTTTCATTACAAACTTGAATAATAACATGAGATTTATTACAAGATTAGCTAAGATTCATGAGCCTTTCAGTCAAACAAACTCTGTTTCAAACCAAAGGAGGTCAGATTACAGTTTAGCTTTGAACTTGTTTAAAGACATGGGTTTGTGGCTTCAGCTGAGTTACGCTTATGACTTGTGAGTTTCAATCCAAAGTGAAACTCTGTGTGTGAAATCGCATGGACTGAAACTGAATAAAATGCCCAAGTGAATCCCTGTAAAGTGAAACCACTGAGTTCCACACAGCTCGGTGACACATATTTTCATATTTGTGAGTGGTGCTGATGCCTGCAGTGTGGGTGTTGCTCAGCTCTGCTTTGGATCAGTATAAATCCACATTGCAAGTGCAACTACAAAGTGTAACTCATTGGAGGCATGGTCATCTTAACCAACTACACGTAACATGGTTCTGTTTGTGTCCAAATAGCAGCTTTTCTGCTGTCACAAGCTTGTGTGCAAATCTACTAAGCTGCCAAAATGCATTTCCCACTGTGCATGAATATGAAGCATGGGCAAGTTTCCCACAGCGCTTCAGCAGGGAGCAGCGTGTCCAGAGGACAGAGATGTAGAATGACACCAGCAGTGTGTGGGGTGAAGCACTGTGGGATTTCCAGCTGCACGGAGATCTGGGAAAGCAGAGGACTAGCCAAACTGGTTAGAGGCATGGCCACAGCACCTGTCCTCAAAGCAAACCCTCCTCTACCAACAGTATACTTAACCAAGAGCATGCTGACCCAGTGACAGTAAGGCCACTCTGGGTACATCTACACTGCATACCACTTAAAGCAGGCTGTGTCCACACTGCGGTGTGTAGTTACACTTGTCAGTGAAAAGCTCTGGCAGCGGGCAAAGGAGCGGAAGCGGGGAGCTACCGGAGTCTTCCTCTGCTGGAGTCAGGACGCTACGCTGCTAAAAATAACAGCGTTGAGGGGGGAGGCACTGCTTGGGCATCTAGAGAACCATGTAGGGTACATACCCTAAGGTTCTGGAGTGTCTACACTGCTCACCTAAGCCAGGCCTCACCATTGACGTTGCTGTTGATACCCGTGCTCGGGAGGCATGTAGTGTATACGCTCTACGTGCTGCCAAAAGGAGTGTGCAGTGTAGCCATACCTTATGTGCCAACCTTTGGCTGTGGCAAGAGGGATGCACTATTAGCTGCTATGGTTACTAACCAAGTTACAGCCTTGTTGTGTGGACACAAATTATGTTTAGTGCCAACTATGCCACTAATTTGTTACAAACTCAGTTAAAAATTGTACAGGGTCTGTAAAAATTGTGTGTACAGGGTCTGTACTCTAAAAGATGTTTTTTTCGGGGGGAGGAGGGGGTTTGAAATTATTTTGAGCTAGAAGGCTCTTAGAAAATCTATGACTAATCTTCACTGAATCACATTCCTTATAATAATTTGCATAGTTAAATAGACATGAAACCAGAAGCAGATCCTTCATGTCTGGAGCTGTTTGTAGATGACTCTGCCTCTTCTAGCCAGTATGCCTTTAAACTTTTTGGGCTAGAGGAAGCCAAAACACTCCCAGGCATAATAATCTATAGAGCGGGTTTGTCAAAGGCCTGTGCATCTTGATGGTATTTGGAGTGTGCTAGGCATATTATAAGGTTGTAGTATCTAAGATTTAATTTAAAAAATAGGAAGTTTCTAGCCCTCATGGTTGTGCAAAATAATGTTCCAAATATGAATGAGTGTAACTGATGCAGTGTTTTTATCTTGCATCATCAGGCAGCCTGAACGAATGACTTAGAAGTATGAACTTCCTTCCTCCTATTAATCTTATTGGGGCAGGCAGCTCACTGACTCAGTGCAACAGAGATGATATATCAAGGTCTTGAGGGAGTGAAGATGGGCTAGTGTAGTGGTTCTCAACTCTGGTCCACCGCTTGTTCAGGGAAAGCCCCTGGCGCACCGAGCTGGTTTGTTTACCTGCAGCGTCCGCAGGTTCAGCCGATCGTGGCTCCCACTGGCCACGGTTCGCCGCTCCAGGCCAATGGGGGCTGTGGAAAGTGGCGCAGGATGAGGGATGTGCTGGCTGCCCCTCCCGCAGCCCCTATTGGTCTGGAACGGCGAACCGTGGCCAGTGGGAGCCGCAATCAGCCGAACCTGCGGATGCCGCAGATAAACGAACTGGCCTGGCCCGCCAGGGGCTTTCCCTGAACAAGCGGTGGCCCAGGGTTGAGAACCACTGGGCTAGTGGGAGCAATTCCTGGTTCAGCCTTTACTTAGGCTTCTCTAGAAAACTTCTCTCTCTGTGTTAAGAGTTTGCAATTAGAAAAATGGTTCTTTTTCATTTTTACCCTTCATCCTGACTGTGGACTAAATTCTTCTCCAGGCCACTGAAGTTAATGGTCCTACATGGATGTACCAGAGAACAATTTGGCCCACTGTTTTCTCCAGTGAATAATTTCTTTTAGAATATATGCAGTGAAGTTGCCTCTGCCCTTCCTTTATTGAAATAGCTAGATGATATCTCTGCTTCTCATGCTGTCATGTGTTCAGTGCTTACAATGATTTTAAAAAATTGCAAAATTGGAGGTGTCAGATTTAAATTAATTTACATTTGTTTCATTGTATGTAGGTAATCTGTAAATCACAGTGGCTCCTTTTCCTTTACACGGATACGCCTTACTCTTCCTGGGGCCTGATCCTGCAAACATTTATGTACACAAAGAAATTAGAATCCTGTAGTTTGAATTTAGCCTATTTAAATGAAGAATGTGCAAAGATGTAATTAATTGCAGCAGTGGGATTATCTATGTGAGTAAAATTACTTGTATGTAAATGTTAGCAGGACTGTGTGTCTATATTATAAATGCATAGTGTGTGTACATAAAAGTTTATGTGACTATTACACACACTAATAAACAGAATTGAGTAAAGGACAAGCAGGCAGGGGCACTGTCATCATTATTAATAGATATTGTGTAAAAACCTGACCAGTAATTGCCTACTAGGGATTTTGATCTGCCTTGAAATAATCTGGAGGGAGTGATGTACTGACAACTGGCTGATTTTCGCTCCCACGAAATCCAATAATACACATCAGAATTCACTATGCTCCTTTACCACTGAACTTGCACTATGTCCATGAAATGTCTACTCAAGTACTAATTACTTTTATGCAATTTTATTGTCCTCCAAAACTTGCCCAACCAAACAAAATTGCTCCATTGCCATCTGTATGTTAGTCACCAACTGTCTGATATCTTTTCCCATGCTTTTGTAGGAAGATTATTCTTTAACTCCCATGAATGACAGTGAAAGCTGCCTACATGGATTGCTGTTACTGTACTGGAAGGGAAGGCATTTCCTATTTACAGGGAGCTAATGTCATGAAATAAGTTCAGCAAAAAAAGAGAGGGAGAGAAACCAGTTAATTTTTTTTTTCAAATAATCTTATATACCAGGAACAAAATGTTTTCAGAGCTTCTTTCTAAAGACCTAATGAAACCCCGAGGCCCGGATTCTGTTACCCTTACTCACCCTGAGAAGCAAAAATAGACCCATAGACCTAACTGTGACTACTCATGCAATAAGCTGATAATTAGCATGAGTAAGGGTATTAGATTCTGGTCCTTAGGGCTTGGCTACACTTGCAGATGTAGAGCACTGGGAGTTAAACCAGCCTTCAGAGACTGCAGCAGGGAAAACGTTGCTGTGTGTTTACACTGTCAGCTGCAAACGCACTGGTGCGGCCACATTAGCAGCTCTTGCAACGCCACAAAGAGCAGTGCATTGCGGTAGCTATCCCAGTGTGCAAGTGGCTGCAGCGTGCTTTTCAAATGGGGTGAGCAGTGGAGTGTGACAGGGAGTGTGTTGTGTATATGTGGGGGGAGAGACAGTGTGTTTTGGGGGGCAGAGAGTGTGTCAGCATGCTTACTTGTAAATTCAGACAGCAGCAGACCCCCCCCCACACACACCTCTCTCTCACACACACACTCTCAGCAGCAGCATTCCACAGTAATGATTGCTTTGTCCTGGAGCAGATAAGCATGCTGGCTGTCAGAAACAGAGCTTTGAAAGGGGATAGCTGCATGCCTGCAGCCGAGTTCAAAACAATGACAAGAGTGGCCACTTGACTTCAGGGGATTATGGGACATTTCCAGAGGCCAATCAGAGCACAGTAATGCAACACGTTGTCCACACTGACACCCGGGCATTTCAGCCAGGGCGTAGCAAGCTCTATGCTTCTCGTGGAGGTGGAGTACAAGGGGCTCTCCAGCTGCAGAGTCCAGGCACTCTAAGTGCCTTGCCAGTGTGGACGGGTCGGGAGTTAGGGTGCCCAGGGCTGATTTAATGCTCTCTAACTTGCAAGTGTAGCCAACCCCTTAGAGACTAAAGCAGATGTGGGGCTGGGAATCAAACAGGGAGAGGGGCAGATGGTAATGGAGCAAAAGAGGAGAGCAAATATTTAAGGAGGAAAAAAACAAGTGCGGAAGTAATGTTACTTCTGGTGAGAGTTTGTGCAGGTCATTAGAGCCGACTTACATTGGATATGATTTCTGCAACGAAAGAGGGAAGGGGAGGGAACCAGAGCAGGATGTTACGCAGTGAGGTTCAGAGGTGACTAATCAAACTTATTTTAGTTTTCACAATCCTTTTTTTAAAAGGCTTTGTTTTTGTTGACTTAAAATCAACTATAAATGAAGTGAATATAGCACAGAGAGAGTGGGAGCCAGCTGGCCTGCTCTTAAAGAATAGAATGTTTCTTAGTTTTCTCGGGGTGGCTTCCCTTGACGAGGGGCACACTCATGCCATCAGAGGAAAGCTCAGCAAAGGCATTTGACTTTTCACAGGACTGAAGGAGCACTTTGCATTGCCTAACGAGGACTATCCACTTGAGAAATGTTCTATTAGAACATCACTTACCGATGGGAGAATCTTTGCAAGTGACTGATTGAATTTTGAAAACATTTAGATGACCTAATGTTAGGTGGAAAAGGCAACTGTTACTTCTTGAAAATATTCTTTGGCTTCCTGAGGAGGATCAGCTTCAACAGTCCCTGCATTTTTGTGTTGCATACACTATATTACTAAGAGCTTGTCTACACTTACTGCGCTGCAGCGGTGCAGCTGCACCATCTGTAGCACATAGTGAAGATGCTACCTAGAGCTTCTCCCATCGGCGTAGGTACTCCACCTTTCCAAGAGGCGGTAGCTATGTCAGTGGGAGAAGCCGTCCCATCAACATAGCGCTGTCTGCCCAAGGAATTCAGTCAGTGTAACCCCGTCGCTCAGAGCTGTGGATTTTCCAGCACCCTGGAGCGGCATAGTTATACCAACATAAATTTGTAGTGTAGACTGGGGCTAAGAGGCAGACTGCAAATTGCAGCAGACCTTTGGGTTTCAGACTGACTGAGATGTATGTTAGGGCTTGTCTATATTACCAGCTGGATTGACGGGCAGCGATCGATCCAGCGGGGGTTGATTGATCACATCTAGTCCAGACGCGATAAATCGACTGCTGAGCACCCTCCCGTCGACTCTGGTACTCCACCAGGGTGACGCGCAGATGGAGTCGACGGGGGAGTGTCAGCCATCGACTTATCGCAGTGAAGACACCGCAGTAAGCAGATCGAAGTATGTCCACTTCAGCTACGTTATTCACGTAGCCGAAGTTGCGTAACTTAGATTGCTATCCCCCCCTCCCAAGTGTAGACCAGACTTGAGCAGGGGGTTGGAGTAGATGACCTCCTGATGTCCCTTCCAACCCTGATATTCTATGATGCTATGACCTAAATGTGGTTTCACTGTACTTTCAGTCCTCCATCATTTAAGTTATCTCAAATCAATTTTTCAAAAGCTCATAAGTGACTTAGAAGCCTAAGTCCTATAGATTTTCAGTGAGACTTGGGAGCCTCAATCTCATTTGAAAACAGGACTTAGGGAACCTCCCAGCTTTTGGAAAATGAACTTTTTGGTGGAAAAGCTTCCTCTAGCTTTGGTCTGATTATGATCATGGTTTAAGCTTGCCTCTGAGGAATAGTGGGGGCAGTTTAGCCCAAATCAGACAGTTCATTTATTTACAGTTTTGGACATGATCGGTAACTATTTATATTTACATTTTAAAAACATTCTGCTCTCTTAATGTCATGCCAGTTCACTCATACGTGTGCTTCAGGTTTCTCCATTACCTATGATTGGTATATACCACCTCTGTGAATAGCACTAAGCCCTGGTCTACACTGGGGGGGGGATCGATCTAAGTTACGCAACTTCAGCTACGTGAATAACGTAGCTGAAGTCGACCTACTTAGTTTGACTTACCGTGCCTGCCTTTGTCATGATGTGTACAAATCACTCACACTAGCTAAAATAACAAACACCTCTGACTACTTTGATCTCTGTGACTTACATAGTTTATGCAACTGCACCTGAGCTATTTTGGGCACAGGCCATCTTTATTACTTGCTTAGTATAATGGGACCCTAACCTCTCATTGGGGTCCTTAGATGTTACTGCAATAGCAACAATAAATAATAATTCAGCAAGTCAGTTGTCTGTCAGCAGCTCTAGATTTTCTTGGATTTATTTGTTTTTCAATATTTGCTGGATAATTTCAGCAGTTGACTCTTACTCTGTGAATTGGTCACAAGCAGATCATTAGGAACACTCTGCCTCTGAAACTTTAAAGTGTGTTTAGTGATGTGACTAATAGATTGGTTTGTTACAGTTTCTCTTCCCAGACTGGCTAAATAACGTGCAGCATCAAGTGTTCAGTGTGAGTATTTACGTTTGAGTTCAGCATTCACTTTCTGCAAACTAATCTAAGCTTCACATTTTCAGCAAAGTTGATGCCAAAATCTCATTCAATACAATGCTCAAGAAAAGTGAGTACAAAATGCATGCCATTTAGTTAATTGAGCAAATAGTGCAGATAACATTTAGCTTCAGGTGAGAGCTACCTTTGTTCTCACCGGTATGCTTTTAGTGGCTTGATTTGTTTTTCTCTTCTACAATTAGTTTTTAAGCAGTCACTTTTCACACTCCCCTCAGCCCCCAATTCAAAACTAAAGCAAATGGCATTTACAAGACATTGGAAATTGTAATGTTGGGGGTTTTTTTAATCTCCCCCAGCACATTGCCACCTACAGCAGAAACAACTTTCACTTCTCACTCCCTGTTTTCTAGACACACACCACTCCTGAAGCCAGTGTAAAAAGATCAATCTAAGCTCCTGTCTCAGATGCAGCACCGATAGTTTTTTCCCCCCTCATATTGAAAAGAACCAACTTACGTGTCTCTGGAATTTCTTGATACTTTGCTTAAGAGGGCTGAAAATTGAATGCAGTACTGCAACCAACTCCCTGCGTTAAATGAGGAAGTGCTGATAAAAGTCAGGATGTTTGAGGGAATGACTCACATATGTAGCATAGGTTTCAGAGTAGCAGCCGTGTTAGTCTGTATTCGCAAAAAGAAAAGGAGAACTTGTGGCACCTTAGAGACTAAGCAATTTATTTGAGCATAAGCTTTCGTGAGCTACAGCTCACTTCATCGGATGCACTGCATGCATCCGATGAAGTGAGCTGTAGCTCACGAAAGCTTATGCTCAAATAAATTGCTTAGTCTCTAAGATACGTAGCATAGTGGG
The DNA here is from genome assembly GCF_015237465.2 of Chelonia mydas. NCBI lineage: Eukaryota > Metazoa > Chordata > Testudines > Cheloniidae > Chelonia > Chelonia mydas. The sequence continues at coordinate 153,474,671 of NC_057849.1, read as the reverse complement.
TCTTGTGGAATGAAAGGAATAACCACACTAACTACAGCTTGCTTCACTGGAAGTTAGTGGTGAAGTACCACCTAATAATAAATGCTCAGCAACATTTGATCTTCCATCTTTATCACCTTCCTGTTTGACTAAACATTATGCTGTAAATGTCACAGAGCATACGTATTGATCCAAAATCCTACAGTGATTTATGCGGAAATATTTAGAGGATTTTTAAAACATGGGTTAGCTATAAACTGCAAAGGCTAGTTATTGCACGGGCCTTTTTTGATCTTTTAGCAGTATTATCTTTTAAATATGGGAGTTGGAGTGAGGAAGTGGAACAAAGCGAATGGATGAGGATAAGAGCGGAACAAGCTATTACTGGGGGGTATTTAATAATGTGTCCCAATGACTTTCTTAAACTGCCAATTGCCATGTAATGTTCAGGTATCTCAGTCCTTTTCAGAATTAGAATACAGTAGAACCTTAGAGTTCTGAACACCTTGGGAATGGAGGGTGTTTGTAACTCTGAACAAAACGTTAGAGTTGTTCTTTCAAAGGTTTACAACTGAACATTGACTTAATGCAGCTTTGCAACTTTACTATGCAGAGAAAAATGCTGCTTTTAACCATCTTAATTTAAATGAAACAAGCACAGAAACAGTTTCCTTACCTGGTCAAATCTTTTTTTTTTTAAGCTTTCCCTTTATATTTTTAGTAGTTTGTTTAACACAGTACTGTACTGTGTTTGCCTTTTATTTTTGGTCTCTGCTGCTGCCTGATTGTGTACTTCTGGTTCCAAATGAAGTGTATGGTTGACCCGTCAGTTTGTAACTCTGATGTTCGTAACTCTGAGGTTCTACTGTACCCATACTCTCTTACAATAAAATCAGACCCCATTTTGTTAAATCTACCATCTGACCAATAGGAAGCACTTTTCCCCATGAATACACTGCATGAAAACATAACGAACTACTTTTAACATTTCTGAAAGAATTACTGCCCCTTTGCTTGAGTGTTTTAGCTAATATACGGGACCTTTTCTGTGATATCTGTTCGGAGGAGAAATTGATGCTGAAGGAATTTCTCTGGGACAGTTCTGTTTATTTACAAAGCATGTACGATGTCTTGTTTCATAAAAACAAATAAGAGGCAATTTCTTTGTCATCATTTCCAAGCCTGCCTTTCTGGCCAGTACTCTGCCCAAAAGAAACTCTCTTGGCTTCCTCTCGAAGCCACATTCACACACTCTCTCTCTCATTGTCTGCTCACTTTCTGGTTCCTTTCTGCTTCTGACAAAAACAGCTCCACCAATCAATGCCCCAACCCCTTCATTTTCAGTCATTCCCAGGGAAAAACCTTTTCTTATCCCTGAGTTTGAGGTTTCTTAGGCCTTCTCATGTGGCTCAGTGCCTTGGGTGGTGGCTTCCATTGTCTCCCCGTTTCCCACCTCCAGGCTGGGGCTGGAGGTTGATTCCATCATCCATCCATACCTCAGTCACAAATCTAAACTAAACTAATAAGATTACAGCAGGGTTTTGCAAAAATGAAGGTTGCAGCAAGCTTTTACAAAATGAAGTGAGCATTTTAAAATGGAGTTTGGGACAAGTAAAAATGGAGTTTGAGTTACAATATGGACAAGTGTAAGGAATGGCAAACAGTGAACAGAAGTTACAATGTTGAAACAGTGTAAGTTTCAGCGATTTAAGCAGCAATTGGATTGAAAGTGAAACTCAATTAGCCAGTTATTGGGGTACCTGGTTTTATGAATTAATGTAGTTTCATTCATAAAACTGTACTTATAAAGTTATATTAATAAAGTGAACAATTAAAAACAATTTCATTGATCAGTTCTACAGATGTGCAGCACACCCCTCCCCTCACTCCACCACGTGGTTATTCTCAGGGATGATCCCTTCACCCCTCCCTCCACCGCGTGGCTATTCTCAGGGATGATCCCTTTTAGCCAAGCACAAACAGCCAGGCACGAACAGGGTCCTTTTACTGTTCCCTTCCAAAAATTCCCCTGTTTCAACCAGGTGACCGTGAATGATATCACTCTCCTGAGGCTAGCACAGAAAGATAAAGACCGAATGTTGCTTGAATGCAACCAAAACCCAGGATCGTTCACTGCCATGCTTTGTGCTGCAATGATTCCAGACTACTTGCTACTGGCTTGGCACGGTAAAGTGTCCTACCTTGGAGGACGAAATAAGGCAGCCCTCCCCAGAAACCTTCTGCAAAGGCTTTCCCACCTCACACTTCCTTTGGAGTTAGTGGGAGTGCCCGGATGGCAGAGGATCCAGTCCTTAAAGGATACAGTCCAAAGACCAGAGTGACCTCAGAATCAGTGTGTAGCTTTTATATATGTTGGGAAAACCACGCTATCAAACATGTGGACAGAGCTTTCCAGCTGAACTCATTAGAATTTTGATTACACACTATGACGAATAAAGATCTAGAAATATGACTGTACCTTTCTGACTGCTGAGTAGGGTGAAAATTGCTAAAAAGAACATGGGATTATTATAGATTGCACCTCTTTCTCCCCCTCCCTTTTAAGACTTACAGATAGGTGAGCCAAAACAATCAGGTTCTTTATATGGGGAAAGAAACAATCCTACTTCATAAGGCTGTGTGAGGGAATGACCTTACCAGATCTATAGGTCTACCACTTGGCTTGCCATACTTAACTTCTCTGAAATGGTTTGCTTTTGCTAAAGCTAGTTCTGCCTCAGTCTGGATAAGGATAGAGAGGTTATTTATCTCAGCATGTTGACCACTGTGTGCACTTCTCCACTTAATATAGCTGCCAACTTGTCTGCATCAGAACCCAGCTTTCACAGCAGCCTTAGGTTGCTCTAGCATATTGGGACTATGACCAATTGCAATTCACCCCTTTCACCTCCGTGATGGCACAAGTTGCACTTTCCATTGAACTAGAAGAAGAATAAGGAGGGGGAAAGGTTTAGAGAGTGTAAAACAACAAGAAGATGGCAACCATCACACACCTGTATAGTAACAAAGTCCATTGTTATGCAGGTCAATGTATAGGCAGTCAGGGCAAGCTTCTTCACACAACACAAATAGGGAGGCAATGGTCAACAGCAACGTTTTCCTCAATAGAAAATTACTGCTGAAAATTGGCAATGGGACTTGATTGGAAGGGAACCCCCATTCACATGGCTAAGGCCTATTGACCTAAAGGCGTAAGGGAAAATAGCAACAAAAACTCAAGAGTAGTATTTCAGCTATTACATGGGAAAGAAATTGGCAAAACAAGCAGGGATCATTCTAGCTCCATAAGGCCCAAACTTTCAAAAGGGACCTAATTTGGGATGCTTCAGCTTTCAGCTGCCCAGCTTTCAACACCAAGAGGCCTGGTGTTCAGAGATGCTGAGCACGCCCGACTGGGAAATTGATGGGACCTGTGAGTGCCCAGTAACGTGTAAATGAGTACCTCAAATGTCTTAAATTGGGTATGCAAAATCAGAGACCACTTTTGAAAACATGGGCCTGACTGTACAGGGTGCGGTGCTGCCAGGGATGCTCAGAGAAGGGAAGGGAGGAAAGTCTTGGTTTCATAAAGGCACAGTGTGCGGTTCCCAGCCAAGTACCTCCCTGGTGGTGTACAGGCTTCAATACAGACTGATGAAAAATCCTAGATTAGGGCTTAAAGAAATTGTACCTAGCACCTACTAGCTGTGCTGCCATGGCCTCTGCAAGCTACACTATTGCAACTGAAAGGAATGGAGCAGCCGCGTATTGTTTGTCAATATTTTATAATTTAGTACAGTAAGCAAGCAATTTTATGGCCAATGCTTTTTAAAAAAAATATGTATTACTAATTGTGTTAGATCTTCTCACCATTCCTGGCTTTGCTTTCATTTTCCCCTTCTCTCTTCCCTTGAATAGATCATTGTGCATCTCTTCCTGTTTGTGTCTTCAGTGTCTGTTTCCTCTCTTCTGTCACCCCTTCTGGCTTCCTCTCCCTCTACGTGTGTGTTCTATGCTTTCTTTCACTCCTTTCATTTATATCCCCAGTATTACGCAGCATGGTACTTCTCTTTTCTAAAGTCTCCCATCAATCCCTCTTGTGATCCCTCCCGTCTGAGTCCCCTCATACATCCACACACTCCTTTCCTACACTCCCTCACCAGCCCCTTCTCATAAATGGGAAGTGAACACTGGCCTCCCTAGCTCTTGGGACAGAGGTGATTGCTGGTACTCTTAACAGGGTGCTGTTTCTGGATACTGAGGCAGGCAGAGACTCAGCAGCAAATCATCACAGCTTCATTGACTTGGATGGAATTATGACAATTTACACCAGCTGAGGATTTACTCCTCTGTCTTTTCCCCCCAACTCAGAACCCTCTTTGACTGCTGGATGGGGAAGGCACATTGTCTCACGGTGCTCTTCCTACTCCAGAGACGCCTGGCTGGTCTGTGGATAGGTGCTGGGGATCTCAATACCGCACCCCTCCCTCAGCCTCGTGGCTGCTGTGATTGGGAAGGTCTCTACTACTCTATTCTCCCCTCCACCCCCCATTTACATTTTTTGAATCCTTTCCTCTCCACTAATGAGCTCTGCTACATGCCTTTGAAGCTGCTCATCACATTCCCAGACAGCATTTGAGTGAAACTGGCCTGATTCTTGTCATTCTTCACAGAGCTCTGAGTGGCAGCAGTGAGAGCCGACCAGACTCCTTCACTGTGCGATAGCTTGGCAAAGCTCAGAGCATCAGCAGAGGCACTGAAGCTTTCTGGGTAGCCTAAGGAGGACAGCAGTGTATTGGGTTAAACTCAGTCTCTATCTGGGTTTGTTTGCAAACATAAATGAAAGTTTAGATTCTGCAAAAGTTGGTGGCACTCATTCAAGACAATGCTTTATCTGTAAGGGGTGCGTGGACTTTACCTGAGTGAAAAACAGGGCCAACACTGGGAAACTAGAAACTGAGCTTGGAAAACCCCAAAGGACCAATTTCAGTTCACTTACATAAGAAAACACAATCTTGCTTCTGTAAAAGTTCAGACCACAGATATTGTCTCCAGCTGCATTCTGGTATTCCAACCACATGCATACACTCGGCATCTCAGAAGAAAAGGGCAAATATGCATTTCCTTGAGAGTAAACTACAAACTATTCTGTTGATGTGTCTGGTTCTTTATGGTAGGGCAGGGACCCAAAAAATGCTTTTCTCAGAAAAATAGAAGGTCTGTAAATGAAATAGGAAGGGTTGGACCCTGTTTGCGTAGAGGTCATGGGCAGTTTTGCCATTCAAGCAAATGTTTTAAAATCAAAACTGAGAGTCCTACCCGATCCCAGGATTTGAGGAACTGGAGCTCTAAGCAAAACACCAGATTGAAGACCAGTCAGCGGAAGAGATGAGCCTGGAACTCAGGACTTTCTGACCTCCTGCCCTAGGCTGGAGTTGAATTCTGTGAACTTTGAATTTGTGGAATTGTTGAGAATAACGACAATACCTTTTGTCTTTTCTTGAGTTTCTGAGAAAATTTAGCAATCAGTTCAGACATGCTTTGGAACTTGTAGAGTGGAGCGTGACTCATTGAGGCCTAAGTGCATATACAGTACAATTTGTCGTCACTTGTAAAAACTGCTAGCAGTGTGCACCACATCCTATTGTACGTAAATCAGGTATGCTGTTCAAAGACTGGTAACTCCAGGCAATTCAAGACAGACATTCACTGGGAAATAAAACAGTACTTCTCTTCCCTAAGGGCTTTTTTTCATACCAACTTCACTTTTAAATACCCAGCGATAGAGTGCTGCGCTGACACAGTGCTAGAGCTGTTCAGAACAAACTCTGCAAGCCATCTTTTTTACGATGGAGAAAGGTGTTTGTTTTTATTTTCCCCATGTCCATTATTCTTGGCTGCTAATCCCAAATTTTACAAACTAATATTGCCCTCAGGGAAAAGTTAAGCATGCAGAACTTCATCCTGAAAGGTGACAGTTTCTGAAAGTTAAGAGGGATTAAAAATAAATAGGGGGTTTCTAATGGAAATGCTCATACAACTTTAAGTGTTGTTATTCCTCCAGCTGTAATTCTTTGTTCAGTCGGAGCTGGCAGGGTTGGTTGAAAGAGCACTGAAGATGACTAGGCAGAAAAATAAGGGTTAAATTTACGTCAGTTGTCTAACTTGGTTCATGACCTTAATAACAAACAGTGCAAACATAGCTATAGATTGGTGAAAGGAATGTTCATACAGTTGGGAAATTTGTTTGCCGGCGGTGTGAAACTGGTCAAAAATGTTCTGACAGAAGTTTTTCCATCTGAAAATGCTGATTCAACAGAACCAAAACATTCTGTGGGAACATGCTGATTTCATTGATTCCACTCTCAACATTAACTGGGGAGGCTGATGGCCAGCTCACTTGCCAGACGGATTACTTGTGGGCTCTCAGGGTTCCCAGTATCCCTAGATCCCTGACTAGCTATTTCCCTGGGCTGGCCAGCTTCTCTGTTTAACTGGTCCTTCACCTGCCTGCCAGGTCAGGCAGCCCACCTGCATACCAGGCAGGGAGAAGGCAAGTTTCAGTTCTCCTGACATGGAATTTCTCTGGATTTACTTTCTTTCCAAAAAAAAAAAGGGGTGGTGGTGGTGGTGGAGTTTTAGACTTTTCATACCAAATCAGGATAGTTCCCCCTCCGCTCCCCCCCCCCCAAAAAAAAACCCCCTCATTTTTTCACAGGGAAGAAATTCTGTTTTCTGCTCAGCTGTATTTGGTAGTTTAGCAACAATAACCAAAATTGAAGTTGTGAGGGAAAAACTTTGGGGGCACACTGGCATATATTGCCATCTTCAATGACTTGCCATGATTTTTACAAGTTATAGGGAAACTCCTGTCTACTGCAGACATTAAAAATAAGAAACACACAATACATTATTTTAAAAGACAGCATTAATAATTCATGTTGTGTGTACTTTCACCACCGAATGACCTAAAATTCACTGGCATTTTATCAAACCAGCCTGCGAAGACAGTTTACAATGAGATTCCTGATAAGAAGGTTCCAGCTGCCTTGTGGTTGGTCTGACATTTTATATTTATTGTAAAGATTCTGGAACAGTACAAATATTTACACTGTGATCTCCTGGCCTGATGTCTTCCTTTTTTTTTACTATAATTTTAAAAAGTGGCATATTTTGACATGTTTTGGAACCAGGGCAAAATAATGAAAATGCTGATAGAGGATTCAATTGATAAAGAGTTAAAGGATAGGAATATAACTAATGCCAGTCAACAGGATTTTATGAAAGTAGGTCTTGTCAAGCAAAGCTGATTTCATTCTTTGGTGAAATTACAAGTTTGATGGATTAAAAATAACTGAGTAGATGTAATATGCTTAGACTTTTGTAAGGTGCTTGATTTAGTGCTGCACAACATTCCAGTTAAAGAATGGGCACTATACCATATCAGTGAAGCATACATTAAATGGATTAAGAAATGGCTAAGTGACAGATCCCAAAAAATAGTTGTCAATGGGGCGTCATCATTGAATGGAGGGTTCTGCGGGGATTGGTACTAGGCCCAACAGACTGAAGACTTTTCATCAATGATCATAGAATCATAGAATCATAGAATATCAGGGTCGGAAGGGACCACAGGAGGTCATCTAGTCCAACCTCCTGCTCAAAGCAGGACCGATCCCCAATTAAATCATCCCAGCCAGGGCTTTGTCAAGCCTGACCTTAAAAACTTCTAAGGAAGGAGATTCCATCATCTCCCTAGGTAACGCATTCCAGTGCTTCACCACCCTCCTAGTGAAAAAGTTTTTCCTAATATCCAACCTAAACCTCCCCCACTGCAACTTGAGACCATTACTCCTTGTTCTGTCACCTGCTACCACTGAGAACAGTCTAGAGCTATCCTCTTTGGAACCCCCTTTCAGGTAGTTGAAAGCAGCTATCAAATCCTCCCTCATTCTTCTCTTCCGTAGACTAAACATCCCCAGTTCCCTCAGCCTCTCCTCATAAATCATGTGTTCCAGTCCCCTAATCATTTTTGTTGCCCTCCGCTGGACTCTTTCCAATTTTTTCACATCCTTCTTGTAGTGTGGGGCCCAAAACTGGACACAGTACTCCAGATGAGGCCTCACCAGTGTTGAATAGAGGGGAACGATCACGTCCCTCGATCTGCTGGCAATGCCCCTACTTATACAGCCCAAAATGCCATTGGCCTTCTTGGCAACAAGGGCACACTGTTGACTCATATCCAGCTTCTCGTCCACTGTAACCCCTAGGTCCTTTTCTGCAGAACTGCTGCCGAGCCATTCGGTCCCTAGTCTGTAGCGGTGCATTGGATTCTTCTGTCCTAAGTGCAGGACTCTGCACTTGTCCTTGTTGAACCTCATCAGATTTCTTTTGGCCCAATCCTCCAATTTGTCTAGGGCCCTCTGTATCCTATCCCTACCCTCCAGCGTATCTACCTCTCCTCCCAGTTTAGTGTCATCTGCAAACTTGCTGAGGGTGCAATCCACACCATCCTCCAGATCATTAATGAAGATATTGAACAAAACCGGCCCCAGGACCGACCCTTGGGCACTCCGCTTGATACCGGCTGCCAACTAGACATGGAGCCACTGATCACTACCCGTTGAGCCCGACAATCTAGCCAGCTTTCTATCCACCTTATAGTCCATTCATCCAGCCCATACTTCTTTAACTTGCTGGCAAGAATACTGTGGGAGACAGTGTCAAAAGCTTTGCTAAAGTCAAGGAACAACACATCCACTGCTTTCCCTTCATCCACAGAACCAGTTATTTCGTCATAGAAGGCAATTAGATTAGTCAGGCATGACTTGCCCTTGGTGAATCCATGCTGACTGTTCCTGATCACTTTCCTCTCCTCTAAGTGCTTCAGAATTGATTCCTTGAGGACCTGCTCCATGATTTTTCCAGGGACTGAGGTGAGGCTGACTGGCCTATAGATCTGGAAGTAACTGTAAAATCACTTCCGATAAAATTTGTAGATGAGAAAGATTGGCGGAGTGGTCAGTGATATTGACAGACAAGACTAGATTGCTTGGTAAGCTGGGCCTAGTCACACAAAATGCCTTATAACACAACCAAATGCAAAGTTATACATCTGGGAACAAGGAATGCAGGTCATACCTATAGAATAGGGGACTGCAACCTGGAAAACAGTGACTGAAAAGGGTTTGGGGGTCATAGCAGACAACTAACTGAACATGAGCTCCTAGTGTGAGGCTGTGTCAAAAAGGCGATATGATCCTTGGGTATATAAACAGGGGAGTTGTGAGTATGAGGAGGGAGGTGATTTTATCTCTGTATATGGCACTGGTGACACCAATACTGGAATATTACATACAGTTCTGGTGTCCACATTTTAAAAAGACAGCAGAAAAATTGGGGAGCCACAAAAATGATTTGAGGGCTGGAGACAAAGCCTTTTAGCAAGGGACATAAAGAGCTTAATTTGTTGAGCTTATCCAAAAGATCAAGAGGAACTTGATTACAGTGTACAAGTGCTTTCATGGGGAGAGAATACTGAGTTCTCACGGGCTCTTTAATCTAGCAGACAAAGGCAGAACAAGAACCAATGTCTGGAAGCTGAAGCCAGATACATTTAAAATGAGAAATTAAGCACAAATTCTTAAGTGTAACGGTGATCAACCATTGGAACAAACTATCAAGGGAAATGGTGGATTCTCCATGTTTGGATGTCTTCAGGTCCAGACTAGATGCCTTTCTGGAAGGTATGCTTTAGCCAAACACAAGTGACTGGGCTAGGTACAGAGGTACCTAGATAATGGCACAAAGTGTTGAAATACAGGAGGTCAGCCTGGATGATCTCATGGTCCTTGCTGGCCTTAAACTCTGAATATGACTTTAAAACTGAGAACAAACATGCACTACTGTTAAACCACTGTCTGAATCTTCTTTTACTAAACAATATTTAGTACAACACAAAGATGGCAGCATAGTTCTGTTGGTAGCCTATAACAAAACGCATGTTTTTAAAAAATATATTGGCTAACCTGTGTTGACTTGTGGTTTCTGGTGCGTGAAGAAAACACTAGAAATAGAAGACTTGCCAATCTAGGTGGAGCGGAAGGATGGGCCAGTATTTAGGGCACTAGCTTTTGACTTTGGAGGCCTGGGTTTAACTCTCTGCTCTGCCGCAGACTTCCTTTTTGACATTGGGCAACTCACATAGTCTCTCTGGCCCAGAGCCACAGAAGTACTTAGGCTTCTAATTTGAAATCAATAGACATTAGGAGCCTAAATATCTCAGTGTGCCTCAGTTCTCCATCTGTAAAATGGGGGTAGTAGCACTTCTCTACCTTACAGGCAGAATAAATTAATGTGCCGCTGTAAGCTCTGTAGTGTAGCCATAGCTTAAGATACCAATGGAGTTCTGTGACGTTACTGACCTAAACTGTGACCATATAGATCATTGTTGCAACCAAGGTCCTATAGTTGCACCAAATCTTACACAAAAGAGGTCCAGTAAGGTGTTTATGGAAAGGTTATGATTTGCTGGTTATGATTATGCTATCTATATGTGTGTATCATTTTTGTAGTTGAAGTTATGAATATTGGCTATGTACTTGTACCTCAATATGTTTTGATTCTAAGAAGCCTCAATGAAGCATTTGGTCAGCTTCTTAAGAATGGGCACTTACTGAGAATAGTCTTATCAAGAAATGCTTAACTGACAATGGACTTTGGGAGATGCCAATCCACATCTGAGCTTTCCTGGGAACGTTCAAAGTAGCATGTAAACAATGTCATTGTCCTGTAAAGAACTGAGTCATACATGGACATGTGACTTGCCTATGTGACGCCAAACTCCATCTTGCTGCTGTGATCTTCCACTGGGCAGAGGATATAAAAGGCCCTGAAAACTCCTCCATTTTGTCTTCAATCCTGCTTCTTACTTTTGGAGGAACCTTGCTACAGGCTGAAGCTCTGAACAAAGGACTGAATGACCCATCCCAGCTGTGGATGTACTCCAGAGACTTGATTTGAACCTGCAGTTTATTCCATTACTGCTGCAAGCCTGAACTAAGAACTTTGCCATTACTGTATGTAATTGATTCCGTTTAACCAGTTCTAGCTCTCATCTATATCTTTTTCCTTTTATGAATAAACCTTTAGATTTTAGATTCTAAAGGGTTGGCAACAGTGTGATTTGTGGGTAATAACTGATTTGTATATTGACTTGGGTCTGGGGCTTGGTCCTTTGGGATTGGGAGAACCTTTTTTCTTTTACTGGGGTATTGGTTTTCAGAACCATCTGCCCCCCATAACGAGTGGCACTGGTGGTCATACCTGGAAACTGGAGTATCTAAGGGAATTGCTTGTGTGACCTTATGATTAGCCAGTGGCGTAAAACCGAAGTCTTCTCTGTTTGGCTGGTTTGGTTTGCCCTGGTGTGCAAAGGAACCTCAGCCTTGGGCTGTAACTGCCCTGCTCTAAGCAATTTGTCCTGAATTGATACTCTCAGTTGGGTCCCACCAAAGCCAGCATTGTTACAAGTTCAATGGGGCTTTGTGCAGACATAAGGGTCTGCTGCTGCAGAAGTAGGTGCTGGTCTGGGGCCTAAATCAGGAGACTAAGGGCATGTCTACACAGCCCCGCAGTGCAGACCAAAGTGCTATGCTGTAACTCTCCTGTGTGGAGACTGAAGGTGTGAATGTAAAGGTCCCGAGTTTGCACTAACATGCTCTTCAAAGGGGACTATGTTAGTGTGAACTAAGGCCCTTTAAGTTTGCACCCGCAGCATCCACATGGGGAGTTACAGCACAGCACTTTGGTGTGCACTGCTACTCGCCTCCATAGTCTGAACTCTAGGGTAGTGTAGACATAGCCTTAGGCTCTCCTCCAGCATTGTTTATGGTAAGTTTCAAAACACTATGTAAGGCATACACACATTTGAAGAGGCGTTCTACAGGAGGATCACTTGGAAGTTTAATGATAAAGAAGCTAATAGCTTGTGGCTGTTATTTAAATTCCCTCTGTTGCTGGACAAATGGTAGATATGACGTTCAACTTCACACACACGGTTGTAGGTCATTTATTACACAAATCGGGAGAACTTTAAACTCTTAGAATCCTTGTAAAGCACTTTTGAGATCCTCTGATGGAAGATGGTGTATAAGGGTTTGATCGTGCACCCAATGAAATCAGTGCTAACGCTCCCCCTGGCTTAAATGACACAGGATCAGCCATCATGTGAACAAAGGATTATGACTATTAATAATGGTAAAACAAGTTCTAATAAAATCCCTTTGACACAGTGCAACTGGCCATTGAAATGAGAGAGCATTTGGAGTCTCAGTTATGGGAGTGGGATGAGGGAAAGCATTTTGAGATAGAAAGGAATAAATTTCATAGGTAAACATTTAATAGCATTTGATCAGGAGAAGGATGGATTTGGATCACTTAGTAACGTGTTCTGCCTTGGGGCTTTCAAACTGTGGTTTTACTAGTCACGCCCTGCAACCCTTCCGCTCTCCTGTGAACATGAATCTGTTTCTTAGAATCTGCCTTAAGAGCTACATTGATGGGGATTTGTATGTGTGTCTCCTCCATCCAGCCAAACAATTTCAGCATCAGACATATGCCTGATCAGAACATGGAATTAAAATAATTAAACTTCTTTAAATGAAGGAAAAAGAAGCTTGCCCTTAAGGCAATTCGAACAGGCCTTGTTATCTGTGGCTGCATTGCCTTGATCACTCCATCTGACTTTCTAGAGCAGCATTACAATGTGTGATGAATGGGTTTGAAATTAGAAGCAGGTGAAATTTTCCCTTTGGTAATAGGGACCCATGCCTGAGACAGATATATTTGACTAAACATGACAAGCTAAATCAGGGCTTGTTTTATTGGAAACATAAATATGGTAACTAATCAGGACAGAAGAACAAATAAGTCAGTCTTGTATCCTGGTCCCACTGATTGTAACATAGTAGTAACCTAGAATTTGCCTCCAAAACATAAGACATAACCCAAACAAATATATCAAACTAGCAAAATCAAGCGGTCACCATTCAGTACTTGCTACACACGACAGTAATCTAATCAAATAAAATATAATTAACTTAACAAAACTATTAAGAAGAATTGCTACGTTCATTTCTTACATATCCAGATAATAGGTGTGGCCTTTTCTGACTGAGGAATACAAAGGAAGAAAGGTGCTTTTAGAAAAGGTACATATGTGTAAGGCATGGATAGCAGTATAGGGGCTGGTAAAGCCAGCCATATCTGATCTGAAAGATAATAAAACTTCTGCAGGATGTTGTACTGGACCATTAAGGAATGGATACATTTACAGCTTTTGTTCACATTTGTAGGGTATCTCGTTCAACACTATAGCTTTTTATCAATATATCTCCAGATGTCAGTAAAAACAAAATACAGACAGACTTTGGACTGCTGAAAAGATCCAATGTCTAGGTCAAGGAAGAAAAAGAAAAAGGCTGATATTAGAAGTAGTTTAGGGCACCTTTCTAATCTTGCCTGCAAAATATTGTGAAACTCCTCAAGCTTGCAGCCCCAGCTGGGGGTGAACAGCTCTGGTTAAAGACGCCATTGTGCAATGTGTTCAGGCTGAAGCTAGATTAATCAAAACGCTCAAGGAACAGAGTTCAGTATAACTTAGAATTTTCCCCAGAGACCTTAGAGACCAAGCAATGCGTATTTTGTCCATCAAATCCTCTTGTTTCATAACAAGAAACAAAAACCAACCAACAAAATCTCAATGTATAGAACAGTTTCGTGTGCCATGTGTTCCCTCCACATGCCTTCCTTTACATTGTTATCACAGACTAGCAGGCAGCATAGTCGCAACATGAAATTCACATTCTTTAAACTACAGTAGAACCTCAGCGTTCTGAACACCTCGGGAAAGGAGGCTGTTCGTAACTCTGAAACGTTCCTAACTCTGAACAAAACGTTATGGTGGTTCTTTCAAAAGTTTACAACTGAACACTGACTTCATACAGCTCTGAAACTTTACTATGCACAGAAGAAAAATGCTACTTTCCCTTTATTTTTTTAGTAGTTTACGTTTAACACAGTACTGTCCTGTATTTGTTTTTTTTTTTTTTTTGGGTGGGGGCAGGGATCTCTGCTGCTGCCTGATTGTGTACTTCTGGTTCCAAACGAGGTGTGTTTTGGTTGGTCAGTTCGTAACTCTGGTGTTCAGAACTCTGAGGTTCTACTGTAGTCATAAATATACCAGGCTTCTCTCTTGCTCACATATATTTAGAACAGGTTTCAGAGTAACAGCCGTGTTAGTCTGTATTCGCAAAAAGAAAAGGAGTACTTGTGGCACCTTAGAGACTAACCACATTGGTTAGTCTCTAAGGTGCCACAAGTACTCCTTTTCTTTTTGCATATATTTAGAAGTTGCACACACATGTATCACTCTCTCTTTAAAGCTCATGGACAAATCAATTTAAAAATCAAAGTATTTAAATGCCTCTTTTCTTCCCATACTGCTTACAGCATTGTGTGCTTTCCAAACATTCCCCACCCTCTTAAAATCTGAGAGCCGATCTAGTTTGCCTTAAAGTGAGTGCTAATTGGAGCTTGGGCTAGACCTAGAGCAGACTAAGGCTGTGCAATCTTCCCACAAAAAGTTGGGTCAGTGTTGTAACCTGCTGGTAGAATAATAGAAGTGTAGGGCTGGAAGGGACCTCAAGAGGAGATCTATTCCATCCCCCTGTGTTCAAGCAGGATTCCTGACAGGGGTTCGTCTAACTTGTTCTTAAGTTACTGCTTTGTTAGCCCAATCTTGACTACTGCTCCAGCAGACACTCAGATCAGATCATCGGGTGGTTTTGTAATATGCACAATGATGGAATGTGGCCACCAAATTTATTTTAATTTAACTAGGATTTGAAAGTGAGAAGCCAGGGCACTAACCCACCATTGCCACCTGGTGCCATATCCCCAGCATAGTTTGGAAAAGCAGGGTTATGATTCTTTCATTTGGATGGCATAAAGGTGGTACAATTCAGAATGGTGATGGATCTAGAGGGAGTAAAGTGCCCAAAGCAAGCAAATTAAGCCTCCTTCAAAACCCTACGCACTGGGAAAAATTAGTTGCTTTGATTTTTACATCTTTCATTCACAGGAGCCCTGGCCATGGCAGCTTTACAGGGATCGTATTTTCAACTTCTCCTTGTGCACTAGGCACAGGCAAGTTACAGCTTTCAGTGTCAGGCATCTGCTGTCTTTTCATCTTTTTATTTCACCCAGAGCCGTCCTTAGGCATATGCAGCATACAAGGCGGAGGGAACCTGAAAATTTGGGGCACCCCTTGGTCTTAGTGTCCACCCTTCCACCTCTACCTATCCCTGTTCTAATCTGACCCTTCCTGCAGGCTCCCACCACAGCTGGCTGCTGCAGCCGGGTGAGTCTTCCTCCAGAGGGGATCTAGTACTTAAAAGTGAAAAAGCTTTCGAGCCTGCCAAACCTGTTAGCACAAACACTGAAACTGTTAAAGAGCCATTCAAGTGGTAATGAAGCCATTTAACAGGCATTTGCCAACCCCCAGGTATATTCTGTCAGTTTCTGAATTTACTGACAAAAACAGTTGTGCATTACTTTAATATTTACTCAGAACATGTTCGTCTACAGGACCTTAGGTTAAAATTTGCTTTAAAAATATTTCATTAGTATGTTGCTGAAGATTATAAAATCACATCTCTAAAAAATCCTTGCATAGATTTTTAGATGCACAATCTGAGTATTCATCTTTAGCCTTAAAATGCTTGGATCTTCAGACATATAGTTTTTAAAATAAATCCTCCAAAAGACTACCCTTATCTAAAATACACATGTGAGCCCGGGCTGCCGTCAGGGGTAGTTTACCAGTTTAATAATATTGCATAGGGCCCCATAAATCCTAAGGATGGCCCTGATTTCACCAAACATTTACTTTGTCCGTTAATGATGTTCTTGCTGTATCAATGGCAAATGGCATTCTACACACCTGTTTTTATGGGGGTGGAGGGGTGTGTGTGCAGAAAGATTGTATTTCAAATCTCCAGTATCCTAGAGGGAGGGAGTGGTTGATGCTTGACATGCCAAAATGAGGATAATCACCCTGTGTTTTTTTGTCCTGTCTCCAAAGTATATGCACAGGCAACTGCTGATCTGAATTCAGCCCAGACAGTGCTGAGGTAGTGCTGTACACTTCCTAGGAATCCAGGTAATTTCTGTGCTCTGTCAACTGATGGAGACTCCCTTTTTGATAGAGTACTCTGTAAAATGTAGAATGCACACTTAAACTGCAATAAAATAAGGCTTCCTAATGTTCATACTCAGAAGTTTTGTTCAGCTACAGGCACCTGTACCTCTGCATGTCTAAGTTGGAAGCTTCGGGATATTTTTGTGTTGCCATTGCGGCTGCCCAGAAACAGTGAAAGGATGCATGGAAGAAGAAAAACAGGCAATGAAGTTTGCTCTACACAAAGTCTTGCAGTTTTCACTTGCCTAGCTGCCATTTTTCATGTTCAGTAATCGTTATGAAAAGTCTGAAAGGCAGAGAGAATTTTCAGCACTGCTGAAAAACAGTTGCTTATCTCCTAGTAGGGCATTCTTTGACTGACACAAAATAACAGTTGGCAGTCTTTCATTCCTGAACCAATGCTTCAGCATCAAGGTACCATTGTACCTTTCACTCATACACGTGTTTTGAAGAGTGTTTTGAAAACCAGCGCAACTGCTGATTAGAAGTGGCAGACTAAAGCAGGTGGATTTTGCTCTCTCCTCTGTCGGAGAAGGTTTTTGCCATCTGTCCTGGCTCATGCTCTGGAAACACTATGCCATTCGTGTTGCAGATAATGCTGCCATCCTTGGCTTCAACATAGCGTCCTTAGCTTCAACATTCTCTTGGTACATCACCAGCTGCCCAAATTCTCTGAGAATTTCCCATTTAAACGTGTGCTGTGAAGACAAAATAATTATTCGTTTTATAGACAAAAACTACTAATGTGCTTAACTGACAATCAATGAACAGAGAAAGATCATGAAGTCAAAGATAGGAAAGGCCCTTTAGGCCAGATCCTGCAATTGAATCCTCATGGGTGGATCCCTGCAC
Organism: Chelonia mydas; assembly: GCF_015237465.2. Taxonomy (NCBI): domain Eukaryota; kingdom Metazoa; phylum Chordata; order Testudines; family Cheloniidae; genus Chelonia; species Chelonia mydas. The sequence goes on along the minus strand of NC_057849.1, from coordinate 153,457,579 downwards.
CTGCACAGAGCCCCATGATTTCAATGGGACTCCAGTCAGGCCCTAGAGTCCATCAGTGCGGATCTAGTTGTAGGGTCAAGGCCTTAATCTTCAAGTGCATCTCACCCTGCAAATGCAAGAAATGCCCGCTCTCCCTCAAACAATGGCCTACTTCAACATTGTTTAGTTTCAGCTGCCACTAGAATAAAGAGGCATTAACTTTAAAAATTCCTGTATTGTAGCAATATAGCCAAGCCTCAGCTGACCCTCTTATTTTCATATCAGTGAGGATTTTCCAGTAAATGATCTGACCTTCCATAAGGTGAAAATTAAACAGCTAAAGCAGAAGAATTTTTTGCTTTAATACTAAAAAGTGGAATGGCCACTTCAATCTGCCCAGGGTGTTTTCACATGGGGCTACACGCACCCTGCACTAGACTGAAAAGCTAAAATGACGTAGGGCCAGATCCTCTGGTGCACTAGGGAAGCTTTGCACTGCTCTCTTGGCACAAAATGGTTCTAAAACTAGTAGATGCAGGAAGACATAGGGGACCTGTCCCTGCAGTGAGTCGTGAACCACCTCCCCTTCCCATGGCTGGTACAGGGCTGTGTCTGGGGGAAAGGGAGAGTGGGCCTGGCATGTTCCTACGCTCTGTTGTTAGCCAAAGCAAACCAGATTAGTTTTTAGGGGTCTGACCCTGAACAGAGAGAACCCCAACCTGCAGGGGAGGGGTTGTCTTTTTTTTAAATGTGTCTGTACGGCGCCCAGCACCATGGGGCCCCACCGTAACACAAATGTTTACTACAACCAATATTAATGTGACTCAAGTAGTTTTTCACTTAACTACATGTTTATGGGCCAGGTCCTGGGATCTGGCCAAGAAGCACTCAATATAAATCAAGAGACTTGAAATAAACTTCTTGTACCATGTAAACAGACTTCACTGCTGTCTGGAGGAGAAAACCCACTGTTTATAAAAGGTCATTAAGCAGGAAATGGTTTAATGTCTGTTGATTTTAAATGGTCTGTTGAATCAGCCCAGAATGGTCTGGGGAGTATGTAAATTGTTCATTAAGCCAGTTTATATATCAGAAATGAAAAGCTAAGCATTTTTTGATGTAAGGGATGCTTGCTTGCATTAGGTATTTTAAGTTGTATTGGTGCAGAGCAGTTGTTATAGCGGCTGTTTATATGCTTTTAAAGCAGTGTATTTTCTGGACTTTTATACAGTAATTCCACACAGATCCACCGTATCTCTAGCTAATTTAGCAGATGCAGCATAGGATATGGTTAACACTTGTCACACAATAAATAATATCAAGTAGTCATCCAGACAATCCTATCTCTGTCTGCTTTCACTAGATCTGAGTTTGTTTTTAAATCATGCCTTGTTTTCTTTTTTTTACAAATGGGTACTGCCCTTCTAAACTGACTTGCCACATTAAATCTTGTACTCTTGGCCATTAAAACGTTAACAGGCTGTAGGTTTAGATTGTATTTCTTCGTTGGGGAAAGGAGAGTACATAACACATTTTCTAAAGATATGGGCCAGATTCTAAGGTAGTGTAAACAGGCATAGATCCACTGAAGTAAATGGAACTATCTGGATTTGATCAAGGGAAGGATCTGTCCCCCTAAGAGGTGGTACACAGAAAGGAAGAGAGCAGCACTTTTGAGGCGTATACTGAATTTGTATGAAGTCAGAAATGGGTAATCTTGTGCAGTTTAAAAACAAATCAAATCAAATATTTTGTAGAGAGTTGTAGCACTGGAGCCCTGAAGTTATGTAGCCCCTAAGACACCTGTGGTAAGAGTGTGTCTGATCTTTCACTACTTACTATTGTGCTGTGCTCCATCTTCATTTTGTTGAACATCTGTTAAAAGAAATACAGCATTTTAAATAAGTGAGGTGGTTTATTATCTCTTCTTTGAACTGCAGTAGCCCCAAGGAGCATCAATAAAGAATCAGAGCTCCATTGTGCTAGGCATTATGCAAACAGTAGAAAAAGGAGTCCCTGCTTCCAAGAGCTTACAGTGTAGGCAACAGGTGGATGGAACCCACAAATGGAAGGGGAGGATGAGGCAACAAGAAAGCAGGCAAATCATCATACAGTTAGCAAATACCTTCGCTCACTACCTCTCTAGCCTTATAAGGATGAAAACATTAGAACAGTCTAAAGATACAAATTAAGGTTTTGTAAATTTCCAGGCCTGTATGAATAATTCCAGCTTGGCTCTACACAACATTAATCTTCATGAGGAAAAAGTTACAAGCCTCAGGTTTGTTGGTCCAAGTGACCTTCTTTTTTAGCAGTTCATCTTGCACTTAATTATATTATCCTGAGTCTGACATGGCTACAACTACACTGCATAACTTAGTTACCTTGATATTTCATAATGGAGTTTGGATGCTGAGACTATGGCTTTAAATCACAGCCCTGCATTGGGTTGGAGTGGCTTTGCACCACCCTGTGGCAGTTCCGAGAGGTATTGTGCCTCAGGGAAGCGCAAAGCCATAGGCACCAACTCTGGGTGCTCCGGGGCTGGAGCACCCACGGGGAAAAATTAGTGGGTGCTCTGCACCCACTGGCAGCCAAGCTTCCTGCCCCATTTCACCTCCTCCTCTGCCTCCGCATCCTCCCTTGAGAGCGCCACGTCCCAGCTCCTCTGCCTGCCTCCCAGGCTTGCTGCTGCCAAACAGCTGTAGCAAGCTCCGGGAGGGAGGGGGGAGGACCGGGAATGTGGTGCACTCAGGGGAGGAGGCAGGGCCGGGGCGGGGATTTGGGGAAGAAGTCAAATAGGGGCAGGGAGGGGGTGGAGTTGGGGCAGGGACTTTGGGGAGGGGGCGGGGCAGGGGTGGAATTGGGGCAGGGCCAGGGGCAAAGGGGGCGGGGGGGTCGAGCACCCACCGGCGCCATTAGGAGTCAGCGCCTGTGAGCAAAGCCCCAAATGAGCACAGCTGATACAGAAGGGGGCAGGTCCCTGCTTTCTCACCACTCCTTTGGGAGTGCCTAGTGCTGCTAGCCAGTAGCAACCCTTGAATGGACACTGTTGCTAGCCCCTGCATGGGGACAAAGAGGGAAAGCTCCCCCAGTCTCACATGCTCTCCCTGGCATCTCTGCAATTTGCTCCACAATGAGAGCGCACATACATGGGTAAATATTGGAGCTGGCTTGGAATTTTTTGATGAAACTTTTTTTTTTCCTGAAAAATGCTGCTTTGTTAAAACTGACACTTCCCATGGGAAAGGGTCGGTTTGGACGAAAGGTTAGTCAGGAGGGTTTCTCAGGTTCAGGTTGGAATTTTTTGGGGGCGTGGGGGGAGGAAGGATCAGAGAGAGACCCACCACCGAATAGCCAATAGTCCAGTGATCCAGGCACTCATTTAGGATGTGGGAGACCCCAGGTTCAAACCCCTGCCCAGGGCTCCCACATACCAGGTGAGTGTCTTAACCACCAGGCTATTGGTTATTCTGGGGTGATTCTCTCTGTCTTTTTTTGCAAAAATTTTCATAAGGTGTCTGTTTCATTCTGATGCGGAATGGAACTTTTTTTTTCAAAATCTCAAATTTTCACCATTTGAGACAACAGTCCCCAGCCCACCCCAGCTCTAGTATATCTTCAGTCTTGTTCTCGAGACATCTATTGGTGCTCTCTTTTATTTTGTAAAGTGCTGAAATTTCTGTGTGGGCAGCTGCAGAAATGCAAGCAATCGTATTTGTAAATGAGGATTTGTTTGATTGTTTGTTACATGGAATTATAGTAAGAGATGATTGATTCTCACTTGGGAAATTGTAGGAAACTGGTAGAGTACGGAATTTGTAATAGGATCTGGAGCTTTCATCCAGGGGCTAGACTTGGTGACCTCTCAAGGTCCCTTCCAGCCCTACACTTCTATGATTCTGTAAATCATTGATTCTAATCTTCTCAAGACAGGTGATAACCCCAAGTGATTATCATCCAGTTTTGGTTTGGTCTATATGAAATTTGTGTGTGATCTCAGACCAGTTCTTAATGGAAAGCTGTCCATATTACACAAACCCCTCCTTATCATTACACTCCTCTTGTGGATAGTCTAGGCAGAGAAGCCAAAGACTGAACAGATGTAGAGCCCAAACTACCATTGCATTCAAAGGAATGGTTCCTCTGGTGTGAGGTAGGTTGGTATAACACCATGAAATGTACCAGTTTTGTGGCTAATTTAGAGTATAGCTCCCAGTGTTGTCAATTCAGCACTTGTCATGAGCTCTAGTTTCACTTATAATGTAGAGAATTCACAACTACGTATGACAAAATTGTAGAATATTAAATATTTTGGAAAAATGAAAAGAACTAGTCATATCTGACCAACAAGTGTAAATGGTTTAATTACCTGCATATGATTTCCGGTAAGGGGATTTCCTTTTCCACAGCCAGCAGGTTAAAACAACTAGACCAGCTAACACAACGGCAATGGCAAGGACACTTCCAGCCTGAGCTCCCGGTTTATTTAGCTCTAACAGACTGCTTTTGGTAGAGTTAGAGTTTGTGATGTTTTCCGAGTCTGAAGAGGAATAGAGAAAAGGAGAGAGAAGCTCTCAAATTTCATTCCAGATGAGTGTTCAAGTGCATTTTATAGACATGAGATTCACACAAGTCTATAGGCTTCTATAGACCTCCTATACAAATAACTTTCATCCCACCACCATTTTCTGAACAAGGCCAAATTTCTACCTACATGGTCTTTAATGATTAATTATTATTATTACACACACTTTTTAGGCATACATTTTCCTCCTGTGGAAGGATTTAGTAACACAACTTCTCTTAAAAATGACAGCACTGTGGGTGTTCAAGTGACAAAGTCCTTCCCACACCAAAGCTGGCTGTCATTTTGGGTATGTTCATCTGAGAAAGGAATCTACTGAACAGCTTTCGAAGATTAGTTTTTGAGTGATTTGTGTACTCAAAATTAGACTTGTTTTCAAACAAGAATGAGGGTCAGATCCTTAGTTGGTGTAAGTTGTAACTCCATGGATATCTGGTCCCAAAGCTTTCAAAGCCTCCCAGTGACCATGAGGATTCCCTAAGGAGACAACCCAAAATGGCAGCCATGTTTTGGCAATTGCCATGAGACCCTGCAGTTCATCCTGCAGGTCACCACACTACACAAGTGACAGCACTAGAGAGTACATATTCTTGTGCCTGTATATTTATTTATATATTCCCAACCCACAGATACACAATGATATTACTTTAAAACTGATGCTGCCTTATTGGACCAAGTACAGGATTTTGTAGGCTCCTGCAGGAGCTATGAAGACTCAGCTGCCATCTTGACATTGTTCCTTTAGTGGAGAAAATCCCCTACAGTCATTTTAAAACTTTGTTTCCTACTCCAAAAACCTACTGGAACTAGATTTCCTATGAAAATCTGGCTTCTAATAAGTATTCCGCTGTATGTGGGCAAAAATCTTTGGCAGAATAATTGTTCACATGTGCCATAAGAACAGGGTTGCCAACCCTCCAAGATTGGCTTGGAGGCTCCAGGAATTAAAGATTAATCTTTAATTAAAGATTAAGTCCTGTGATGAAATCCCCAGGAATACATCCAACCAAAATTGGCAACCCTACATAAGAATCCCCACCCTTTCCTCAGGGCACTTGCTGGTTAGGTTATGCTGCTTCGTTTCCTCCTGGCTAGTAGGGACAATGCCCCAGTAAGGGACAAGAGAGGCGATGAGAAAGCTCCGATATCTTCTGGTCTCTGCCTACAACACAGGTTGCGTCCTCTCCCCACCTTCTCAGGGCCAGCTCGTATCATACTCTTAACCCTATAGCCCATTCTTCTTCTGCCCTGTCTCAGGAGACATACACCACTTCTTCTCCTCTTTTCCTGGTTCCAGATTCCCCTTCCATTCTGCAACCATGGCAGACAGTAGGTTTGAGCTGTTGCCTATAGACTTGTAATTTTTTAAACATCTGCTGTAAATAAGCAATAAAATCAGCACAAGTGCATTCAGAATAATGGGTGAAATCCTGGCCCTGTTGGAGTCAATGGCAAAATTCCCATTGATTTCAGTGGGGTTACGTTTTTTTGTTTGCTTGCTTTCTTCTAAAAACAGTAGAGCGATGTATTCTGGAAAAGTTATCAACCTTATAAAAGGTAAAATAATTCTTTTCAGAATGAATGTGACAAAATGTCTTTAGGAAGATAATAGTGAACAGGTTATTCCTGTTTCCTACAGGGTGGAATGTTGGCACTAGCAAGCTACCAAATGCCCCTTATCTTGCAATCTGTACTCATGTATGCATGATCTTTGCTCACGCTAGTAATCACGGTTGATTTCATTGGTATTACTTCACTGAGTTTGCAAGATAGATCCCTGTTGTAGCAGCCAGGCAAGGTACTAACAAACTTCAACAGGACTTTATTTTTTAAAGTGGAAACCTCTTTTCCAAGCTGCTGCTGTACCCTCAGTAACTCTCCCTCAGCCTCTTCAACTCCTCCCCCGCTTCTTCCTGTTTCCTGTCCTTTCAGACTCCCAACAGCCGGTGCTCCCAATTCTAATAATTACAAGCAACATCCAAACACCACAATCCCTTTAGCTCTGACCCTGCATTTGGCTCTGCAAAGGCACAGAGGTCTACCCACATAGTGCTGCTTGCAGGATCGGGGCCTAAGATTGCAATGTCTGGAGCAAGGCTCTATCTTGTCTTTATGCTTGTCTATAAGGCATCTAGCACACTATATGTGCTACAGCATGTAAACATAGATTTGAACAGAACAGGAAAGGTTATCTGTTTTGTGAGTTTGAGTGGCTAAGTCTTGGTTTTTATTACTAATAACTTCCATCAGCAATAAATTGTCTATCATCCATGTGTCTCTCATTGATTGTTCTCAATGCTTTGGCCTAACATCATTTCCAGTTATTTGGTGCTTGGCTGAATAATCCAATTAGGCATTTGGTACAAACCTAGTTTCAACAGTGTCTCTTTTTCTTCAAATCAGTTTTGGAGACTGAAAACAGAACTTTAAAACTACCCACAGAAGGAGCATAGCTAAGAGAGTGGTTGTAAACCAATGTGGTGGGACTTCAGGAGTCATGGATCCACCACATATTAAAATGTCTTTCCTTTGAAAGTAATCCTTCAGCACTGAGCTAGGCCTAGTGTGGTTCCCACAGGAGCTGAAGGGGGAATCATAGTGATTCCAAAATTGTTGCAGGGGGGTGGGGAGTGGGAGAGAACTGTTACGATCAGGATGGTGCTTCTTACTTCCACACAGAGGAACGATGATTTGTGTGCAGATCTGGGAGGCTTAAGAGGGTGTTTAGCTTCATTTTTAAAAAGTCACATTTAAATATAAACACTATGGCCTAAATTTATATAGGCTTTAAAAATTAAACTCATTTCAGTCGGCCACTGGACTATCCCACTCTTAATAAGGCTGCTACTCATCAGAGATGTACATGTACATGTAGACAAACACACATCTGTTATTTGCCATATATTAAACAACTTACAGAGGACAGTTAGATTTTGCTGTAGTAGTTCATTTTCTATGATGCATCCTATTTTTATATCAGAAGTTGCTTCAATCTTCAGTGTGCTGAAAACACTATATGTGCCATCGTTGTCTTGGATGATCTTTAATGATGATGGATGGAGGGAGCTGTTGTCTTTTCTATTTATCCAGTAAACGTTTGGCTTTGGGTATCCTTGGCTATAGTTGCAACTTAATGTCACCTCTTCTCCAATATTTGGGGGGATTCCTATAGGTCCACTCAGTACTGGCAGGCTGTTATTGGCTGGAAAAGGAAAAAATCATTAGCATTTTATAATCTTTTCAAAAGATTAAGTAATGACAGATGTTAAGGAAAAGTTAGCACATGTGACTCCATTTTGGTTTGGGGCCCACCATTGTCTAAATGCCAGCACATCATACACCAGGAGGAGTAATCCTTAGATACCGAATCCGTGTGAAAATCCTCCTCCTTGTCTCCAGCCTGCCTTGATTTGCAGTATCTGGTTTTTGTCAGTCTCTAACTCCCTGTCTCTTGGCCTTGATGTGAGGCCTCCCATCCTGATAATAAAAGTTACTGATGCATGGCTTTAGGACCATGCTGTGTAATTAACATACTGGTATAGCACGAGGAATGCACCAAGCAGGGATAGGTGGTAGATAAAACAAGGGTTTGTTTATTGGCTAAGGTTTCCGATGCACGAGGGCAACATGCTTTGCTAAAAAGTATATAACCTTTGTATAATCTGTATTCAGGGTCCCCTCCTGGCTAGCAGGGGGGCACCACGCTCGAGCGTAATAAACTTAGTGTCTTTTGGGAACTCTGCAGTTGTGGACTTTATTTCTGTGCCTCAGCCTAGATTCGAAATGTGCGTGTCCTACCAGGTGTAATTCGTAGCACATGTGTGCGTGTCCTATCAGGTGTAATTCGTAGCACTTGTGTGCGTGTCCTACCAGGTGTAATTCGTAGCACATGTGTGCGTGTCCTATCAGGTGTAATTCGTAGCACATGTGTGCGTGTCCTATCAGGTGTAATTCGTAGCACTTGTGTGCGTGTCCTACCAGGTGTAATTCGTAGCACATGTGTGCGTGTCCTATCAGGTGTAATTCGTGACACAGATTATAAAGCACAGGTTCTGGGGATTACAAACTCATAGCTCAGACGTAAATATCAGCCTGCATGGACATTTGGCCAATTACTTCAGTAATTTATTGAAGGAGGCAGAAGGCCAAACGAGCGGGAAAAGGGTCTTAAACTCAGTTCAGTAGCATTTTGCAAGAAGATTCTGAACTAACTCAGACCAGGCCCCGCCATGGAAGAGGTTGTAGGAGATGTATCAGAGAGCAGAGCTCTCCCAACTGTTCTCCTTGTGGAGATCCCCCACAATGCCCATCAGGGCAGATGGGGATGCACACACAGTTGCACAGAGGAAGTCCTGCCTCCGAGCCTGGCAGAACTGCATGATGCTAGGGCCATCCACATGGAGATCCTATGTCCTCTGCACTCCCTGTCCGCTTCATTCCCTGGCAACACAGTTCCATTGCACAAATAAGGAACCCTGGACCACATAGAGAGACTTCTGCAAGTGACAGGAGCGGGTGTATGGTTGTAAGGAATTGGCAGATCTCCCTATATCCACATGGAGGAATGCAATCCATGCGTGGATCTAGGAGGCACAATCCAGACTTTCCTTTGCACACAGTACTATTTTAAAGCTATTTGGGACTAACTGACTTTATTGCTTTGTGATATTTTGGAAGACTGAAAGAGACAAAGAGTGGTATATGAACGCAGATCAGATTAACAAATGAAGTACTGCTTTATGCCACAACCAACTCTTTACAACATAAATTCCCAGCTTGCTTACAAAATATTTTTTTCATTAATTTTCCATCTGGATAAATAAACTTCCAGAGGACATGGATACTTTTCACAAGGGCCAGGGCTTTAATTCTGAGAGTATCAGGAAACACCAAAAGAGGATCTACTCTTATTTTCAGTTTACTGCCTAAGGCTATGATACTACAGTCAGATTCACCCCAACACCTGTACGGTACGCACTGACTTCAATAGGGTGCTGGCCAGGTGTAGGCCTTGGCTCGTGATCATCAGGGAGGATTAGGGACTAACTTTTTTTTAAAACTCAGATTCTGGCCAAAGTGAGGCTAATGCCCTTCTGCTTCCTCACATCTGTGTGACCTGTGGGAACTGCACAGTAACATTTGCTCCAAGCTGAACTGTTTACAACAGCCAGAAATGAAGAGTCAGTTAAGCAGAGTTAGAATTGCTATCCGCAGCTTCAGAGTCTCTGTCTTGGATTTTGTTAGGATGGGGATGATGTGAATAAATGCAATAAGGCAGAGGAGATCAGAGGTTATGAAACCTATACGGGTGATAATAAAATAGATCACTTCATCATTCCAAGCAGAAAGAAATATTGGGGGGGAGGATGGGGACCAGAACAGCTGCTGGAAGGGAGCCAAAAATTAGAAATGTACCAAATATCTAACCGTCACTTTTATTATTTGTATTACATAGTGTCTAAGATCCCCAGTCACAGAACTGGACCCTGTTGTGCTAGTGCTATACAAATGGGACAAAAGATGGTCCCTGTCCTAAACAGTCCTTGGTTCAGCCAGGCACTTAAGCACATCCATAACTTTAACGTGTTTAAGTGTGTTGCTGAAGCTGAGCTAATCTGACTAGCTGGAAATGGTATTTGGGTGAAGCCAAATAGCTGTACAGTTACTGAATAATGAAGTATAAATGTATTAAAGTGGATCATTACAGCAGAATGTTTGTTATGAGAATCAATACCAACCGTAAATCAGCCTCCCAAAACACGGCACAATACATATTACTCTTTCTATTGCGTTTGGTTACTAACTTGTTATTGCCATTATAAAATATATTGGTAACACTGCACTGCAAACGGAACGTTACTTGTGGTTCCTTTATGTGCATATTGGGATTTCTCTCACCCTTTGTCCTTATTAAAGCTTGTTTTCCACAAATACATTTTGGCACCTGATTCTGAAAAAAAATTACTTTTACTCCCTACCCCCAACCTGTGTTGGGTTCATGTCACATCTGGCTCTCGGGAAAGGGGCAGTAGAGCCAGCCATGCCAGATATCACTGGGCTTTGGAAGGTCATTAAAGAAAATAGTCATCTGAAGACAAATAGCAAAACTGTCACTGGGGTTTGGCCAAGTACCTGTCTGAGGCAGAATTTGGGTACAGTCCTGCCTGAAACTGCCTTGTTTAACTACCCTCTCAGTAAACGTAAGTGTTCCCCCGCCCCTTGTGTCCCTCCCTGAACAGCTGAGGGAAGGGTAAGCCAAACAGTTTGTGCTTCCAAAGTTGGAGGACTACATGATTTTGAATTGTTTATTGTGATACTGTCTTTGACCGAGTTAAAAGCTTGGATTGTCTAAGGGAGGCAAATTAGTGTGGTGGCACCACCACCATTTGGGGCATGGGGAAATCCTCCTCCCTTAGCCTATTGTGTGACAAATGCTCCGTCTGCAGCATCCACAGAGATCTAGGGTGGCAAACTGCTGTCTAATATTGGTTTTATATGGGATAGAAGGGCTTACCTGCTACCTTGAGGGTCACATCTGCCCTGTGAATAACCCTGAAAACCGTGTCCTTCTTCTGTATTATGCACTGATATGTGTGTTCATCTCTCAGGCTGACGTTTAGCAGCAGCAGAGAAAAAGTGCCATTTTTCAGCTTATCCTGAAATAATCGAGTCCTGTTTCTGAAGTCTGCACACTGCTCGCTTTGGTTCTCGTGACCAGAATTAAAGGTGTGTACCACTGCACACGGTTTTAAACCATCCGCTATTTGCCAAAAGACCCGTAGCTTATTTAAAATGATTTTTTCCTCTGGAGTAAAAATGCAACTCAGTTCAGCAGTGCTGCCTATTGTGCTGATAACTTTCTTATTTTCCTCTGCAGTAACTACAAAGATAAAAAGGGGAACAAAGAGAAAATCAGTCTTAAGAAAAGCAGTTTAATATACTTGTCACAATCCTACTTATCAGCTGGTTTGAAAAGGAGTACTTCTATTTTAAAAACAAGAATATCAATATTCACTTGTTTGTAAAGAAAAATAATTGCTTAGGGCCAAGTTCTGATCTCATTGCCACCAAAGAAGGGAGAAAGTATGATCCAGTGATAAGGACACAGGTTCAAAGTTCTCTTCTCTGCCACTAACTTTGTGCGTGACCATGAGCAAGCCACTTAATCTTCTCAATTCCCCATCTGAAAAATGGGGATTAAAATGGAGACAATAGCACTTCCCCACCTCACCAGGGTGTTGTGAGAACAAATACATTAAAGATTGTGAGGTGCTCAAGTAAAGGGGTGAGGGACATACAAGTACCTACAACAGAAACAAAGTAACTGACTCCACTTGAGGTACTCCTTACTTGCACTGGTATTACTGATCCTTAAAGATCATGTGTAACATTATGTATCCATTTGTAACAATTTACCATGGGTCGTGATGGATTCTCCATCTCTGACAATCTTTAAATCAAGATTGGATGTTCTTTCTAAAAGATGTGCGTTAGGAACTATTTTGGAGAAGGTCTATGGCCTGTGTTATACAGGTGATCAGACTAGATGATTACAATGGTCCTTTCTGGCCTTGGAATCTCTGAACAAACATTATATGGTCCCCATGTTAAACGGGCAACAAATAGCAAAATTAAAGTAAAGAATAGCAACTCCTTAAAACACAAAGAAATAAAATATATTTTTTGAGAAGATATTTTCCATGGGCAAAATTCAGACACTCAGGCATGCTGACTGGAACCTGTGTACGTGGGTGGACCTGTTTAAATCAATGGGACTAGACCCAGGGCTGGTGCGAGACCAAATGGCGCCCCATGCGAGGAGTGTCTTTGGCGCACCCCTTCCCTCCATTTGTTAAACTTTTGAATACCTTACAGCACCCCAAACCCAGTGCACCCCAAGCCCGGCACCCCAGGCGGTCACCTGGGTCGCCTGCGCCTAAATCCGTCCCTGACTACACTCATGAGAAAGTAATATACACTGTGAGGAAGGGTGACAGATTAGGGCACTATATGGAGAATTTTTCCCTGAAATGCTGTTAAGTTTTGAGTGAAGGACTCCAGACATCGAACCTACATTAAAATTAATAATGACTTTTACTGTACTAATGATGAGTGCAAATGAAAGTAACTCTTGGACTGCTAGGCAATGATCCTGTGAGGAGCCGTGTGTGCACTGACCCATGTGTCCGCACACAGCCCCACTCAGCACATTGTCCCTTGAAGGACTGAAACTTAAAAAAATTCCGACCTATTAATATAAAATAAAGCTTCTTAAACTGTGCCCATCTGTCCCCTAGGGGTTCTTCAGATTTCCCTTCCCTATATTTTCACTTCTTCCATGCCCTCGGATATCTCAGATCCATGACAGCCATCCTCTCTGGAGGGAGGGCTGGATAATCTTTCAGTTGTCTAGAGGTGGTAGCTAGACATCAGTGTGAGATGGCACCTCTACCCAAGGGCCCAGCAGAAGAGTTGCGCTCAGCCCAGGGAATGAATGGTGGAAAGGTTAAAAAGGCTGCTATTTACTCTACTTAACCATTCAGTTCTTTACATTTTGGAAAACTGTGTGTTCGTGTGTGTTTGTGTTCCAAAAGGGCTTATTAGGACCTCATGAATCCTCTCTAGTTACTTCCTCATTTGTGCACCAGCATCATCACTGTTAACAGGGAAGCCCAGGAATAGTGTTTTAGGCTCTGTCTGTGACTACTTAAGCATACGTTTAACTTTACGTACACGAGTAATCCTATGAAAGTCCAATGCAACTAGTAATGTGCATAATGCAGTTTTGCCAATCCCAAGCATACAAAAACCAGGCCTCACAATATCATGGGATTAATTAAAAAAAAAATCTTGTGATTTTTAATGTTGCGTTCTATTCCTTTGCCTTCTAGTTTCTCAACACATTTATGTTACTTCAAGTTTTTCTCTACAGTCATAGGGGCTAGAAACCTACTTTAATCCCCCCTTAAAATAAATGCTAGATTCTCACAAAATCACAGGACTCAAAGGGTCTGAGCCAAAGCCCACTGAAGTCAATGGGAGCCTTTCCATTGACTTCCATATGCTTTGGATCAGGACCTGGGGCTTGGAGGAAGAACACCAAATATTGTAAGAATCATGATAAAATCTCAAGTTTTGGTAACACGTTAAACATGTGTAAGGGTATGCCAGCACTGCAGCTGGAAGGTGTGATTCCTAGCCTGGGGAGACAGACTTGCACTAGCTCTGCTTAAGCTAGCATGCTAAAACTAGTGTGTGGATGTTATGACACTGGCAATGGCTTGAGCTAGCCACCCAGGCTCTGACCCAGAAGGTTGGGCAGGCTTGGACTAGGGTAGCTAGCCAGAGCTGCTGTCAGTGCCGTGACATCTATTGTGTGCTATTTTTAGTACACAAGCTCAAGCAGAGCTAGCGCAAGTCTGTCTACCCATGCTGGAAATCACACTTACCTGTTGCAGTGCATACATAGCCTAAGGGTATGTCTACACATCAATTAAACACCTGCTGCTGGGCTGGGTCAGCTGACTCGGACTTGCAGGGCTCTGGCTGTGGGGCTGCAAAACTGCTGTGTAGACATTTGGGCTCAGGCTGGAGCCCAAGCTGTGGGGGGTGTTCCAGAGCCCAGGCTCAAGCCTAAGCCCAAATGTCTACACAGAAATGTTCAGTCTTGCAGACTGAGCCTGGGAGCTCGAGTCAGTTGATCCAGGCCATCCGCAGTCATGCCGTGGGGCTTTAATTCCAGTGTAAAGGTACCCTAAAAGGCCTCAGTCCTGTGAACAAAGGTACTACTTGCTATGAATAAGAGTGGCAGATTGTGGCCCTAAATGGAAAGGTCACGGTGTACTGCAGTACATTTACTACTGATGTGGTAGGGTCACATTCTCAACAAACACCCTTCCCCATGCCAAGGTGGAGTGTGCTGTGACTAGGCATGTACAGTTTTAACAAACACTAAACGACTCAGCCAAAAGTACATGATTCTGTGTCTAAGAAGAATGGGGCAACTCTTCATTCTTCTACGAAACAGCAAAAATACTTTAAATCTCATTTGATAGTCTCTCTATCCCCGTACCCATACTTTATTTGGGGGTAAATTGGGGAGCTTTTAGTAATCAAGAGCGTGAGAAATGTTTGGTGCTTACCAGTAATATATGGTGCTAGTTGTATTACTGGTATCGAGATTGAGACACACTGACAAAGCAGATCTGTACAAGTCTTAATGTTCTAGTTGTGAGGCCTCTTCCTGGCAGATGTGTTGATTGTGCATTGATCACTACGACAGCCCAAGGCCAGAACTTGCAGAGGGGTTCTGTGCAGGAAGGGCTTTCAAAACTGTGCTGCAAATGTTAATCTTTCTCTCCAGGGGTTAAGGCTAGTGCATTTGCACACAGCACTGTTTAGCTCCTTTTTCATGTTAACTCAGAGCCAGATTCTGATAACTCATTCTGCACAGTACTGTATTTCATGAGTGTTCCCATTGACTTCAATGGGAGTACTCTGGCAGTAAGGTATTATTCAGTCCGAATAAAGGTCCCCAGGTAGTCCCAGTGTCCTTAATAAAATCACAAGGACATTTGACATTCTTTATGCAAATTACAAAAAGTCTCATACTAAAGAATCTTTATGATTCCTGTTCAAAAGTACTGTTTAGATTTCTGATTTATGTTGTGCACATACATATTCTGCATATTCAAAAAATGCTTGTATTAAAAGTGATAATAATAAGAATAACTTTTTCTTAACTTACCAAATCCCAGAGCACAAAGAAACAGTAACCAAAGTCCAGAGCTAAAAAACCCAAAAGATAAAAGCACAATGATGATAATGCAATTGTAAGTGCATCCGTACTATTCACAGTTTTAAATACAATAGCAGTAGCGTAGCATAGCAACAACATATGGGTAGCAGTATCTATTATATAGACTCAGAATAAGCACCCACATATTTGACAGCTACATAATGTCACTTTAAAATTATCACTCTGTAGGAAAAGGCAATAAATTGAAGGAAAATACACTATACTGGGCTTGAAACCAATGCTATCTACCTTTCTGATTAACAGTTGACTGGATCCGTCTGTGGCATGTCCATGAAACCTGTTGATGTGACTACTTAAAAAATAGTTGACTATGCAGATCACCTTCTTGGGTGTATGGCAGAGGTGGGCAAACTATGACCTGCGGACCACATCCAGCCCGCGGGACCGTCCTACCCAGCCCCTGAGCTCCTGGCCGGGGAGGCTAGTCCCTGGCCCCTCCCCCACTGTTCTCCCTCCCCCGCAGCCTCAGTGCGCTGGCCCACTGCTCCTGCAGGGCAGGGTGGCGGTGTGGCTGGTTCCAGGATGGTAATGGGGCGGAGAGCGGGGGGTTCCAGGGGGCAGTCAGGGGACAGGGAGCAGTTGGATGGGGCTGAGGTTCTGCGGGGGGGGGGCGGTCAGGGAACGGGGAAGGCTGGATAGGCATAGGAGTCCTGGGGGGCCTGTTAGGGGGTGGGGGTGTGGATGGGGGCAGGGCAGTCAGGGGACAGGGGGAAGGGGCGGTTGGATGGGGGTGGGGTCCCAGGGGGTGGTTAGCGGCGGGGTGGGAGGGTCCCAGGAGGGGGCGGTCAGGGGACAAGGAGCAGGGGGGGTTGGATGGGTCGGGGATTCTGAGGGGAGTAGTCAGGGGGTGGGAAGTGGGAAGGGGGCAGATAGGGGGTGGGGGCCCAGCCATTTGGGGAGGCACAGCCTTCCCTACCTGGCCCTCCATACAGTTTTGCAGCCCCAATGTGGCCCTCAGGCCAAAAAGTTTGCCCACCCCTGGTGTATGGGAATATATACATAGATAAAAAATATATATAGGGAATACGTCATGGTGTGGAGTGGTATAAAGGCCTCACTGGCATGACTGTGGGATGGCTGCATTGTTCCCAAGTGGCAAAGCCACAAATGGGTTATGCAGATCATTCCAGTCATCACAAATAAGTATTTTGTATATGTCATATGTTACAGGAAAAAACTATTTTATGAATGTTTTAGAAAGTCCCAATATTTTTTAAAGCTATGTTTGTAACCCTCCCCCCTATAAAGTCCAGGTGCCTTCACTGTCATAAGTCTCATTGTTCAGAACTTGGGAGGGAGAAATATAAAAATGAAAACCAATAAAGATAACATACACTTTCCAAAACAGTCTGAAAATAGAATCTCTATACATAACAATGCTACAACTCTGACATTTGGGGTCTTTCCAGGGCTAATGCCCTGTCCCAATGGACAGGGATTAATTAATTGCCCCATACCATTGGTATAACCCCCCCCCCCCACTACTAGCTCTTCAAAGATGTATGAAATCAGACATAAAAGCCATAACACTTTTATGTCTAACAAAGCTCTTATGGCTGAGATTGAATCTTGCCCATCTTGAGCCTCAGATAGGATAAATTTGGGGGTGGGGGGGAAAGGGAGGGGGTGGTCACATTATTCTGGCTCTCTGATAAAAACAAATGTGGCTGTGTGAAGCTGGTCTCATAGGCACCGACTCCGTGGGTGCTCCGGGGCTGGAGCACCCACAGGGAAAATTGGTGGGTGCTCTACACCCACTGGCAGCTCCCCACCCCGACCCCCCCGCACCAGCTCACCTCCGTTCCGCCTCTTCCCCTGAGCACGCCACCGCTCCATTTCTCCCCCTCGCTCTCAGTGCTGCAAGCAGGGATTTGGGGAAGGGATCCAATAGGGGCAGGGAGGGGGTGGAGTTGGGGCAAGGACTTTGGGGAAGGGCTTGGGATGAGGGCAGGGATGGGGGCAAGTGGCCCCTGGAAAAGTTGGTGCCTATGTCCCTTCTGCATTCAAATCAGACTGCTTCCTCCTCCACACATGCTGGGTGCCAGCAGGGGGGCATTGAGAGAACAGGAGATACGGGCTCCCTGCACTCAGTTCCAGTGCCTGGGCCTATCCTAGCCCGAAGCAGCTGGGAGCTGCCACTACAGGGAAAATCCAGCTCCCCTCCTGTAGCTCTGGGCTGGAGGCAGCATGCTCAGTCACTGTGTGGAGATGGTGCATATGCAGTCTGGTTAGCACTAGGAGCTGTGAGGGGATAGTGCATGATCCATGTGTGCATGTATATGTATGTGTGTGTTTCTATCTAACATATGGCTCTAGAATACCTTCCTTTAAAAATTCACCCTGGTACTATTTTTAAATCCTGTGGTTTTGTTTGTTTGTTCTCCTTCTTAAACAACAGGTCTAATCAGGGGCGGATTAGGGTTTGTGGGGCCCCTGGGCCAGAGCAAGTGGCGGCCCCTCCCCACCCCTTCTGCCTGCAGTCCCCCTCCCTCCAGCCAGGGAGTAGGCTTGGGGTGCAGGAGCTTGCTCCACTCCGCCCGCCTGGTACTCCTGCCGGGGAAATGGGGTCTGGACATGGAGGCTTGCCTTACTCTGCCCACCCGTCCGGCGCTCCAACTGGGGAGCAGGGTTGGGGTGCGGGGGTGCCCATTTTTCTGGGGACCCCCACTTGGCTATGGCACTGGGTCTAGTTTCCTGTTGAACCAAAGAGACAACAATGCTTGATTGTCTTTCATTGGACCTTTCAGGGAATTTCCCTTAAGAGGTATTGCTGGTGCCAATGAGAAAGTAACAAGTGTTAGTGGGGCTGTCTGTGCTATGTAGCCAAAAATGCATAACTGGTGTCAATATAAAACTGTTGTTACTGGATTAGAATTTTAATATTTCAGTCCAGAGTTTAGACAAGATAGATCCAGGGGCTGACCATTCTCCCTCCTAAGTGGATGTTAATGCTGCTGCAGTCCACAGTGCTTGCAGAGTGGCTCAGTTACTGAGCGCCAACCTGAGCAGGTGAGAGGATTCAGTCTTTCCTTGAAACCAGAGGAATTCCTCTGCATCATGCCCATTTGGGATTAATTCCTGCACCAACTGGAGTGGGAATGATTTCCACTGATTTAAATGGAAACTGGATCAGTCCCTTAGTCTCTTTTTAAATGGTTTGTTTTTCTCTATTTATTTCCTCTCTCTCCCGCCACCCCCCCCCCCTCCTTATTTTTAAACTTCCAGGGAGACAGGAGAAAGTTTCACTTCCTCATTCTCACACTGGCCCAGTGAGATTAAAATTCCCACTCTCATCTGCATATTTACATGTACAATTTACCTTCTTCTCATGAGAACTGATTTGATGCAGTTGAAAATTGCAATGTATTTTTTGGTGTGTTTTTGCTTTTCTGAGCACATCAAAAAATATGAGAATGTTCATGTTGCAACAACTGGGTGTTTTGTTTCACATTTAAATCAAATCTAAAAACCCTGACTATGTCCTAAACTGTATCAAGAACAGCTCTTTGTGCCTCATCAATGTTATATTTCTCTTAGCTGAGTTATGTAGAATTCAATTGCCCTAAATCTTTATCTGTTTCATGGCATTTTTCCATAATTATAGTTTTTCAGATAATATAAAACATGTGTTTGTTTAGATCTTTCTATTGTTCACACCTTAACCAAAAGGAAGTCTGTTTGCAGTGACATTCTCTCTACTTCTCACAGTGCTTCACAAATAAACATCAGTAACCACCTACATGAAACAGTTGGGTGCACTGCTGTGGTTTTTCAGTACAGAATCAGTCATGCAGAGCCCAGAGTTGGGGTTGATCACAAAATCCACAGTGCGAGTCATTTTACTCACTTTAATTGTCTCTGTATCCCTAATCCTGAAAGGTGCTGGGCTCCCACAACTCCTACTGTCGTCAAGGGGAGAGGATGGGACTCAGGTGGGAATGATAAAGAGCAGTCCGACTTATTCAGTATGACCCACTGACAACTGCCCTGGCACTCTGTTGCCACATCTCATTGGAGGCATAACAAACAAATGTAATCCATCTCCTTTGCTGTAGTGCATGGTAAAAATGTGTTGTCGGGGAACATCCCCCATTGAAAGGGACATGATAAGCAACTGGCCTTGGGGAAGAATCAACTTGTACATGCAGCAAGAAAGTTTAGCCACTGCGAGTACCCAGATGAAGCGTTCACACAGGGGTTTGTCTTCCCTAGGAAAAGGGGTGTGTGCCTCTATCACATGGTAATGACAGCTAGGCAGAGAAATGTTTTGAGGACGATTTTGCTATTTCCAAAATGGATTTTGATCTGATTCAGAACAAAAACCAAAAATTTCAAAATTCTCCATGCAAGGGGATGGAGCCCCTGCTCTGGGGCAGTCTGCCAGGTAGGCTGCCAAGGAGCCAGGAAACCAGGCCAGTTTCCATTAGAACCCTGCCTGGTTTCTGGAGGAACTTTGTCAAAATCAAACCGTCTCTGCAGAATGTTTTGATTTCAATGAATTGGCAAATGTCAACCAAAAAGGTTTGATGTGAATTTTTCAGACCACCTGTAGTAAGAACTATCCTAAGGTAAAATCCTAGTGAGACAAGGCACTTTGTAGTTTTCATGCAAGTTAGGAATTTGAGGTAAACCCTATGCTCCTGCTAGAGTATGAGTGAGTCTAAATTAAGAGTTATAGGGAAAAACATTTGTACATCTAATTCAATGGGAGTTGAAGTCTCTGCACAGACTCTGGGCAGAATTTGGCTCTGGTAGTGCAGGATCTAAGTGCTAATTCTTAACCTAATAAAGAAAGCACCTTTATATTAAGCTAATTAGAACCACAAAGGCCAGTTTTGATTCACTCCAATGTGTATGTGTGTTGGGGGGGAGGGCTGTAAAACTTGCCCCTTGTGTTTTTAATTCAATAATAAAATACCACTGCTATTCAACAGCAAAGCAGCCTTTCCCTTCAATAACAATCCCAACAGAGTTTTCTGTTTTTCCCCCTATGAATTCCAGTCAGTGTCAAGGGGAGATTGCACATTCCTTCCCCCATAACACAAGGAGCAGAAACTGCTGACTTCTTGGGAGCAGGAGCAGGCCCCGGCCCCCTGGTTTGCCCCTACTGCCCTCTCTTGATAAAGGAAGATTAAATTATGAGCAGCCTCAGCCTTACCCTGACAGCCACCACAAACGCACCAAATGGATTGGGGGTGGGAATGAATCAACCTACCGACAGACACACCCACACACCAGTCAGTGGGAAGAGTTGGCAGGAAAAGCTGGACCTTCCTGCAGCCTGGTAACTTTTGTAGTCAGCCCCCCTCCCCACCCACCAATTGTACTGTCAAAATGGAGAGCAAGTGTAGCTGTTCCTGGCGCACCACAACCCCGCCTGCAGCACAGACACCCAGCCCCCGCACCTGGATCCAGAGAGCGCCGCGCAGTTTTTGATGCCAACAACCCCCCCTCCTCCCAATGTCTAACATCTGAACAGAGAGCAAGAGTAGATGCTCCTATTGCAGCAAGAAAATCAGGACCATGCCCCCCCCCCCCCCCCCGGTTTGACGCTCGGCTCCCGGGGGGTAGGAGCCGGTTCAGTGATTGTCCATTGCCGAGGAACGCAGGGGACTCGGCCGGCGGGGCTGGCAGCGCTGTCCAGGGTTTGTCTTTGGGGCGCGCTCGGAGGGGGGCGGCGCTGGGTACAAGGACCCGGAGCCCCCGCAGCTACCCAGCGCCAGCAGGCACTTGCGGGGGGAGGAGAGGGGTCCGGGCAGGCCGGAGACCCGGAGTGTGAACCAGGGGCGAGTCTCTGGGGTCCCCCCGCCGCACTCACCGTCTCAGCTCCATCCCGGCGCGGGGCGCTGCTCGGGCAGCCTCGGGGCCTCGGCGGGTGTCGGGAGGAGAAGTGGAGAAGCAGCCGCGGGGCCGAGGCTGGGGCTGAGCCGGCTCCTCCCTCCTACGTCGTCCAAGCCGGGGATTTCCGCGGCCGGTCCCTTCTCCCTTCCCACGCGGCCGGGGCCGGGGAGGTGACCGCGGGCCGGTCCCCGCCGCGCGCTGCCTCCGAGTGTCGCGTCCCAGCAGGGGGCGCGTGAGGGAGCGTCCCGCCGGCGCCCTGACACGAGCCCCACCCCCGCCTACACAGAGCGCAGCTCCCGGCGGGTTGTTGGCCCAGGAGGGCCAACGCCGCACCGTGTAAACTCGCCTCCCTTTTGTCCCGGGGAGCTTCTCCTAGGCGTTCAACTCAGTGAGCTGTAGCTCATGAAAGCTCACGCTCAAATGAATTGGTTAGTCTCTAAGGTGCCACAAGTACTCCTTTTCTTTTTGCAAATACAGATTAACACGGCTGCTACTCTGAAAGCACAACTCACAACACTCCCAGCAGAAGGGCTCAAATACACCCACTCTAGGGTGACCAGAGTTCTCAATTTTAGAGGGACAGCCCTGCTTTGGGGGTCTTTTTCTTGAACAGGCTCCTATTTACCCCCCTCCCCCGTCCTGATTTTTCGCATTTGCTGTCTGGTCACCCTAACCCAAGGTGCTGAATAATATCAGGTTATGAATGGAAACTACTCACATGCTCCCTGGTAAGTTTCCAGCTACGCCACACAAGTGAGTCTTCTCCTTTTTAAAAGGCGAACCTGTTGATTACATAATCGGGAAGAGTCACACTGTTGCTGAGTCTGGAACAATAGGGCAGTGGTTTTCAAACCTTTTTTTTCTGGCGACCCAGTTGAAGAAAATTGTTGATGCCTGTGACCCAAGGGAGCTGGGGATGAAGGGTTTGGGGTGTGGGAGGGGCTCAGAGGATGGGGGTGAAGGCTGTGGGGTGGGGCCGGGAATGAGGGGTTGAGGCTGTGGGAGGGGGCTCAGGGCTGGGACAGGGGGTTGGGGTGTGGGAGGGGTCAGGGCTGTGGGTTCAGGCTCAGGTTGGGCCAGGGATGAGAGGTCTGGGGTGCAGGAAGGGGCTCTGGGGTTGCGGGTGGGGGGTGCCTCAGGGCTGAAGATTGGAGTGCAGGCTTACCTTGGGCAGCTCCCAGTCAACGGTGCAGAGGCAGGATTCCTGACTGTCCTGGCACCGTGGACCAAGCTGCGCCCCAGAAGCAGCCAGCAACAGGTCTGGCTCCTAGGTACAGGTGCACAAGCGGCTCCGCGTGGCTCTCACCCGCAGGCACCGCCACCCCCAGTTCCCATTGGCTGGGAACCGGCCACTGGGAGTGCAGAACCGGTGCTCGGGGCTGGGGCAGTGCGTGAGCAGCCCCGCCTAGGACCTGCTGCTGGCCACTTCCGGGACACAGCGTGGTGTTGGAACAGGCAGGCACTAGCTTGCCTTAGCCGGGCAGCACCGCCGATGGGACTTTTAACGGCCCCATCGGCGGTGCTGACCAGAGCCGTCGCAATCCCGTGCTTTACGTTCCACGACCCAGTACTGGGTCGCAACCCACAGTTTGAAAACCACTGCTTCACAACACATCCCTGTGTGGTAGGGGAGTATTATCATCTCCATTTTATAGATGGGGAACTGAGGCTAAGTGGCTTGCCCAGTGTTACACAGAAAGTCTGTAGCACAGCAGGGAATTGAGCCTCTGTTTCCCAAGTCCTAGGCTACTGCCCTAACCTGGCAACCATGAGGGTGATGTGTCCTAAAATAACACGTAAGATGAATGATCTTTTGAGAAATATCAGTATAATCCCTGTCTCTCTCACATAGGTCTTGTCTACATGACACTGTAGTGCAAATTAGAGAGATGTGATTTCTAGAGCACTCTTATGTGCTGTGCTCTAACTGCCCTGTGTAGACCGTGTTGGCACAAACTAACAGGTACCTAGTTAATGTTGATGTCGTCTCTTTTCAAAAAGGACTACATTCATATGCTTTAGTTACTTTTTAGTTCATGCCAGCAGGGTCTACAGGGGGCAGTTAGAGCAGAACACAGGAGTGCTCTACAATTCACACCCCTCTAGTTTGCCCTGCAAAGCCATGTAGACAAGGCCTTAGATGCAGATAGAAGCCCCATTGGCTGCAGGTTCCTGTGATTGGAAAGTCCTAGATCAGTTACTTTGGTTTCTCAACATTTTTTAATTTTTTTTTAAAACTCAACTATAAATTGCTCCCTAGCAACCAGAATAGATTAGGTGACATTGTTACTTATATAGAGCAACTACTATTGAATGGATGGAATGAAGTATCTGCCCCATCTTTGAGAGGTCAGTCTCATCTAGGGCTAAGACTACAGGGAAAGGAGTTGCACTAACAGAGATCATATCCTTTGGACAGATGTTAAACTAACCTGTATTTGGCACGTCTATAGTCAGAAGAACATAAGAACGGCCATACTAGGTCAGACCAATGGTCCATCCAGCCCAGGATCCTGACTTCCGACAGTGGCCAATGCCAAGTGCTTCAGAGCGAATGAACAGAACAGGTAATCATCAAGTGATCTATAGATCCATAGTCACCATCATAGTGTTTAAAGTTAGGCACCTAAATCCCTAGTTACTCCCTCAGAAGTGGCCTGATTTTCAGAGGTGCTGAGTACCAACAATTCCCTGACTTTGAGTGTTCAGCACCATAGAAAATCAGCTCACATTTATTTATGTGCCCTAATATGGATTTAGGTGCCTAATTTTAGGCACTTGTTTGAAAAACTGATCACAGCACCAGGGGTGCTGGAACAATTTTTATAGTGGAGGTGCTGAGAGCCATTGAACCAAACTTTGTAAACCCTGTATATAATGGAATCCGCTTCAAACCAGGGGGTGTGGCAACACACACACACCCCTAGTTCCAGCACCTATGCACAGCACAGAATGTACAACACAAAGAACATGCATAATGCAGAACTATCAGAGTAGGATCCTTACCATTTCCTCCCCTTTTAAAAAGATATAACAAAACATCTTTTTGGTAATATGCTGTGATGTTTTTCTGGAGGTGGGAGAATAGTCTGTAGTCTTAATGGAACATAGATTCATGGACTGAAATATGATCCTGTATCTTGATTTGGTATTTCCAAGAACATAAGAAATATGTTTAAAGGAGAACAAAGTTGAAATTGATATAAATTGGTGTGACTGGGGTCCCAGTGCGGGCCAGCTGAGGTCACTCAATTAGGGTGAACTGTAAAGAATGGGGCAGACAAACCCCAAAGCTGGTGGATAATTCAATACTTAGATTTACCAAGCCAGCATAAAACAGCTTCTTTATTACCTCACTGGTTGTTCAGAAACCAACAACACAGTTCCCTCAAAGCAACCGAGCCTCAGGCCTCCATCCAGGTACCCAAGTCAAATATGATGAAGATTTCTGAAAATCTTATTTCATCATATAAAAGAAAAGGTTCTACCAATCCCAAAGGATTGGACACATGACCTCCCAGGTTATTGAATATTCCAGATCTTACACAGCCAATTCTGATTAACTAAACTAAAATTTATTAAAAAAGAAAAAAGAGAGAGTATAGGTTAAAAGATCAATATACATGCAGGTATGAGTTCAGTTCTTGAGGTTCAGGTACATAGCAGAGATGGTGAGCTTTGTAGTTGCAAAGAACTCTTTTAGAATTTAGTCCAATATCATATTCAGGGCGGACCAGTCAGCACTGGGATACCAATCTTGTGGCCTACGCTTCCCCTGCATCTGAAGCATCAAGCAGATCTGAGATAAACAGGATCAGGACCCAAGGGTCTTTGTATACAGTGTTCTAGCATACAGTCCTGGGTAAACAATAGGCTTTTGATGTAACCTTCTGTTTTCTGAACACCACCAGTAATTAGTTACACAAATTAACATAGGGCAATTTATTCATTAGGCAGTCTATCACAGACTTCAAAGGGACATATAGACAATGACATTATTTCACCCAAGATTCATCTAAATGTTAATATTCCCTCCAACAAAAAATCTTCAAAAACAGACTCCAACGAGAAATGGCAGAATTGGAATTAATTTGCAGACTGGACACCATTAAATTAGGCTTGAATAAAGACTGGGAGTGGATGGGTCATTACACAAAGTAAAAACTCTTTCCCCATGCTATTTTCCCCCCTGCTGTTACTCACACCTTCTTGTCAACTGTTTGAAATGGGCCATCCTGATTATCACTACAAAAGATTTTTTTTCTCCAGCTGATAATAGCCCACCTTAATTAAATGGTCTCGTTATAGTGTGTATGGCAACACCCATTTTTTCATGTTTTCTGTGTACATATATCTTCCTACTGTATTTTCCACTGCATGCATCCGATGAAGTGGGTTTTAGCCCATGAAAGCTTATGCCCAAATAAATTTGTTAGTCTCTAAGGTGCCACAAGTACCCCTCATTGTTTTTGCTGATAAGGACTAACACGGCTGCCACTCTGAAACCTAACAATATAGGTTTGAATTTCAGAGTTCTAGCCTATTTAGCATGAATGGACCTAATTACCATTTCTAACATATCTTTAACGGTTGGCTTTCGGTTAGTTAGCCTGCAAGCTGTTTAACCCTTTCCGGCCATGAGTTATATTTTGTATAAGATTTGCTGCAATTATACAGCAGTGGTAGCAATAATGATTTGCATGGTTATATTTTAATTAGACAATGTCACAACTGGCCATCCACGGGCAGCGCTGGGGGGTGTGTACTTGTGGGGGCTATAGCCACCCCAAAAGTTTGCCTTAGCCACCCTGTAGCAGCTGGCACTTTCCAACCACCCAGCTCTGAAGGCTGAGCAGAGAGCATGGATACTGCTGACTGGGGGCCCAGATCCAATGGCAGCAGAGAAGTAAGCCAGGGAGGAGGACCCTGGGGGCCCCAAGAGCAGCCTTGGTCCATGTCCCCACCTACTGGGGTATTCTATCCAGGGCTGGTGGAGGGTCAGGACTCCCCACTGCTGCCCAGACTGACCAGCTCCAGAACCGGGCTCCTGGGCCCCACCCCCATGGTCTCTACTCCCTAAGAGCTCTCTCAGCCCCAGAGCCAGCTCCCCCTGCCCAGGCAGCTCCTACCAGCTGCAGGCAGCCTGCACTGCCTGACTCCGGCTTCTGGCCTCTGACCTGGCGATGGGGTGGAGTCATGGTGGGAGCAGGGCTGGTGAGGGGGGTGGGGTGTCATGTTGAAGGGGAGCACAGCCCGTCAATTTTCTGTCTGGCCCACCTCAGCCCCCCGACCTGGAAGAAGTTGGCATCACTCCTGTGGCCATTAACAAGTTTAGGTTTGAAATTAGATGAAGGTTTCTAATCATCAGAGGAGTGAAGTTCTGGAACAGCCATTGAAGGGGAGCAGTGGGGGAAAAAATCCTAACTGGCCTCAAGACTGAGCTTGATTATGGAGGGGATGGTATGATGAGACTGCCTACAATGGCATGTGGCCAGTTTGTGACTGGTAGTAGCAAATATCTCCAATGACTGGAGACGGGACACTAGATGGAGAGGGCTCTGAGTTACTACAGAGAATTCTTTCCCAGGTGTCTGGGTGGAGGGTCTTGCCCACATGCTCAGGGTCTAACTGATCATCATATTTGAGGTTGGGAAGGAATTTTCCTCCAGCTCAGATTGGCAGAAACCCTAAGAGTTTTTTGTCTTCTTTTGTAACATGGGGCATGGAGTCACTTACAGGTATAAGCTAGAGTAAATGAAGGATTCTCTGTAACTTCAAGTCTTTGAACCATGATTTGAGGATTTCAGTAACCCAGCAGAGGATTACAGGAATTACAGGAATGGGTGGGTGAGGTTCTCTGGCCTGCGATGTGCCAGAGGTCAGACTATAAGATCATGATGGTCCCTTCTGCCCTTAAAGTCTATGAGTCTGAGTCTAAATGTGTGTATTAAAAATGCACTTGAAATAAGGCTGGTTATGATAATGATGACTATTACCTGTTATTCCCATAAAAATGCCCATAAAAATGACAGATGATAAAACTGTTCTAAACAGCTATCAACTATTTGATACTATAATTGCAAATTTTATACGCTCTTACATTTATTTAAATCTGTGTTAAAATCCCCACTTTTCTCCATGTTACAAAACCATGTTGACCTTGCATAACTGATAGTTTGTAGGAACAAGCTCCCAGACAGAGGCCTACAGAGAGCTGGGTGGTCACATGGTACTTGATACTCTTGTTTCTGGCTCCTATCTTGCATTAAAAGAAAATTTAGATTATATTTGAGATATTTAGATCCAAAGAAAATTTTACAGCACAAATGTTCCCAGGGCTATTAAATCTGCATAGTACTTCTTCATGTTAATTAATAAAAATAGCCAGGTCATATCCAATGAGCTTCAGTTGTTTGTATTCCATTTATTTTAAAATAAATAATTGTTTATGTGCTGAGATTTTACTGCCCTATTTTCAGTCAGAAATTAACTTTCATGACATACAGTTTCATAAATAATTTTTTTAAATGATGTGTATGTATGTGTGTCAGAATGATAACCACAATATTTATGGTTTTGCCTTCTTAAATGGGAAAATATCTTTTATAAAATTAGCTGTGTGTCAATGCAGTGCCTACCTGCTAACTTGAGGAAGTGAAAAAAGGACTAATTCTAATGCATCCATTTGATGAACATCAGAAAGAAGCAGAATATTGTAATCCATTAAGTTTTCAAACATAAATGTTTGAAACACATTATTAAAAACTAAATAAATTCTTATTCACAAAGCTTCCAGTACAATTTAAGGATAGACATAGAAAGCAATTATATTAAAACAACATGGTTTGAATATTGTTATAAGGATGTTTGAGTGCATGAAAATTCACATGTTTAACTTAAAAAGCAAACATTTGCAAGTCATAGTTAAAGATCCACAAGCAACTTTAATTCTGACTCTATATCAATGGCCATCATCTAGCTCTCAACCAACAATCCCTTTGTCCCAAGTACAATTCCTTTGATGACATCCATGTTTCTGATATGGATTGCAAGACCTTAGTCACCACAGTGTAAAGACTAAGAACTAGAGTTAATAAAATTACCTCAGTAATAGAGTTACAGTATTTTGGCTCAATTCATCTAGGAAATATCAATAATTTACCATGCTACATTTATATAATAACTACCACCATCATTATAAAAGGGCCACCAGTCTAAACACCAAAAGAAAAGGAGTACTTGTGGCACCTTAGAGACTAACCAATTTATTTGAACATAAGCTTTCATGAGCTACAGCTCACTTCATCGGATGCATGCAGTATTTTCCACTACATATATCCAACGAAGTGAGCTGTAGCTCACGAAAGCTTATGCTCAAATAAATTGGTTAGTCTCTAAGGTGCCACAAGTACTCCTTTTCTTTTTGTGGATACAGACTAACATGGCTGCTACTCTGAAACGAGTCTAAACACTATTTACATTGCCGATTGGAAGCAAGAAACAGAAACATTTGACTCTTTTGTATACACTCAGGAACCAGCGCCATCTCACAGCAACCATTCCACTATAAATGAAAGAGCCGAATTTATATCTTCCACCAAAATACCTATCGATTTGAACAACCTGCGTCTTCGTAATCTCTTGATATGTTTCAGATACTGTATCATAAAAGAGATAGATGGTGGGAAGGGATACTGTACTGGGCCAGGATTAAGGCTATGTGTAGCTAGGGAAGTTTCCTGGCTTGAAAGTGTTTGGAATTGAACCTTAACCATGAATTTTTAGACTTTAATTAATTTATTATTTTTAAATGTCAGTGTTCTACTTTTTTAATCTATCTGACATCTCTCTACAAACACATCTGTGATATAGTAGTGGTATGCAGTCTGCAGGGTCTTTTCTGAGGAGAAACTGCCCTGGTCTCTACTAGCCTTTATCCTGGGGGTGACTGGGCGCTGGTTCTGGCATGACCACAGCTTCAGGACCACTGTAAATTGCACCTGTCTGCACTGGCCCTAAGGGGGCATTCTGCCAATTGAGAACTGATGGAGTGCAAGGACATGCTGGCTATGCCCCCAATCCTATGTCACCTATTCACTAACAGAGGCTGGGGTAACAATCCCTAAGAAGTTGTCTTTATGGCCCCTTTGCACTGTCGGAGCATTACCTAAGGTACTCCCTCAGATACGTTCAAGTCCCACTGGAGCACTCCTACGCACATTTACACACACCTACATACAACCACAAAAGGAGAAGTAGCTACAACTACAGCTCACTGTGCCTGACGTAGTTTGCTTGACAAACACTGAATAGAAGGATGTTGTATATTACTGGGGAGATTACTATATAGATATAGAGCAAGGTTTTTTAAAAAATGGGTGCCTATAGTTAAGCTCCTACAGTCATATTTAGGTCATATTTGAAGACATGGGAGCTTCATGGGAGGTCTTTTGAAAATCAGGCTATTTGTCTAAATGTGGTTTTAGAAATTTAGCTTTAAACAGTCATTTTAAAAAACATCATGGCCACAATTGTTAGTTGTTAAGTTATTGTACTATTCTAACCGAATAGTACTGAATGCCAAGATTCCCTTCTGGTCATTGGTTAGGGATACAGTAATTATTTTTGACCTAGTAATTCTGCCTTTGCTTTCAGCGGTACAGTTTAGTAATGCAGAGGTCCGCATTTCAATTTTCTTCTGTCCTTCCTTAGTTGAATAACCCATAGGCGACACAAAGAATGATAATTTCAAATAAAATCAATTATATAAAACCATGGCTATTTCCTCAGGCTTCTTTTTCCTTTTAATTATGCTTTAATTTCAGAAACTGAATGTAGGAAAAAGTGGTTAAGGAATAACAATGTATTGACATTTGATAAATATGGAAGAATGTGACTGCTTTTAGCTGATGTTGATTTGCCTGGAACAATCTTGGGATAATAATGACCTTGGTGGAGCTGGAAGAGCATGATCACTAAGCTGTACTGTGCCTTGCTCTCTTGCTGTCAAGGTACTGGTACCTTGCGAGTAAGGGACCCCTAGATACTGTCCTAATTGATGGTTGGTAGCAATATGAAAGGCACTGAGATTTCTGGGCCACTTTAGTGGTCACCAGTTGGCACTATGCACAGGATTCACAATATGCGTTGGCCTGCTAGTGTATCCTTCACTGAAGAAACGGTGGCAACAACAAACCAACTCTTTTTCGCTGTCAGTGTCTGATCTTATGTAGGGCATGTGCCAGATGAACAAATTATCTGTGGAGTATCCAACAGACAAACAATTGTCACCTTACTAGGCTATCCAAACTTCTCTGCTAACCTGATACGAAATATCCTTCTGTAGTAAAAAGTGGGTTTACTGTTTTATATTAACCTCCACCACAATAGCCAAACTGGCTTTGTACATCAGGGGGAAAACATGGGAAGTCCCTCTGTGGTTGCTTCTAGGGCCACAGGCTCAGGGCTCCTTAGTTGGCACTGAAAGCTTATTTATGCCCCTATTTATTCTTTTATGGGGCTCCAGGATACCTGGAGACATGGCTTCCCTGTTACCATTCTCCTTGGCTGGTCAGTATTCCTTTCAGCACTTGGGTTTCAAATTTTAGGTCACTGTAAACCAGAGTCAAGAAATCCTTCCCCAGAGTTTTGGTCCGCCACCTCCTCTAACTCATAGCACTGGGAGAAAGTGGATTCCACTGATCTTCTTGCTTTTAATAAACTACTGGACCAAGCCCATGCTCAGCCCAGCACAGTCATGGACACTAATCTCACTG
Organism: Chelonia mydas; assembly: GCF_015237465.2. Taxonomy (NCBI): domain Eukaryota; kingdom Metazoa; phylum Chordata; order Testudines; family Cheloniidae; genus Chelonia; species Chelonia mydas. The sequence continues at coordinate 153,426,576 of NC_057849.1, read as the reverse complement.
CTGTAAAGGCAGCCACTCCTGTGTGTTGGATTTTGGCCATGTTGTAAAGTTTAATATCTCATAGATAACATAAGCTCTCCACATTGTTCTGGGACTGCTACAATTACTAAGCCTCTCTGCACTAGAGTAATGTTTTCTCACTGCAACCACTCCATGAAGATCATGGGGCTTTGGGCTTCCTGATTCCCTCTGCAGTTTAAACACTAAAACAATCAGTATACATATGGATGTCCCCTTGCAAAATGATCCAATTTCCCATGGAAGGAGAAACAAGATAGAGCCAAAATTTTAACTGATAGGCTCTTCTCCATATGTATAGAAATGCTTCTGGGGGCCCTTTTACTCCTTCTCAATAATTCTTTATGTTTAGTGTTGGCAGGGATAACATGAAATGAGTGGTTCCTTCCTAGTCTCTTGTGGTCTTCCATTCTGATTCCCTTTTCTAGTTGATTTCTTAACAATTTGCCAGCTGTATATTTCTTAACGGGGCATATGACTTGATGCTCTGGTGGACAGGATCATTTCAAACTTTTATGTAACACTGTTACTGTCTGAGAGCAAGGAGCTGAATTCTAGGTTGGAATCCTTAGTTCTAGAACTACCAAGTCCCCACCAAGAATGATGTTCTTCATTTGGTTACAATCTTTCTCGTGATGGCAAGTTTTAATGGTCTATGTGCAACTTGATCGTCCGTGGTCAGGTTGGGACTCCATCTTTCAAATGTCACAAAGAAGGCTTTATTTCTGACTATTCCCACTCTTTGCAAGAACTGTCTCTGTTATTACTAAAAAAAAACAGGAGTACTTGTGGCACCTTAGAGACTAACAAATTTATTAGAGCATAAGCTTTTGTGGGCTTATCCATCTTCATTTTGGATACCCCATGTAAGTCTTGCTCTATCGAGCAAATGGCAAAATCCCACTCCCTAACACCCTATGTGATAGATCAAGTGAATTGTAGCAGATAGGAGACCAGTTCCTCCTGGCTTGGAAAATAAAATGCCTGTTGGAACCATGCATTCTATTGCTCAGACATTAACAACAATGAAAAAATGTTTTTCACGGTCTAAGAGGGTTTGCACAGCTGAAGATCAAACTCAAAATAAATCAGGCCAAGGAACAGAAAGAATGGCTCTGTCTAGCTGAAAGAGGTTTTTTTATCCAGTCACAGGTTCTGCTTTCCCAAAGAAAGGTTCTGACTTCTAAGGCAGACTACATCATAATGCCAGGTTCCCCACAACACACGTCTTTTAAATAACTTTGGGGAATAAAAGAATGCTCTACAAGTGGGTCCAGAGTAGCCCAGAATACAGCCGTGTTAGTCTGTATTCGCAAAAAGAAAAGGAGTACTTGTGGCACCTTAGAGACTAACCAATTTATTTGAGCATAAGCTCACAGACCCACTTTCCTCATGGATGGGATCCCAGGCAAACCCTCCACAAGAAGCATTCAGATGTGGTGTTTTCCTTGTTCAAAAATCGATCGAATGTTTTCTTACCAGCTGCTGGTTGGGGTGTATAGAACCTATCACATTTGAGTTCAGATCTGAACTTCCCCAGAATTCAATGGGGTTTTGACCTGCTGTTGCAGTCAAAGTCCACCTTGGTTTTTAACATTCTTGAAATACTAGAGGGAGGATCAGTAGCATGTTTGGAGTAGAGCAAAGACCTTGAGAACCACACTAGTAATAGTTGATATATCTAAACACAAACTAATGGCTGCGTGGCTCATGGTAAAAAATGATTAAAATCAAGGAACGTAGGTATGAACAGAGTATATTGCTTACACAGAAGATTCTTTTTTGAACTTAGTCGACATCTGCAAGAATTTTAAAGCAAGATTAAAAGAGAATGCCATTGTTGGAATTCTTAAGGGTCTAATTGTAACTTATGAATGTTTTGATTATCTTGAGTGAATTGGTTCTGGGATGAGGTAATAAAATAGATTAAATAATGTTTTGGAAATTGACATTACTAATGACCCAAAAATCAGTTATCTGGGAACTGGCAGTCTAAATGGACTGCATACAAAGTTCTTTTTAAGAACAAGAGCTGTAGAAAAGATCATGATACTATAATAAAAGAAACTAACATACAGCTAGAATGTTGTAGACATCTGCGCTGGGCTAAGGGAACTGGCAAATTTTTCCTGGTTATTGGACTATGATCGTTTCTAGTCTATGAAAACAATACTATTCACACATCTAAAAAATCAAAGGTAGATTAACATTTTAATGTAATCTTTGAATGAAAAGCAGAATGAAATAGGAAACCATGTAATACAACAGGATGTCAGATGAGTGCCAAGATCTGAGAAACAGGAACTGAACTCTATGCGTCTTGGGATGTTCATTAAAATTATTTGGGTCTAATTTTTGCTATTGTAAGAGTAATTTCAACAAGAACTAATTTTTTGATTGTAAGGAGCCATGTACACCCTTGAGCCATTCACACAATTCTCATGGATATCAATGACATTGTGATGTGTAGATCAATTTATGATGTGGCCCATAATCTTTTTAGAAATATGATATTTATAAAACACATTCTTAGTTCTGTTGAATTCCCCTAAAAGTCCATTGTCTTGGGAGCTACACTAGCTACAGTATTAAAAGAGCTGATTTGTCTGGCAGCCACAGGTGTAGTACAATGAAAAATATTATTAGGCATGTAGCATTAGCCATTAATTTTACAAAGAATAAACAGGAACCATATTGAATGGCAACATCGGTTGAATGATCAGCTCTGTAATGTCTTTCAGATCCATCTGCTGAACGTGCTTTCATTTTTATGTTATAGACATGTTGGGGTTTTGCAACACTTTAATTCCTGGTTTCAGAGTAACAGCCGTGTTAGTCTGTATTCGTAAAAAGAAAAGGAGGACTTGTGGCACCTTAGAGACTAACCAGTTTATTTGTTTATTTATTCCTGAAGATATTACGAATGGTAATGGAAACAGTACTAGCTATATCTCCTGCTGTATAGTTTTGAGAGCATCAGCCTTTTGACTTGTCTGGTTCTTTATTTTAGACACTTCCCTCTAACAGATGTTTCAACACAGCCCCCTCAAATATGCTCCCTCTTTTCCATCACTGAATCTGGTGTGGCAGACTGTGTACAAGCTTCTGTGTATCAATGTACAAAATCTTCCAGACTTCTGACATCTTTAGCATTGTACATTGTTCCTACCTATGACTAGTGAGGAAATAATTGACTGACATTTTTCTTTTAAAGAAAATTTGTGTGGCTTATCCTCTGTATGTCCCCACCTAATTCCTTCCCCATCCCCCTCCATTGCATCCCCACTACTGTCTTGGAGTCAGATGTTCAAACCTGGATACAATGGGCATGTCCACAAATGTTCACAGATCTGATGCACCAGAAAGTGCAAGCGTTTGTTTACACAAATCAGCATTTGTGTCAGGGATTTCTGTAGACGCGCGCCCCCCCCCCCCGAGTCCCCTCCCCCCAGTTACATGCAGTGTTGCCAATTTAGTCGTTGGTTGGAAATTTGAATTGAAATTGAAACATTAATACACACTTTAAAAGCATATACAGTATATGATAAAATACTTGTACCTGAGAAAGCATAATAGGGTTGAAAAGTATGAACAAAGACTAGCTTCCTCATACAGCTGTTATTTATGACAATGTCAGCACATTTGTTTCGGCTATATTGGCCTACCTAATAATTTCAAATTATTATTTATAAGCAAGGTCTGAATGAGCTCTCCCCTGACAGCTGGTGATGAGCCAGGGGTGGGTGGAAAGGCTTCAGGACCAGATTGTATTTACATGAACACACCTACTCTGCCTAGGTATCCAGCAGACAGAGTTTGTTGCCCAATGATCGATTTTGGCTGGTGTTGGGTTACAAATCACTCAAGTATTAAATGTGGGGGTTATGAAATGTTGTTATCCTTACTGTATGAGTAAAGGGCAGCAGAACCGTACTTAGCCTGCCTGAATGAGGGGGGTCTCCCTCAGTGCATAATTTCTGCGAGGGCTTGCCAGGGCTGAGCCCCAGCACCTCTAGGCTGGGCAATTCAAAGCCCTGGGACCTCTGGGCTTGTCACATCAGTTATGAAAGTAACAAACTTGCTTGAGCCCCGGCACCTCTTTTGTTTCATATTAAGCCCTGGTCACCCTCAACTGAACTGCACTCCCTAAGCAGGAGGTTTGGATGCCATATCCTAGTGAAGAGAGAGAGAGAGGGTGGGACACAAGTGTTTTGCTTGGTGGTGTGGGCTCTGCCTAAGAGTCACAATGTGACTTGCCCCTCTCTCCTGATTAGAGATAGAGCTGATTAGGCTCCATAGAGAGTCTTTTGGTTTGTTAAGTGACTGCTAGAGCTGAAATCACTGATAATCAGGTCTAAGTGCTTTCTGAAGAGGAAATCTCAGTGAGTACTGAGGAGAGTTCCTGATTCTCTTTGACAGGTTTCAGAGTAACAGCCATGTTAGTCTGTATTCGCAAAAAGAAAAGGAGTACTTGTGGCACTTTAGAGACTAACCAATTTATTTGAGCATAAGCTTTCGTGAGCTACAGCTCACTTCATCAGATGCATACTGTGGAAAGTATAGAAGATCTTTTTATACACACAAAGCATGAAAAAATGGGTGTTTACCACTACAAAAGGTTTTCTCTCCCCCCACCCCACTCTCCTGCTGGTAATAGCTTATCTAAAGTGATCACTCTCCTTACAATGTGTATGATAATCAAGTTGGGCCATTTCCAGCACAAATCCAGGGTTTAACAAGAACGTCTTGGGGGGGGGGGTAGGAAAAAACAAGGGGAAATAGGTTACCTTGCATAATGACTTAGCCACTCCCAGTCTCTATTCAAGCCTAAGTTAATTGTATCCAATTTGCAAATGAATTCCAATTCAACAGTCTCTCGCTGGAGTCTGGTTTTGAAGGTTTTTTGTTGTAATATCGCAACTTTCATGTCTGTAATCGCGTGACCAGAGAGATTGAAGTGTTCTCCGACTGGTTTATGAATGTTATAATTCTTGACATCTGATTTGTGTCCATTTATTCTTTTACATAGAGACTGTCCAGTTTGACCAATGTACATGGCAGAGGGGCATTGCTGGCACATGATGGCATATATCACATTGGTGGATGTGCAGGTGAACGAGCCTCTGATAGTGTGGCTGTAGCTCACGAAAGCTTATGCTCAAATAAATTGGTTAGTCTCTAAGGTGCCACAAGTACTCCTTTTCTTTTTGCAAATACAGACTAACACGGCTGTTACTCTGAAACCTGTCATTATGCAAGGCACTGCATTTAGCCGTATGGAGTGGAAATCTATCAACTGCATGAAAAAACTTGTACAGATACAGACAGACATCATCTTCCTTTCCAAATGCAAACAGATGGACATTGTACCAAAAGGACTGAAGGTAAAAAATCCATTACAATCTACATACCACACAGACTATGCTGACAGCTTGTGCCACACGCTCTCAAAAAAACTGCGGAACCACCTGATCAACATCCTCTACAGCAAACAGGGAAAGATAAAGAATGAGCTCTCAAAAATGGATACTCTCATAAAAAACCAACCTTCCACACAAACTTCCTCGTGGCTGGACTTTACTAAAACTAGACAAGCCATTTACAACACACACTTTGCTTCTCTACAAAAGAAAAAGGACACTAAACTTTCTAAACTACTACATGCCACAAGGGGCCACAGCAATGGTTCCCTCAACCCACCCAGCAATATTGTTAACCTATCCAACTATACTCTTAGCCCAGCAGAAGCAGCTGTCCTATCTCGGGGCCTCTCCTTCTGCCCCTCCACCCCCACGAACATGATACAGTTCTGTGGTGACCTGGAATCCTATGTTCGACGTCTCCGACTCAAGGAATATTTCCAACACACCTCTGAACAACACACTAATCCACAGAGACCTCCCTACCAACACTACAAAAAGAAGGATTCTAGGTGGACTCCTCCTGAAGGTCGAGACAGCAGACTGGACTTCTACATAGAGTGCTTCCGCCGACGTACACGGGCTGAAATTGTGGAAAAGCAGCATCACTTGCCCCATAACCTCAGCCGTGCGGAACACAATGCCATCCACAGCCTCAGAAACAACTCTGACATCATAATCAAAAAGGCTGACAAAGGAGGTGCTGGTGTCATCATGAATAGGTTGGAATATGAACAAGAGGCTGCTTGGCAGCTCTCCAACACCACTTTCTACAAGCCATTACCCTCTGATCCCACTGAGAGTTACCAAAAGAAACTACAGCATTTGCTCAAGAAACTCCCTGAAAAAGCACAAGATCAAATCCGCACAGTCACACCCCTGGAACCCCGACCTGGGATATTCTATCTATTACCCAAGATCCATAAACCTGGAAATCCTGGGCGCCCCATCATCTCAGGCATTGGCACCCTGACAGCAGGATTGTCTGGCTATGTAGACTCCCTCCTCAGGCCCTATGCTACCAGCACTCCCAGCTACCTTCGAGACACCACTGACTTCCTGAGGAAACTACAATCCATCCGTGATCTTCCTGATAACACCATCCTGGCCACAATGGATGTAGGAGCCCTCTACACCAACATTCCACACAAAGATGGACTACAAGCCGTGAAGAACACTATCCCCGATAATGTCACGGCTAACCTGGTGGCTGAACTTTGTGACTTTGTCCTTACCCATAACTATTTTACATTTGGGGACAATGTATACCTTCAAATCAGCGGCACTGCTGTGGGTACCCGCATGGCCCCACAGTATGCCAACATTTTTATGGCTGACTTAGAACAACGCTTCCTCAGCTCTCGTCCCCTAATGCCCTTACTCTACTTGCGCTATATTGATGACATCGTCATCATCTGGACCCATGGAAAAGAAGCCCTTGAGAAATTCCACCATGATTTCAACAATTTCCATCCCACCATCAACCTCAGCCTGGTCCAGTCCACACAAGAGATCCACTTCCTTGACACTACACTGCTAATAAACGATGGTCACATAAACACCACCCTATACCGGAAACCTACTGACCGCTATTCCTACCTACATGCCTCCAGCTTTCACCCTGACCACACCACTCTATCCATTGTCTACAGCCAAGCTCTGCGATACAACCACATTTGCTCCAACTCCTCAGACAGAGACAAACACCTACAAGATCTCTATCAAGCATTCTTACAACTACAATACCCACCTGCGGAAGTGAAGAAACAGATTGATAGAGCCAGAAGAGTTCCCAGAAGTGACCTACTACAGGACAGGCCTAACAAATAAAATAACAGAACGCCAGTAGCCGTCACCTTCAGCCCCCAACTAAAACCCCTCCAACGCATTATTAAGGATCTACAACCTATCCTGAAGGATGACCCAACACTCTCACAAATCTTGGGAGACAGGCCAGTCCTTGCCTACAGACAGCCCCCCGAAACTGAAGCAAATACTCACCAGCAACCACATACCACACAACAGAACCACTAACCCAGGAACTATCCTTGCAACAAAGCCCGTTGCCAACTGTGCCCACATATCTATTCAGGGGACACCATCACAGGGCCTAATAACATCAGCCACACTATCAGAGGCTCGTTCACCTGCACATCCACCAATGTGATATATGCCATCATGTGCCAGCAATGCCCCTCTGCCATGTACATTGGTCAAACTGGACAGCCTCTACGTAAAAGAATAAATGGACACAAATCAGATGTCAAGAATTATAACATTCATAAACCAGTCGGAGAACACTTCAATCTCTCTGGTCACGCGATTACAGACATGAAAGTTGTGATATTACAACAAAAAAACTTCAAAACCAGACTCCAGTGAGAGACTATTGAATTGGAATTCATTTGCAAATTGGATACAATTAACTTAGGCTTGAATAGAGACTGGGAGTGGCTAAGTCATTATGCAAGGTAATCTATTTCCCCTTGTTTTTTCCTACCCCCCCCCCCCCCAGACGTTCTTGTTAAACCCTGGATTTGTGCTGGAAATGGCCCACCTTGATTATCATAAACATTGTAAGGAGAGTGATCACTTTAGATAAGCTATTACCAACAGGAGAGTGGGTTTGTGTGTGTGTATGTGTGCGGGAGAAAACCTGGATTTGTGCTGGAAATGGCCCAACTTGATTATCATACACATTGTAAGGAGAGTGATTACTTTAGATAAGCTATTACCAGCAGCAGAGTGGGGTGGGGGGAGAGAAAACCTTTTGTAGTGGTAAACACCCATTTTTTCATATTTGTGTGTATAAAAAGATCTTCTATACTTTCCACAGTATGCATCCGATGAAGTGAGCTGTAGCTCACGAAAGCTTGTGCTCAAATAAATTGGTTAGTCTCTAAGATGCCACAAGTACTCCTTTTCTTTTTGATTCTCTTTGCTAAAGGAAGTAAGCCATGATCTTCCCAGCAGTATGGGAAGGCTATTTTATAAAAAGTGTGATTGCTGTTAAAACTGGATTTCTAAGGGATCACCTGGGTGCCAGGATGCTCTGATATGCTGCATGCTATATGCTGCTTGGGAGTCTGGAAGAATGTGGTGTAGCTGCTGCACCATCTGCAGTTCATCCAAGGATGCCTGGAGCCTGGGAGAGGCCCCCAGGGCCTAGTCTGTCAGCCTGGTGCTTGGGGGCCCCCTATCTCTAAAATTACTGTTTGAATTATAGGAGCCCCCATTGGCCCCAACTGAGATTGGGGTCCCATTGTGCTAGGCAGTGTAAGAACACTGTGCTGCCCCCAAAAGCTTATATTCTAAGTATGTACTTTATGTACACAAATACTTGGTTAATTATCAAATACGACTGACAGCTCAAAACAAGTATTTTACCCTGACTTTATAACAAAATATTTCCTTTAGGAATATGTCTGACAATATCCAAGGATATCCCAGGCAGCTAAATTCTGACCATTTGTTTTCACATTATGACTGGCCTTCAGTTCTTTGGGTTTCCAATCATCAGCATTTCTGAAACCGGAGCTAACCACAACTGCTAGAGTAACCTCTTTTGGCCACAAGAGTCTCTCTGCATCGAGAACAGAAACCGAGAGTGAGCTTTGTGGGCGCATTGTATGCTGCCACCACCTTTCCTTTCTCATAGTGTAAGGCTAGAAGGGACCCAGAGATCTTGTAATCTGACCTCCTGTATCGCACAGGCCATTAAATTGCACCTCGCTGCCCTGTGTTGACCCCAGTAACTTGTGTCTGACAAAAGCATAACTTCCAAAAGACATCCAGTCTTGATTCAAAGACATCCAGACATGGAGAATTCCCTCAGCAGTTTATTCCAGTGGTTAATTATCCTCACTGTTAAAAAATTGTTTCCAATTTCTAATTTGAATGTGTCTGGCTTCAGTTTCCCACCATTGGTTCTTCTTCTGCTTTTCTTTGCTAGATTAAAGAGCCCTTTAATACTCAGTATTTTCTCCCCATTAAGATACTTCTATTCCAGGGGTGGGCAAACTACAGCCCGTGGGCTGCATCTGGCACACCAGCCATTTTAATCCGGCCCTCGAGCTCCCGCTGGGGAGCAGGGTCTGGGGCTTGCCCTGCTCCGGCACTCCAGCCAGGGAGCAGGATCGGGGACTGCTCCATACGGCTCCCAGAAGCAGCGGCATGTCCCCCCTCCGGCTCCTACGCATAGGGGCAGCCAGGGGACTCTGCTCCGCATGCTGCCCCTGCTCCAAGCACCACCCACGCAGCTCCCATTGGCCAGGAACCACGGCCAATGGGAGCTGCAAGGGCGGCACCTGCAGACAGGGCAGCATGCAGCAGAGCCGCCTGGCTGCGCTTCCATAGAGGAACTGGAGGGGGAACATGCCACTGCTTCTGGGAGCTGCTTGAGGTAAGCGCCACCCAGAGCCTGCACCCCTGAGCCACCTCCCCGTGCCCCAACCCCCTGCCCCAGCCCTGATCTCTCTCCCGCCCTCCGAACCCCTTGGTTCCCAACCTGGAGCACCTGCCCGCACCCTGAACTCCTCATTTCTGGCCCCACCTCAGAGCCCTCACTCCCTACTGCACCCCAACCCCAATTTCATGAGCGTTCATGGCCTGCCATACAATTTCCATACCGAGATGTGGCTCTTGGGCCAAAAAGTTTGCCCACCCCTGTTCTACACTGTAATCAAGTCACCTCTCAGGGCTTGTCTTCACTACAGGGAAATCGACACTGCTGCAATCGATGCAGCAGGGATTGATTTAGCAGGTTTAGTGAAAACCCACTAGATCAATGGCAGGGCGCTCTCCAGTTGACCCTGGTACTCCAGCTTGCTGGGAAGAGTAAGAGAAGTCGTCCGGAGAGCATCTCCCATCGATGGAGCACAGTGAAGACATTAGGGTAAGTCGACCTAAGCTACGTTGACTCCAGCTACGTTATTCACGTAGCTGGAGTAGTGTAATTTAGGTTGATTTACCCCGGTACTGAAGGCAAGCCCTCAATCTTCTTTCTGATAAGGTAAACAGATTGAGCTCTTTAAGTCTCTGATTGTGAGGAATTTTCTCCAACCATCAAACCATTTGGCTCTTTTCTGCATCTTCTCTAGTGTTTCAACATCCTTTTTAAATATGGCAACCAGAACTGTATGCAGTATTCTAATTTCGGTCTCACCAATGCCGTATATGGCACTGAAATTACTTTGCTGCTCCTGTTCACTATTCCCTTGTTTATACATCCAAGGATCACATAGCCCTTTTGCCACAGCATTGCATTAGGAGTTTGTATTCAGTTGCTCATCCAGGATGATCCCTAAATTCTTTTCAGAGTCACAGTTTTCCAAGAGACAGTCCCTCTTCTGGAGCTATGGCCTACATTCATTGTTCCTAGATGTGTAATTTTGCATTTGGCTGTATTATAAGGCATTTTGTTTGAATGGGGCCAATTTATCAAGCAAACTAGATCACTCTGTATGACTGTCCTGTCTTTATCATTACTTACCAATCCACTAATCTTTGTGTCATCAGCATATATTATCAGCAGTGATTTTATAGTTACTTCCAGATTAGTGATGAAAATGATGAACAGCATTGGGCCTAGTCCCAATCCCTATGGCCTTCCACTAGAAACACTCCCATTCTGTGAGTAAGTGCTTGTTGAGATGTGGCAGCCAGTTTTTAATCCACCTAACATGAGCTTTTTTGATATTATATAGTGCTAATTTTTCCATGACCCTTCCACAGTTTGATGAATTAATAAAAATTTAGAAAATGATGGTCTACTGCATTTTAGATACGCAGGATTCCAGTTTGCACAGAACATAATTAAGGAATCCAGGCCTGAACCAAAGTCAAATGCAATCAGTGGAATAACTAATTGACTTGAATGGGCTGTAGATCAAGCTCTGTATCCCTGATTCAGCAGGGAATTTAAGCACACACCTATCTTTTAAGTACATGAGTAATCCCATCCCCATGTGGTGAGGCATGTAAACATGTGTTTTGATGTCAGTTGGATGTAAACATGTGCTTAAGTGCCTTGCAGGATCAAGGCCTATGTGACCTGATTATATTTTATTTAAAATGTGAGGAGAACAGTATCTCTCTTTCTGTAGGACTAAAATAAGTAGCTAAATTAAGCTTGAATTTGTTATTTTGGATTATCCAATGTTTTTGATTTAAACGGTTGTCTCTGCAATAACAAAAAGATGGTAATCTCTATCCCTAGGAGTTTATTCTGGGGCCAGTCCAGATTACTGTTAACAAGGAGTCTGATATTGATGACCATACTTATAGTGATGTATTTATTCTATATATGTAGTGCCATGAAATTATTCAAATATTGATATACATATTTGACAGCCACTTAGGTGTTTTTTTTCTTTCTTGGTGGTTCTTGTACCACACTAATCTGTTTTCTTTTACAAATTCAATCAATAAAAAACTATTTTTTATAAAAATGTAAAGAATGAGCCAAATGTGACTATCAAACTACATTTCCTAAAGGGGCATTGTGAAGGCTCACAAGCCCCCAATTTAATCATCCTTTCTCCAAAAATTACATTTGTGCTTCAAAATATGTCCCTAAAGAGTGCGGGGGGAAGGGAGGTGGGTAAAATAAGTCTGCAACAATCTTAAAATCCCAGCTCTTAAACTGGATGGACTCAGATAAATGGAATGCCTCACGGTGTGCTCATAAGAGCCGACACATTAGAAAGAGACAAGAGAAGGTTTAAAGTTCACACCATGCTCAAATCACATGAGTGTTTGTGTTATGACTGCAACAATCCCAATGTCCTTTTGTATTTCCTGCTTCTGTGTTTTATCTTTATAGAATGTTAAACTTTTGCCATCATTGCAATAATTAATGAGAGTAGAAATGCCTTAAATAAGTAGGTTCTGGTTAATCTGGGGCTATATTTTTTTCTGTGGCAGTTCATTAAGGTTAAGTCTAAATAAAAACAAGGAAATGTTTCTGTGCCATCTACCCTGGAACTGAGCAGGCACCGAGCCAGAACATTTGCCTGGACTTTCATTGCTGCAGTTACTATCAGATGCAAGCTGCATCTAAAGTATTTGGTTTTCCCTAGCGAAAATCTCAACCTTACCATTTGAGAGAGTCAGTCCTAGTTTTCTACTCCTGTTGTAAATAGAACTTGTTCATTGTTGTGAATGGAAGAGTTATGATCCCATTTAGTAAACACTCATTAAAGATGGCTTTTTTTCTATTTCTCCTCTACAGCTGTATTCTATCGGTTTGCTAAGGTCTTTTATTCTATAAGGGTTACACTAAGTAGGGTTAAGAAGAGAATCTAATCACGTCTAATTCTGGTTTCCCCCATCCACCTACCCACCCCTGGTACAGTGAAGTGTCAGTGCACCTGAAGGAAGGCTAGTGGTGTTTGTGCCACTGTCCTCCCTTTTGCGGTTTTGCTGGGAAAAAGCAACTTTACGTTATGATTGTGGCTCAATGGGAGGTTGCCTAGGGGATCAGCACATCCCTTAGCTGCAGTGGCCTCTTCCCCATTCCCAGCCAGTGCTGCTCAGTTTTGATGAAGGGAGAGGATTCTAGAACTTTATGCTGTTGCAAATCTCCTCTGGATGGGTGCTGTGCTGCCATAGCCCAGGGTTAAATCTAGCCTATCACTGAACCTGTAGCTGCCCAGTGACGTGCTGGAGAGGACTCTCCAGGGCTCCCTGCCACGAAACCAGGGGTGGGCAAAATTTTGGCCTGAGGGCACATCTGGGTATGGAAATTGTATGGCAAGCCATGAATGCTCATGAAGTTGGGGTTCGGGTTTGGGAGGGGGTGAGGGTTCTGTCTGGGGGTGTGGGCTCTAGGGTGGGGCCAGAAATGAGGAGTTCAGGGTTCAGGAGGGTGCTCCAGGCTGGGAACTGAGGGGTTGGGAGGGGGATCAGGGCTGGGGCAGGGAGTTGGGGGACGGCGGTGGCTCAGGGGTGCAGGCTCCAGGCAGCACTTACCTCAAGCAGCTCCCGGAAGCAGTGGCATGTTCCCCCTCCAGCTCCTACACGGAGGTGTGGCCAGGCGGCTCTGCTGCACACTGCTCTGTCCACAGGTGCTGCCCCTGGAGCTCCCATTGGCCGCGGTTCCCGGCCAATGGGAGCTGTGGGGGCAGCGGTTGGGATGGGGGCAGCGTGCGGAGCAGAGCCCCCTGGCTGTCCCTATGTGTAGGAGCCAGAGGGGGGACATGCCGCTGCTTCTGGGAGCCATGCTGAGCGGCCCTTGATCCTGCTCCTCGACTGAAGCGCCAGAGCGGGGCAAACCCCAGACCCCGCTGCCCAGTGGGAGCTTGAGGGCCAGATTAAAATGGCTGGCGGACCGGATGCGGACCACAGGCCGAAGTTTGCCCACCCCTGCACTAAACTAAAGGGAGGGTTGGGATTATTTTCATGGTTCTAATGGAGTTCCTTCTCTGGGTACTGTTAAATCATCCTTGCCAGGAATGCAGGTTCTCTTTAGGACTCACAAAACTACTCTGGAGAACATTTATTTTTTTGCCTTTAGAATGCACCAGATTGCACCGAATGACAAATATTGTTAAACAAATTTCCCAAGGGAGTGGAGGAATCTCCCCCTGCCCCTGGGTCTACCTACAAGATATTAACATGTATATATTCCAGAGCAAATTTCTCAGGTTGGGTGCTGTGCTCTGGTGTCCATACATCCAGTATATTATTGGGGAAAAATGTGTACATATACCCAGCAAGCGTACATAACATTAGTAAATTAATCTATTCCTTAGTCCTTCTCTCTGCAAACACTCACACCGCCGGAACACAGGGGGTTAGCAGAGAAGCAGAGAGAGAAAACAGCAGGAACCTACTGGCACCACATCACTATATCAATGCCAAATTCAAGAGCCTTTTTTCTCTTGCTTTCTTCTGTGCATGTGCTATGCAACTCTCAGCCAGACCCTAGTTTGGTGTTTGAGAAGTTTGAGAAAGTACACAGTACGATTGTCTACTTGCTCTATTATTGTTTATCAGTCGAACATCTGTCCCTCCAACTTTGGGACCATGGAAGATTTTCCTGGAAACACACTCAGGAAGGTCTCACTGGAGCATGCTTGCATATTCACTTCCTCTGCATGCTCTCTCTCTCTCTCTCTCTCTCTCTCTCTCTCTCTCTCTCTCTCTCTCACACACACACACACACACACTTTCCTTTTACTTACTCATGTGCATCATCCATGACTACCCACCCATACAACCACAAAAGCAGAAGCAGCTGCAACTGAAGTTACATACATTACAATAGGGTAGCAGTGACTTGTATACCAAAATGGAAATTATTTGGCAGATACAATGTCAGCTATTACGAAGTTACAAAATAGTGGTGTTAGAACCACTGGATACAAGTATCTGCTGAATCTCCAAAATTTACATCTGATTCATTCTAAGACTGAAAATATTCATTCTTAATGGAGACTTATCAGTTGGAAGCGACAGAGGAGAAGAAAGACCTGGGTGTATTGGTTGATCACCAGGTGACTATGAGCCGTCAATGTGATGCGGCTGTGAAAAAGGCTAATGCCTTTTCCTTGTTAATCTTTTCCTAGGATGCCTTAGACGATGTATTTCCATAGAGACAGGGAGGTGTTAGTACCATTATACAAGGCACTGGTGAGACTTCATGTGAAATACTGTGTGCGGTTCTGGTCTCCCATGTTTAAGAAAGATGAATTCAGACTGGAACAGGTAAAGAGAAGACCTGCTAGGGTGATCTGAGGAATGGAAAATCTACCTTACTAGAGGAAACTCAAACAACATGGCTTGTTTAGCTAAACCAAAAGAAGGCTGGGGAGAGATATGATCACTCTCCATAAATACATCAGAGGGATAAATACCAGGGACAAAGAGGAGTTATTTAAGTTAAGTGCCAATGTGGACACAAGAACAAATGGATATAAACTGGTCATCAACAAATTTAGGCTCAAAATTAAGGGAAGGTTTCTAACCATCAGAGGGGTGAAGTTCTGGAACAGCCTTCCAAGGGGAACAGTGGGAGCAAAAAGCCTAACTGGCTTCAAGACTGAGCTTGATAAGTTTATGGAGGGGATGGTATCATGAGACTGCCTATAATGGCATGAGGCCCATCTGCGGCTGCTGGTAGCAAATATCTCCAATGACTGGAGATGGGACACTAGATGGAGAGGGCTCTGAGTTACTACAGAGAATTCTTTCCCAGGTGTCTGGGTGGAGGGTCTTGCTCACATGCTCAGGGTCTAACTGATCATCATATTTGAGGTTGGGAAGGAATTTTCCTCCAGCTCAGATTGGCAGAAACCAATCTGTTTTTTGTCTTCTTTTGCAACATGGGGCATGGGTCACTTTCAGGTTTAAACTAGAGTAAATGGAGAATTATCTGTAACTTAAAGACTTTGAACCGTGATTTGAGGAGTTCACTAACTCAGTCAGAACCTAGGGGGTCAGGAGTGGGTGAGTGTGGTTCTGTGGCCTGCAGTGTGAAGGAGGTCAGACTAAATTAGATGATCACATCCCTTCGAACCTTGAAGTAGTTCTGCCTTTATTTTTAGTGGCAAAGAAGGTCATTACTCAATGTTCTTTGGGATTTCATAGTCTCCCTGAAAGTTATGCTATTAGGCCGCAATTTCCTGCAAACACTTATGCATGTGCCTAACTTTACTACTCATTGGGATAAGTCACGGTTGTAAAGCTAAGCATGTGTGTAACCATTTACACGATCAGGGCCTAGATGGAGGATATTGCTGATTTTGTTTCTAAACCTGAAGTTTCAGAATCTTCCATTATCTCTATCAGTAACAACCGAGCAGGTCTGCCTGTGAACTTCAGTAAGCTGGATGAGTGGTATATCTCCCTGTGCTGAGGGTCTTTGGTCCCCAGGTTAATTTTGTAAGTGGGATAGGATACCTTTCCCCATGTGATCACATGACAGTGTAGCTAACATGCTATTGGCTGTGCCAGATTCGGTTTTCCTTTTGCTCATTTAGAGCCCAATTCTGCAATGCAAGGTGATGTGCGCTTTCTGGGAGATTCTGAGCACCCTGAACTCCCAGTGAAGCTAAGGTGAGTTGAGTTCACTCATCATGTAACAGTATTGTACTCAGAGCTCTTTATTTATTATATTTGCTTTATTTTCTATTTCTTGTAAACCCTGAACTGGACTGATTTTTCTGATTCTTATTTGTATCCGGTTTTTAGTAAAATGTTAATAAAACAATCTTTATTTTAAATATACATCCATTAAAACAAGATAAAGCATGATCAAGTATGCTTACAATATGCTGCATGGGTTTTTTTTTTTTTTTTTTTTGCTTCATTCCATTCAGATACAAAATAATGTGCTACATTTTTAGATTAAGGAGTTTTGCTCATCTCTCACATTCATTATGTTGTTCAGACTTTTTTTAAGTTTAAACACACAAATCAGTTTTTAATTATAAATAGAGAACATTTAGGTAAAAGTGTGCAAAAATAAAATTTTAAAAGATTTTCTCTTATATTAGGATTGAGGTAAAAGATATATTAAAACATTTCCTGCTAGTTCTAGTATTAAGGTAAAAAGTATATAAAATCAGGTGTCTTTAAATAAAATTCTACCTTAAATCCTGATCCTTGAAATGATTTGGTATATTAGTAACTTTCTGCAAATGAGTCATCTCAATGAATTCAATGAGATTACTCCCATGAGTAAAGTTACTCATATCCCCAAGTGTTTGTATGATCAAAGCCTCAATGAGGTGTTAAATATCAAATTAAAGATAGCATGTACACAGTGGCTCTATGTAGCCTAAAGTAACATCTATAAAACAAAGTGCAGCAACCCATCAAATAGCAAAAGGAAAGCAAATAACATGCTTGGGCAAAACAAGAGAGCTAGTTATACAACATCAAGAAATAAATGTGAAAGAGCAATCCTGCAGTATGGGCTTGATCCAAAGCCTATTGAAGTCAACAGAAAGAATCCCATTGATTTCAATGGGCTTGGATCATGCCTTAAGAGACACAGAATTTCTTTCCAGTATTATGGGATAATCCAGATAATTAATCTGGAGTGGGAAGAACTTCTTATGAAAAACATTTAAAATATTCTCTCAAGGGAAGAAAAAACTTCCTCACTAGAGTGACGGGTCGTTGAGAGAGCAGTCTTGTTTTGAGGATGTTCTTTGCCAGGAGGTCTAAATCCAGATCCAAGTCTGAGAGAGAATACTTGCTGCAAAAACAAACAAAAAGTAAAAGCTCACAAAGTTCCTTCCATAAATTGTGCTTCAAAATCTCTCTTCTGTACGGGCTTAATCCTGCTAAGTGTTGAGCGCTCTGGCTCTGAGCCAGGAAAGCACTCAAATACATGCTTAACTTTAAGCATGTTTGGAGTCCCCTTGGTTTCAGTGACCCTTCCACCCTGCTTAGTGTCGAGCATGTGCTCCAGTGCTTTGCTGAATCAGGGCCAGCGTGATTAGCACCTTGCAGGGTCAGGCACTACCTGCTGATTGGTCTTTATGAAGGAGGCAGTCATCGAGTCTTTCATTTTCCCCAGCAAGGGAACTTACCCAGCAAATATTACACTTGAGTAGTCCCATCAATGTCAATGAGATTATTTATGTGAGTAAGGACTACTTATCCATGAAAGTGTTTGCAGGACTGGGCTCTACATTTCAAACATACTAGTAGACAGCTTTATCAGTATGAGATTAATGGTGTGAAAAAAGTGTATTTTGAGACGTTGTAAAAAGTTTAAGGCTATTCTACAGCAGCAGATTCTTTGCAGCTGTTGTAATAACTGGCAGTATAACTCAGAGCTTTCTCTGATTGAACTAGTGCCATATGCCTATAATTCAATTGCAAAAATATTAGCCTTCCGATGAAGTGAGCTGAAGCTCACAAAAGCTTATGCTCAAATAAATTGGTTAGTCTCTAAGGTGCCACAAGTCCTCCTTTTCTTTTTGCGAATACAGACTAACACGGCTGCTACTCTGAAAGCTTGAGCTCATGTCTTTCAGTAAAGGTTTTTTGTTTTTTTTAAACTATGTCTTGTTCACAGAGTTCAGAGTTTAAAATTGTCTAATAGAACTTCCTTGGTGTGCAAAACTAGTAGTTGTGATGACGCTGCCTGTGAGTATCTGTGTCATGGAGTGCATTCATTGTATGATAAATTCTCTGAAGCCAATTTTTCAGAGAAATGTTCTGGGAAACCAGGAAGTGAGGCAAGTCTTGTTCAGAAGTTGTGAGAAATCTGTGTTCCTCCTGTAAGCATTTTCTCGTGTATGCATAGCTGATTTTCAGCATCTATACACCTGAATGGATATAACTGAGGTTCCTTTGGTGTATCCATCATAAAGCCCATGATGAGATGTTTCATACCTGGGATGTAAAAAACCCTAAAGCCCCAAATCAGTACTCCATGGTTACTCAGTGCATTTCAGGATCGGATCTCAATGCAAGACTGAAACATTGCAAACAGGTTCTCAACCCTGATGGTAATGTACATTGTTCTTAAAGGGTGAGGTCGAGAGGATAATAGAAACCTGGGGATGAACTGGAGGGTAAGAGATGGAATTCTTCAGTCTTCTTTTGCCACATCCACATTCCCAAATGACTGAGTAAGGCTTCAGGAGCGGCTGTCTTAAAGGATGGCTTCTAATCAAGCTATTTAAGTGTGAATGGAACCTATTTTAACTTCTCCCAGCAGGTTCCAAACTCAGAATGCACGTTTGGCCTGTCAAGTTGAGATCACTTGAGTATGTGAGAGTGTGAGAACTACAGAAACAGAGTAAAAGTACCAGAGGTAGTTGGGGGACACAGAAACATTGTAGTGTCTGAGGATACTGAACTTTAGAAACCACTTTATTGACTAAACTAGTTTTCAGCTTCTTTGGATCAGAGACAGGCCATTCCTTAGAAGAAACCCCGAAAGTAAACTGTTGTATCACCTCTTAACAGATGGTATGTTGCTCCATAAGATCACAGCATTCTGGACAGTTTCTGCATGTTTCCTGTGGATAGTCACTGCCTCTGTCTTTTAAAAGGGAAAAATATGCAAGTGTCTTAGTAACCATACAACTTATGCCAAATGTTAATACTGTATTGTATGATGGTCACCAAGAACGTTTAAGAACAGCTTCTACCGATTCATGACATGCTTAGCTGGTTTTCTCTTATGATTGTAGTCTGCCTTTGGGGTAAATTGGGCAAGCCTCCCTCATGTTTGAGAGCACAATAGCAGAATTTTCCAGATTTTGAAATTTAAACATCATTTCAAATTTTGAAAATTCAAAAATAAAAAGCAGGGAATTTTTTGCTAGATCTTTTGTAAAAAAAATGTTCCCCATTTTTCTATGAACAGGTCAACACTTGCTTCCTGATTTTGCAGAGGCCCTGAGCACCTGCAACTTCCACTGAAGTCAATGGGAACTCAGGGTATTAATCCACTCAGCAATTCAAGTCCTAAACTCATTGGGGATGGGACAATGCCTTACTATTAGGTACATATTATGCTAAACACATTGTTGCTACTCAGTAAATAATACCGTAATAGTAGTGTATCTCTCATCAGACATTGGCCGTGCTTCTTGTATTGGGAAGGTGGCAGTGCTATTTCTTTTTTGGTGTATGCACAACGTGTCTCAGGTGGCATGGGTCCAGGCTTCATCACCGAATTTGGTCCGCTGGTTGGGTTATTAGCGTCTTCATTCTGGGCCAGGTACTGACGGGGAGCATGACATGAATGCTGATCCATGCCCCCTTAATATTGGATATTAGAGCTGTTACTAGTTTTCAAGGACTGTTGTCAGGATCAGTTATTGTTTGTAAAAGCTCTGAGATCCTCGGATGACAAGTGTTGTATCCTGACAATTGTAAAGCATTTTGATTAACATCTGACTAATGGCTTTACTGGTGATTTCCTAGTCCACATGTGAGTTATAATGCAGCGAAACCAGAGAGAGTGATTGATTTTTGTGGCATGCACAAATACTGCGACTGTGTGTATACTCACTTGGAAGTCCATTAGCACTGGTCCTTAACCGAGAACTCCACATAAAACTCCCTGCAAACTTTTGGGAAGTTCAGCTCTGGATCCAAATTGAATGATGTGGGCTTAATCTCTAGAGATGGATCTAAATCAGAACCCAGGCTCTTCATTCCCTTCCCATCTCTCTTCCCCCACTTCAAACTTTGGGGAGATTCAGATCCAGATCCAAACGTTATGATGTGAGTCTTCTCTACTCCTTAAACAAAATGAGTGAGGTCCATTTTGACCAGAGGAACTCTGCTTCTTCCACAAGCTGCCCCTGTTGTACACCAACAGTTCAGGAAGTGAGAGGTTAAAGAACCAGCAATCAGTTCTGGTTCTGTTGTATGGCACTGCAGAGAACACCATTCCCAAAAGACACAATAAACATCACTATAAAAGGACCCAGTTACTAAACACTAAGGAGACATGATGTGAAGAAAAAACAATCTGGGGAGGGACTGGATTTTCTGTGTACCTTAAAGAATCGTGAAGCTGTCTCTCTGTCTTCTTTTTCCAGCACCAGATTATCCACAAACATCCAGAAGAATGGCCTCTGACTGCTCTCTGGGGGTTTCCCGTATTGTAGGATGCGGTGATATTGATAGAAGTACCAAGCTAGCGGTGAAAGGGATGAGGAGAAAGGAAAGGGAAGAGTGACATCAAAAATGAAAGGACCAAATAGCAGAGGCATGGCTCTCATACTGTCCTGCTCTGACTGTGGGACAATGCAGCTTTCAAAGAGAGATGCTAGGAGCCTCTCTATCACTATAGCACAAAGAGCACTGGAGGAAATTTGAAATGAGACAAGAGAGAATAAAGTTTTAACAAGGATAAAGTTTTCCATAACTTCAGTTTGAGGCATCACCATTTCTCATCTCCATAATGTGCAGCATGTAAGCAGAGGGTCAGATAACAACACTAGGGATCCACTTCAGACCAGGTGCAACTTCATTGGCTTGAATAGGCACTTGCTTCTACTAGGTCTGAATTGGATCCTGGATCCGCATGGGACAGAGGCAAATTTGAGTTGGAAATGAATGATGTGCCTTGTAGTTACCAAGGGCCAGCATCTGCACATTACACGGAGGCCCTAGTAAGGGGCAGTGCGGAGCTGCCCAGACTGAGAGGGAGCACTGGGGGGGCGCTTAGCCCCAGGAAAGGAGAATGCCTCCTGAAGCTCCATGGTGTGCAGGGGGAGTGTGGACACTAATGCACCTCCTTCAAGGGGTGCCACAGAATGATAGACTCAAGGTCAGAAGGGACCAGCGTGATCATCTAATTCTCTTCCTATGAAGCCAGTAACCACAACTGGACAATGTGTAGGGGGACAGAGCTGCTCCTCACTCTGTTTGGAGCATCAGGAGCTCTCTCTGGGGTAGAGATGGCCCAGCCCTGTGCTTTCTGGAATTTTTTCCCAGCCCTTGCATAGGCTGTACAGCCCTTACAGAGGGGGAGGCTCTTCACTGCACCCTCTGCCACCACACACCTGAATAAGGACCAGACTGAATGTGGTCCCTACAGTTGAGATTGTACGGTCACAGGATAGGAGTCTCCTAGGAAATGTCTCTCCTTTCACAGGTGATGAAATACAGCAGATTTAATACAGTTTAATGAAAACAGTTGTGCGTGCTCTCTCTCTCTCAAATGTCGGGAAAGTCCTATGGCCTGTGTTAACCCCGGAGGTCGGACTAGATGATCACAATGGTCCTTTCTGCTGTAGCAGCACAAAGGGGCTGTAAGCCTCAGCTGATGGCTAGCCAGCAAAGTTCACTTTAACCTGCCCCTCCCACAGCCTGCTGGATAGGGCACATGTCAGAGGATGGAGGGCTGCGGTCAGATTGCACAGCGTTGGTGAAATCCCACACTGCCATAGCAGTGGCTTGATGGCTGGTACAAGCCTGTGAAATTCAGAGCAATCTTGAGACTGCTGTAAATTACTCAGGGTGCCAAACTGGATCTCAGCATTCCTGGGAATCGCGGGAATAGACAAATGTTTTACAGTTGCCTTTTGCCCTGCCCCCTGTCTCCTCAGATGTACCACAAGGAGCTTTGATGCAGTTAAAGATCTAACGGTCAGACTGATAATTTATATATCATTTTATACTCCCCTGCACCTCTTACCAGGAGGGTGTTCATAGGAATTTCCAACCGGAGGAGTGGAACCAAATATGAAATCAAAAGGACCCCATTCTTTTACCTAATAAGATGTACAAGTTTCAGAACTCCTTGTTTATTTTAGAAACATTTATTCTTATTATGATGGCTATTAAAATGTAAGCATTTGTTTACAGGTACTCGGACACTATGGTGATGGGTGTGGTATAAGAACCTGAATAGAGCAGGACCTGAGATGAGCTGTGGCTCCATCTGAAGAGTTCTTCCCCACCTAGATAGCCCAAGGCAGGCCTCTCTGGGGACATCATCAGGAGTCACTCCCAATCACAGAGAATTCGGCGTTGTTCTCTTATTAAGGCCTGGAGAACTTGTATTTAATGCTTAAGTTAGCATTTAGTCATTACGTAGCTCGAACACAACAGAAAACCGGAACTTGCTATTGAGTGTAGCCTGCAGTCCAGAACCCCAACTTCCAAGATGGAGTCTGACCTTTGGTCTCCGCAGCCACACCCACCACTCTTACATAACAATAGCAGTTTCTCCACACAGATTCATCCTTGTACTAAAGACAGAAAAAAGAATTATAATTGATCATTACCAACCGGTCAGTAATGCTGTGAAACCAGATTATGGAAGGCCAAATTTTTAAAATGTAACCTGTATTTGTGCACATGAAATTTTGCACTCAAGTTGCGTGCATGTGGAGTTATGACTTGTGCTTGCAGCTAATAGAAAATACATGCATATGGTTCCAAAGACAATGTGTCAGCAGACACAGTGGTGAGGAAATTGCATATTCAAAGGATGAATGTCATCAGCTGCACAAAAATCTCCATCCTTCTTTTAAAGTGGGCATGGAGTTGGCATAATCTGTCAAAGACTGGCAAGGGAGAACTAGTTGTGCAGACCAGACTTTGCAGTACAAGACCACAATATGAAAAAAAAACGTAAACAAAAAAAGGGAACTAGGAGTTTAGAAAAGCGACTGGTAGTGCAATGAGTGGTCAGGTTTTGAAATACTAAATATGGTTTGGGTTATGCTATTTATCCATTACTGAAATTGCATAATGGCAGTGAACTTTCAGTTTGAACAGAATTAATACCAGAGTGGCTTGGATTTCTCTAAGATTTCATTCTGAAATTCAGTTGTTGCAAAAGAAAATATTGCTACAATCTCAGGTGGCATATCTCAATTCTTGGAGCAAGGGAGGTTTTCTGTCATTTTACTGAATCCTTGTAGCATGTACATGATTAAACCATAGTTGGAGATTCTGCTATTCCATTGCCAAGCTTTTTTCACATTATACAAAGTTTGATAAACAGAGCCAAATTTCCACTTATCCCCCCTCCTCCCCGACTGAGTAAGGAGATTTTCCAGTGGGGACATATGTAGGGCCCTACCAAATTCACGGCGCATTTTGGTCAATTTCAAGGTCGTAGGATTTTAAAAATCACAAATTTCAGCTATTTATAGCTGACATTTTACAGTGTTGGAATTGTAGGGGTCCTGACCCAAAAAGGAGTTGTGGAGGGGAGTCACAAGGTTATTGTAGCGGAAGGTTGTGGTACTGCTACCCTACTTCTGTGCTGCTTCTGATGGCGGCGCTGCCTTCAGACCTGGGCGGCCGGAGAGTGGTGGCTGCTGGCTGGGAACCCAACTCTGAAGGCAGAGTATGGTATGGAATTGACACCCTTACTTCTGCGCTGCTGCCTGCAGAGCTAGGCCATCAGTAAGTAGCTGCCACTCTGCGGTCACCCAGCTCTGAAGGCAGCAATGCAGAAGTAAGGGTGGCATGGTACGGTATTGCCACCTTTACTTCTGCGCTGCTACTGGTGGGGCGCTGCCTTCAGAGCTGAGTGCCCAGCCAACAGCTGCCGCTCTCTGGCCACCCAGCTGTGAAGGCAGCGCAGAAGTAAAGGTTGGCAATACCGTGATCCCCCTTAAAATAACCTTGTGACCCCCCTGAAACTCCCTTTTGGGTCAGGACCCCCAATTTCAGAAATGCTGGTCTCCCCCAGGAAATCTGTATAGTATAGGGTAAAAGCACACAAAAGACCAGATTTCACGGTCCGGGACGCATTTTTCATGGCTGTGAATTTGGTAGGGCCCTACTCATATGCTTCTATTAGGGGCAATAGAATTATTATTATTTATTCTTTGCATTGTGATACTGCCCACAGGAACCAATCAGGCCCAGGCCCAGACCCCAGTGTGCTAGGTGCTGTACATATGAAGATATGATACCCACTTGAAGGAGCTTACGGTTGAAGGGCCTGATCCAGTGCCCATTGAAGTCAATGTAAAAATACCTATTGTCTTCAGTGGGCATTAGATCAGACCCTAAGAAAAGAGTCTGTAATCTAAGAATCCTCCACTCATACTCCCCAAGCTGGATCCAGTGTGCAGAGCAGCTCTGTCATCGCTACTGAGGCCTGGGGTAGTGCCTGATGACCATTATGTGCTCCCTTCGAGACTCAGCTTTCAGCAGCTGGATCCCCTTTGTAGACACACTGTCCACATCCCAGCTTCTCTCCTGCCCAGCTGTGAGCCCCATCCAGTAGAAGCCCTGGTGTGATGAGAACTGCTGTTCAGCACAGTCTCAGTGGAGAAGAGAGGGATCCCCTGCTCAGCCTCACTTTGACCTGCCTGCCTCCCTCCCCTGGAATGATGAAGATTCTGCTTCAGTTTAGGTCTTGCCTGGCTGCCCCCGGCAGCATTCCCCTAGAATTGTCACAGCAATCAGTAAGGTAAATTCAGCGCGGCGCACTGTTAATTCAGTGACATTTTCTATGTTGTACTTACATCTGTCCTCAGAGCATTGGTGACATCATCTAAGTATGTCAGCCTGCCATCCCCCAAGCTGCTGCCCAAAAATCCAAGATTTTTCATCTCTGAAGAGCGGACATCAGAAATACAGACAGTGTTAGTACTAGGAACTAGTTCCCTCACTACGCACCTTACTTCAGCACATGCCTAGCTTTAAGCATGTGACTGGTGGGACCAGTGTTTCAAGTTTAGCACATACTTAAGTACCTTGCTCAGTCAGGGTCCTAGTGAGCAGTGCAGTAACTGACATGTAATCAGGTAGCCCTTCCAGTAGAGAACAGTGTTGGACATTTACAGCTTCCTAACCTGACAAAGTTGGAGACAGCTCAAAATCAGGATTGTAAACCTGAGATCGAACTATGTAATGCTGAACTGAATGTCCCCACATGGCCTACAAATAGCAGCACGTTAGATAAACAAGATGGGTATGAGATTGTTCTGAAAATGACACTATTTCTTTTAACGAAAAATGTGGAAAATTTTGACTTTTTTTCCTGCTTTACAGGTTTCAAAATGGATTTTTTTTTCTAAAAGTTTTCATGACATTTTCATATACAAATGTTTAGCAAAAACCACTGGTAAAATCTTTTGCTTATGAAGGGTATATGGTAAACAAAGTGATCAAAATGGTTGTTGAAATAAGATATTTTATAATGTTTTGGATAAACAAATTTTTTAGCAAAACATTAATAGTTTTTTTGCTCAAAGGTAAATTTTTTTTAAAAAGCCATTTTTTGACAAAAGAGCTCTGCATTAAACAATTTTTGACCAGCTCTATCAAACAGGATGATGATACCTTTGTGTGGGTCATAATGAATCATGATGGGTAAAATTTATCCCAAGTATGGGCCTCATTTGTCCCACTGGACAATAGAGTCACATCAGGGATGAATTTGGCCTGATATAGTAATAGATTTTTAATATGTTTGTTTTCAATCCTAAACCATCTATGTACACTTACCCGTGGTAATATTATCAAAAAGGGAGAGAACATTGATTGGCTTTCGTTCCCATGCGGATAAAGGCTGATAAATCTCAAGATGGTTCTGTCATAAATAAAAAAGACCCTTGTTTGTAGAACCCATTCAGTTGTGTGAATACTCAAAGTTGTCCATTAAAAATAATAAAGCAGAGATGCTGGCCTGTTTAGGGAGTCTGACTTAGCAGGACTATCACAGTGTAGGCAGGGGACTGTGCAGCCTAGAAAACCCCTGGTCAGGAGAGAGAGAGACAGGGATCTTTGCCTAAGAGAGTTGACATTTGAGGAGCCTGGAGCCTAGAGTGAGAACTGTTGGTGGGTCACGGAGGGGGAATCCAGATGCAATTATCCTGAAACTGTGACACTATCCCTTTTTTAATTAAATGACCCACCCAGCATTGCCAGCAACCACTCCTCTCTTCAGTATCCAGTCAGGATCCCAAAATCCACAGAAGGGCATAAGGCAACTAATTGCAATTAAAAGTATTTCAGAACCTTGGAGACTCCTGGATTCTGATTAACACATTAGGAAGTAATGATTTATACATTGCAAATAAATATCCCTTCACAGTATATTGTAATTATTCTGTTACATAAAATGAGTTCCACTTCATTTTCAAACACCATCCAAATTGTCTGATATGGGATCATTTGCTGGAGAATTTAAAGCAGGATGCGATCTGAAGTATGTTGTGATAATCTGCCACGTGGCAGGTAAAATTTAAAGGGGCAGCACTCAATACACGCAGTACAAATTTCTTATCAAACCCTAAATTGATATGCAGTGTAGAAAAATCTTAGTATAGTCTAAGACAGTGGTTCTCAAACTTTTTTTTCCACAGACCACTTGAAAATTGCTGAGGGTCTCGGTGGACCACTTAATGATTTTTCCAAATGTTGTTTGTACCATTAGCTAACTATTGGAAAGTGCTTTGGATAAAAGCGCTATATAAAAAAAACTTAATAGTCATTAACGTTTTTTTGTTCTACAAATAAAAGCACGCAACTCATATTTTAATATCAGTAGTCTTACCTTCCTAATGCGATGGATGTGCCCTCTCTCCCCCGCCACAGCAGCCCTCGAGCTGGGGCTGGGAAGGAAAGGGGTCTCTCCCTGTCTCCCCCACTGCAGCAGCCCCCGAGCTAGGGCTGGGAGGAGGGGAGTCTCTCCCCCACCACAGCAGCCACAGAGCTGAGGCTGGGAAGGAGAGGGGTCTCTCCCCGGCAGCCGCAGCCCTGAGCTGGGGAAAGTTGCTTCTTTCTCTGGCTGCTGCAGCCCTGCACATCACAAATCCCCCCCACTCTCTCTTCTCACCTCACTGCCCGTCCCACTTGCCCTCTATTCCCCCCAAGGCCACCTCCTCACCTTACATGTGCATCTTCTCCAGGGTCCAGGCACCTAATTAGTGGAGCCAGGCCTGCATGGCTCCACTAATTAGGTGGGTGTCCCTTCATTCTCTCGTGTGCAGCCGCCCAGGCACGCACCTTAGAGGGAACTATCCGTGGACCACCTGAATGGAGCTGACGGACCACTGGTGGTCCATGAACCATAGTTTGAGAACCTCTGGTCTAAGATTTCTGTGGTGATTGTTGACTGCTGCAGAACTCAGTTCTTTCAGTATTTAAGGTGTTACTTAGACACCAGGGTGATTGGCACCTTATTAAAACCTATGGTAGGAAGAATTCAGATTTTCGGCAGTATATGTCCCCAAATATTTTTATTTTTGCAAATGTCAGCCTCGCATCCCTTCTAACAGTACAGCTGATGGGGCTCTGCTTCCACCTGCTGGAGGCAGAACATATCTGACCGGTATGCTGACTGTTTCCTCTTGCAGAAGCGATAGATATCTAAGGTCAGTTTTTTGTGTCTCCAACTGGCTGCAAGAAGAAAATTCCAGTCACCACTTTCAACTGGCACAGAAGAATAAATGATACACTTAAAAATTCCAAAGCTGTTAAATTCTAATCTGTATTTTGGTTATGACAGGAGCCTGATGCAGTTAATATATTTTATTTGTTTTAGTACAAAGGAAAAGAGTCCAGCGCTCATAAGTGAATCTAGCTCTGAATACTTTGCATGAATTCTGTATCAATTAATGATTCTGTGTGAATTAAAATGATCATTCTTTTGTCCTATTTTGATAGCACCTGTGTCCTGAAAAAAAGTGCCACATATACTTAATGATCAAGAAGGAAAATATATATAATGGATCACAATGAACATATCTTATTTTTTCCTCTCTAACTTTTAAAACCTTAAAAAAAAAAAAAGATTGTCATGGTATTTTACATAATTTTTCTCCATAACCTTCTTGGAAGCTGCTTCCTTACTAAAGTGTTTCTTCTTCAGTCCCACATACATACTAAGGCCCAGATCCTGCAAACATGTAGCAATCTGTGTAATTTTGCTGATGTCCGTAAAGTCACACACACATACATATGTATTTGCAGAATCAAAGTCCCGTGTTAATTTAGAATGCAGGGCTGCTGGGTATTGATTTAATTTTATATAAAAAAGAGGATTCAAGCATTTGTTTTGAAAACATAAGCACGTGTTAGAGCTCATTATTAAGAGAGACGGGAAGAAAGACAGGTTTCAGAGTAGCAGCCGTGTTAGTCTGTATCCGCAAAAAAACCAGGAGGACTTGTGGCACCTTAGAGACTAACAAATTTATTTGAGCACAAGCTTTCATGGGCTACAGCCCACTTCATCGGATGCATAGAATGGAACATACAGTAAGAAGATATATATATATACATACAGAAAACATGAATTTAGCCGTATGGAGTGGAAATCCATCAACTTCATGAAAAAACTCGTACAGATACAGACAGACATTATCTTCCTTTCCAAATGCAAACAGATGGACATCGTACCAAAAGGACTAAAGGTAAAAAATCCATTACAATCTACATATCACGCAGACTATGCTGAGAGATTGTACCACATACTCTCAAAGAAACTGCGGAACCATCTGATCAACATCCTATACAGCAAACAGGGAAAGATTAAGAATGAGCTCTCAAAACTGGATACTATCATAAAAAACCAACCTTCCACACAAACTTTTTCATGGATAGATTTTACAAAAACTAGACAAGCCATTTACAACACAAACTTTGCTTCCCTACAAAGGAAAAAGGACACTAAACCACCTAAACTGCTACATGCCACAAGGAGCCACAATAGTAGTTCCCTTAACCCACCCAACAATATTGTTAATCTTTCCAGCTATACTCTTAGCCCGGCAGAAGAGTTTGTCCTATCTTGGGGCCTCTCCTTTTGTCCCTCTAGGCCCACAAACATGATACAGTTCTGCGGTGACCTAGAATCCTACTTTCAACGTTTCCAACTCAAAGAATACTGCCAACGCACCTCTGAATAACATACTAACCCACAGAATCCTTCCTACCAACACTACAAAAAGAAGGATTCTGCGTGGACTCCTCCTGAAGGTTGAAACAACAGACTGGACTTCTACATAGATTGCTTCCGTCGACCTGCACGGGCTGAAATTGTGGAAAAGCAGCATCACTTGCCCCATAACCTCAGCTGTGCTGAACACAATGCCATCAACAGCCTCAGGAACAACTCTGACATCATAATCAAAAAGACTGACAAAGGAGGTGCTTTTGTCATCATGAATAAGTTGGAATATGAACAAGAGGCTGCTAGGCAGCTCTCTAACTCCACATTCTACAGGCCATTATCCTCTGATCCCACTGAGGATTACTAAAAGAAACTACACTATCTGCTCAAGAAACTTCCAGAAAAAGCACAGGAACAGATCTGTGCAGACACATGCCTAGAACCCTGACCAGGGGTATTCTATCTGCTACCCAAGATCCATAAACCTGGAAATCCTGGACGCCCCATCACCTCAGGCATTGGCACTCTAATAGCAGGATTGTCTGGCTATATGGACTCTTTCCGCAGGTCTTACACTACCAGCACTCCCAGCTACCTTCGAGACACCATTGACTTCCTGAGGAAACTGCAGTCCATCGGTGATCTTCCAGAAAACACCATCCTGGCCACTATGGATGTAGAAGCCCTCTACACCAACATTCCACACAAAGATGGACTACAAGCTATCAGGAACAGTATCCCCAATAATGTCACGGCAAGCCTGGTGGCTAACCTTTGTGACTTTGTCCTCACCCACAACTATTTCACATTTGGGGACAATATATACCTTCAAGTCAGTGGCACTGCTATGGGTACCCGTATGGCCCCACAGTATGCCAACATTTTTATGGCTGACTTAGAACTACGCTTCCTTAGCTCTTGTCCCCTAACGCCCCTACTGTGCTTGTGCTACATTGATGACATCTTCATCATCTGGACCCATGGAAAAGAAGCCCTTGAGGAATTCCACCATGAGTTCAACAATTTCCATCCCACCATCAACCTCAGCCTAGACCAATCCACACAAGCGGTCCACTTCCTGGACACTACTGCGCTAATAAGCAATGGTCACATAAACACCACCCTATACCAGAAACGTACTGACCGCTATACTTACCTACATGCCTCCAGCTTCCATCCAGGACACATCACAGGATCCATTGTCTACAGCCAAGCTCTAAGATACAACCGCATTTGCTCCAATCCCTCAGACAGAGACAAACACCTAAGATCTCTAACAAGCATTCTTAAAACTACAATACCCCCCTGCTGAAGTGAAAACACAGATTGACAGAGGCAGAAGAGTACCCAGAAGTCACCTACTACAGGACAGGCCCAACAAAGAAAATAACAGAATGCCACTAGCCATCACCTTCAGCCCCCAACTAAAACCTCTCCAGCGCATCATCAAAGATCTACAACCTATCCTGAAAAATGATCTCTCACTCTCACACATCTTGGGAGACAGACCAGCCCTCGCTTACAGACAGCCCCCTAACCTGAAGCAAATACTCTCCAGCAACCACACACCACACAACAAAAACACTA
Source organism: Chelonia mydas (assembly GCF_015237465.2). Classification (NCBI taxonomy): domain Eukaryota; kingdom Metazoa; phylum Chordata; order Testudines; family Cheloniidae; genus Chelonia; species Chelonia mydas. Next base: position 153,395,256 of record NC_057849.1, on the reverse strand, counting down.
ACCCAGGAACCTATCCTTGCAACAAAGCCCAATGCTAACTCTGCCCACATATTTATTCAAGTGACACCATCATAGGACCTAATCACATTAGCCACACCATCAGGGGCTCGTTCACCTGCACATCTACCAATGTGATATATGCCATCATGTGCCAGCAATGCCCCTCTGCCATGTACATTGGCCAAACCGGACAGTCTCTATGCAAAAGAATAAATGGACACAAATCTGATGTCAGGAATCACAACATTCAAAAACTGGTAGGAGAACACTTTAACCTCTCTGTCCACTCAGTAAAAGACTTAAGGGTGGCAATTTTGCAACAGAAAAGCTTCAAAAACAGACTCCAGTGAGAAACTGCTGAGCTTGAATTAGTATGCAAACTAGATACCGTTAACGTGGGTTTGAATAGAGACTGGGTGTGGCTGGGTCATACACATATTGAATCTATTTCCCCATGTTAAGTATCCTCACACCTTCTTGTCAACTGTCTAAATGGGCCATCTTGATTATCACTCCAAAAGTTTTTTTCTCCTGCTGATAACAGCTCATCTTAATTAATTAGCCTCTTACAGTTGGTATGGCTACTTCCACCTTTTCATGTTCTCTGTATGTATATATATCTCTTCTTACTATATGTTCCATTCTATGCATCTGATGAAGTGGGCTGTAGCCCATGAAAGCTTATGCTCAAATAAATTTGTTAGTCTCTAAGGTGCCACAAGTACTCCTGTTCTTTTTTTGGGAAGAAAGATAGGTCAACAGTTGGGTCCGTGTCAGCCTTGACTCCTCCATCCCTTTACTTTTCTATTAAAAGTTAATGGAGACGCTCCTTACAGATTCCTGATCGTAGAAGCACTTCAGTTTCACACGCCATCTCTTCTTCCTCTTCAGCAACCCATGTGAACTCAAGGGGAGGCACATGAAACACAGCCAGGTATTCGTTGCTTTAACTTTCTCTGCAGTACCAGGACTTACAAGAACATCCAGACACTCCAGGCAATAGCACCTACACATATTAAATAAGAAGTCAATTCAGTGTTTAAACAGGTCTTTCCACACATTCTATGCTAGCCAGAGGCTCAGTTTAACTGGTTTGGTTCTTTTCTGGTTTTTAAAATCATATTCAAGAGAATTATCTTTTTCCTCAGAAATGTTTTGCTGAAGATGTTGGTGCATTATCCGCTATATGATAAAGCACCTTAGCAGTGTAATATCCATGAATGATCCCCTTCTGTGTTCCTGGCCACACCTTTAAAACAGTCAAAGTTGAGGTTGATTCAAAGGAACAATCCCAGTGTTTATGCAAAACTCAGGGTATGGTGAGACTGGAAGCACTGGGAGTTTAGTTTGTTTTCAATCAAATGACCAGCCATGCTAGATATGTCCAGTAAAAACCCACATGCTTTTTATTTTTATACCAAGTCTAAAGAGCAAATCAAGCTCCCATTGAACTCAATGGAAAAACAATCCCCCACCCCACCCGCAACTAATATGGGAATTAGTTGGGGCCTGAATGCATTACAAGGAAGCTCCTGTTTATGTGGGGCACAACAACTAGGGAATCAGCTTTAGGAATGAGACAAGGGGGCATCCAAGCCAGGACAAAAAGGGGACATCCAAGCCAGGACAACCTTGAAGATTAAAGTTACCTCAAAATGGGGCAGCTGTCTGTTAGCGAGAAGGGCAAATATTTGGCTATTTCCCCTGCTAGCTGTGCTCAGAGCATTGACACGTTCTTCACTCTGCTGAATCATCACTTGTAGAAGTACATCCTCCATCTCCGGGTGGCGATGGACATGCCAAAGGCTAACCTTAACTCTGGGTGCTGATGAGCTTGGCAAAAATGTTATAGGGTGAAATCTTAGCCTGAGGGAAGTCAATGGGAGTTTTGCCACTGACTTCACTGGGTACGACTAGAGTGCAAAAAAACCCCTGCAGCAGCAAGTCTCAGAGCTCAGGTCTACAGACTCAGACTTGAGCTATGGTGCTAAAAACAGCCCCCCTCTTTGCCAGGTCTCAGAGCCCGAACTCCAGCCCGAGCAGGAATGTCTATGCTGCTATTTTAAGTGCTGTACCACGAGCGTGAGTCTGTAGACCTGAGCTCTGAGACTTGCTATTTTTCCTTTTTGCAGAGTAGAGGTACCCACTGTGGGCAGGATTCACCCATGTGTACAGCTGGTTTATTTTAAGGTGCCACTGTTGTACCTCTTCTCCCTCTCCTCCCCAGTTAGCCATGTTCAAATAAGCTGTTTTCTTACTCGACTGGAACATAATACATGCGCAGACAAACATTATGACAAAGTGTCTTGAATAATCTTGTTTCCTTGACATGTTTGTTTGCAGAATTTCATTTCTTTATTCACATTTATAACAGGGTTTTTAAGTGATGAGTTTTTCTTTAATCCCTACCCTGCTGCTATCCTGTGGATAATTTGTGCTGAATTACTTGGGGAACTACAGGTGATTTAAATGTGTATGTGAGTGCTGGGCATGTCAAAACCTGCACACCCCAACCAATATAAAGTAAAACAATGATAGGAGGTGAGCACAGTGCAGGTCCTGATCTAAAATCTGACATCCCAGCACCCCAGGCTTATCGGAACTTTGTACCTAGCTCCAACTTCAGTGAACTGAAGCAGAACCCTGCATGCAGACCCGCCCCTTCAAACTTTGTGGAAGTTTAGAACTGGATTTGACCCTTGTGGCTTAGGGTATGTCTATGCTGCAGTCACTGGGTGTAGCCATACTGAACTAGCTTTAATTTGCCTAGCTGAGGCCCCAGAGCAGTGAAGCTGTGGCAGCACGCACTTCAGCGTGGGCCAGGCCCACAAGTCATTACCCAGGGTTCTGGCCCAGTTTTCACTGCCTACGCTGACACGTGCAGCTGCACTGTTCTGGCACAGAAGTTAGCTAGATTAACGCTAGCTGGAGTATGTCCCCTTGAGCTGCAAACACATGTTGTCATTGCAGTCTAGCCATACCCTCAGGCCTACCCCTACTCTTTACCTATTACAAGTTGGATCATCGCACATTAGCAGAGTCTTCCCTGAGCAGCAGATCGTACAAAAAGCTTGAAAGCCATCCTCATCGTACAGGAAAAATGTTTCCAGAAAGTTCTCCTTATAAAACAGCAAACTATGGTTAGTTGCAAAAAATAGGTTTATTTGATAAAATGAAACAAGCATCCTTAGCTGTGTTTGCTTTGCACGTGAACTTCTTTCTTGTGTTATTAATTTTTTTATGTGGCACCATTACTGTGCATGGCGCTTTGCAAAGAGATCGTAAGTTTCCTGCCCGAGGAAGCTGAATGTACAACTGAATGTAGACTAAATACTGACAAAGGTGGTGAAGAATAGGATGTAACATGAAAGCAATGTGATATATTAGATAACTTTAGCCATATAATTATAATACCTAAGTCTTACGTGGTGCTCCTCATCAGGAGATCTCAAAGGGAGGCAAGTATCAATATCCTCATTTTACAGATGGGGAAACTGAGGCACAGAAAGGGAAGTGACTTTCCTAAGGTCACCCAGTGGGCAAAACAATAATATATCAATTCTAATTTTTATAAAGTATTATTTTTATTCGTGCATGTAAACTCTAATGGGAGCCAAATTAAAGGACACTGAGTTGAGGCATGTGTGTGGCTGGTTAGTGACACTTTCTTATATATTTAGGCCAGAATGGGACCATTCTGATCCCCTAGGATTTAGAACCTCACCCAATCATTTCTGCACCAAGCCCATAGCTTCTGTGTGAGCTACAGAATATCTTTTTAAAAGTTGTGCCATCTAGATTTAAAGCCTTCAGATGATGGAGAACCCACCACACTCTTAGGTTAGTTGTTCCAATGGTTAATTATCTTCACTGTTCAAAATGTCCACCGTATTTCTAGTTTGAATTTGTCTAGCTTCAGCTTGCAACCATTGCATGGGTGCTGGAACTCATGGTGTTGGGGCTGGGGGGAGCTGCCACACTCCCTGTCTTAAAGTGGTTTCCATTATATACAGGGTTTGCAATTTAGTTCAGTGTCTTTCAGCACCCTCACTATAAAAATTGTTCCAGCACCTCTGAACCACTGGATGTCAGTATCCCTTTTTTTGCTAGATTAAAGAGTTATCTACAATCAGAAATCTTTTGCCATGTAGGTACTTACAGACTATGACCAAGTCACCTCTGACCCGTGTCTTGGATAAACTAAATAGACAATGTTTCTGAAGTCTCTCATTGACTTCAGCGGATCCACTTCCAGCTGATAAAAATAGGCAGGGGGGCTGCCTTATTGAGCCATATGAACTACCAACCGTGCATGGAGTACAAATTCCTCCATGAAACAAGGGATGCTGGGTATGAATCTGGAAGCTGCCACAGCAGATGCAGATTTCTATAAAACACAAAGAATGTCCTATCTCAAAATCTAGTATTGTTTAATTTCAGCCTCTCTCACCTATTTCTTTTGGACAAGATGCAGAATTTTCTAGACATTGCTCTGAAACCTCAGAGGCTAGGCGTTCCCAGATTAGTAACTCCTATTATTACATGCTCAGCACATCTGTTAGAAATGAAAAACAGTGACAAGAACATTCTTTAATGCTCTCTAAAGAAGAGTTTTAAGAATACGATCCTCATCTGCACAGCAAAAAGGATAGGAAAAGGGCCAATGTTACTAATAAAGCCAGAGGGACATTGTGTTTTTAATACAGACTATTTTAAACATGGTCAATACAAGAATCCACTTCCAGCTGAGATAATTTTCACACTACTCCTGTGGACGTTGCCTATGAGCCATTTCTGTCAAGGTCAAGTGCTAGAGACCTGCCAACACTTCCAAATCCATCGGATTTGTTCTTAAGGGCTAGATTTTCAATGATGCTCTCTGACCTAAAGAAAAACATGTACATCATCTCTTTTAGCCAGATCTTGCTTCAGATCTCTGTGCCCATTCAGCTTTCATTTTCTTTTTCAAAACTGCCAGTTAATGTCAATTTTGCTGATAGTTCTTGTGATGAGTCCATTAGATGCTGGTCTAAGCCCACCAAATCATTTTCTATAGGCCAGCAAACCACCAAACGTTAATGTCTTTCAGGCACGAATAACCTGGGGCAGATTTAAATTAGTGAACCAGAAGTGAGGATGGCTGTAATCCCAGTCCTTTAGGGCAGCCATTGTATGCCAAATTCTTTTAATGTATTTTTGTTTACGTTTGATTACCCCATATTTTTGGATATTGCTTTTAAGTTGGACACCTGATTTTTATGTCATATTGGTTAACATGCAGTGTGACATGGCTAAATGGCCTATTGGTTTTAGGTAATTTAATTTGATTACTCACCTTCAATACTCCTTTGGTTTTCATTTACTTCATGTGCAATAAAATCTGGGGAAAAACAAAATGTAATACTAATTGTTTATTTCTTCAAAAACTGGAAGAGCAACAATCCTTAAGAGTTGGCACAACCTGTATTTTCTGCTATACAAACAAAAGGGTTCCCTAAGGATTTATGAGCCAGTCCTTCAAGCCCTCCCCATGAAGAACTCCCATTCGAGTCCCTGTGAGTTTTGCATGCAGCTGGCTTTGAGGATCAGTCCTATAGTTTTGCTCCTCTGTTTCCTTTTTGTAGATCAAATAACTTCACTGACTCATGTGCACACAAGTGTAAGATTGTATGCTGCTTCAGTAGACACACACTCTGCAGGTCAAGCTGCTGCAATGTTTTAAAGAAACAGGCTAGAGTAAAAGTGTCAACCTATTGTGAATTCCTTCTGAAAACACTGATACCTCTGTTGGGGCTTGAGGGTGTAGCAGGCATTATTTCTTCAAGAGAGTCAAGACAGATCACATCAGAAGAAGTGCTTTCTTCGTCTTGCAGCTCTATCGCTTGAGGGGGGAAAAAGATCATGCAACCGTAAGTTTCCTGGACAGTAACTCCACTTTTAGCAGTATTGTGATTTTCTAAGCAAGAAACACCACTATAGCCAGGTTACACCACTGAACTTTTGCGACTTCTATTTCCATACTTTTGGAAACACCAGTCTAGCCCACCCACATTCACTGAATTCTTCAAACAGCTGTGAAGTTAGGTATTTATACAGCTGATCCATGCACAGTTAGCTGAAGTGGGGGGAAGATAATTTATTATTCTAATGTGCAGAGTGGCCCAACCCTCCCTCCTATGGATTGAAGTGTCTCTTGTGTCTCCTAGAAGTCATCAGAGCATCAGGCATTCAGGGCCTGGGCAGCCCCCGCTGCTTCCAACCCCTACCATCGCCTGGACGGTGTCATTGACAACCCCCTGGTTCCGAAGGCATTGCAGCCTCAGGCGGGCTCCAGTCATTTCCTTTGCTCACTTATTCCAGAGAAGCTGGGCTCCACCTCCTCCAGGTCCTCTGCGCTGTCTGTGTCCGACAGGACCAGCGCCGGCTCTCCCTGGGCCATGCTGTGTCTATATGGACCATACGCAGGTCCGCCCGGCAGCAGTAATGGCACGTAGGTGTGCCGCCCGCGGCGACGAACGACAAGCTTGTCCAGCGCTACCAGGCGGTGTGCTGGGGGCGGCTCGCCGCGCGGGGGGCGTGGTGAGTGAGTCTCTTGCAGGGGGGTCTGGTGGAGGCTCCAGGGAGAAGGTTTTGTGCAGCGGGGGGGAAGCTTTTTTTAAACTTAATCTGCCAAGGAAATTCCAGCCCTGAGAGATCGTAGAGATTAAAGGAACTATCCAGCACCTAAGGGGCGGGTGTGTGTTTTGCAATGCTGGCTGCATCAAGCCCAGCCTCCCCGTTTTAGAGTTAATTTCATGCCAGAAGAGCAGCAAGGTTCTTTAGTTTTTCAACCTGTTGTCAATTTCAGTTACAGACTGAAAACAAAACAAGCAGCTTTTAAAAGAAATGTGTGTCTGTATTATAATTATCCTGTACTGTATCACATGTGCTATGCACAGGCTACAGTCTCTCATATCTTGCTTTATTAGCTGGTGCACAGTACTGTCTGCATGCATATATATAACACAGAAGTATATATCCAGTGTTGTGTATGTATATCTCATGTAAGTATCTATCAGTGTTACAAACCTGTTATAAAATTAAATAATTTATTTTCAAAACTCCACAAAACAGTTATTTTCAAAAAAGTTTTATATATATATAGTTTATAAAACACTGACAACCAAATGAACTTTGCTGTTAGTCTAGTTTTATGATTATTCCACATAAATAAATAAATATATTGGGAGATTTTTGCTTTGGATGCACATAACAATTTTTTTAAAGGTAACAGGACAAGGGTCTGAGCTGATGAAAAGAAACCTGGTTGCATTTGTGTACATAACTATACCCCTTTGCTAATTGAATTAAGTTATTGCTAAGTGAGATGTTTTTGATTGAAGGTGTTAGTGTAAGTCTTGCCTTAGTAAGCCACCAGTAGTGATACTGGATACTGAATGCACTTTCTTCACAGAACTAGAAAAAGATAAAGATCAAAAACGTCAGTAGAAAGGGCAGATACATCCCTGCTATTGGTAAAAACTAAGGATTGTGCATGAGGATAAAACATATGCTGGAACACTAAGGCTGCAAATAGATGCATCTAAAATCCACATCACCAATCCTTACTCAGCAACTCTGATGTCTAAATTAATTGCCTGCTAACTGACTTAATTTACGCTGGGATAGTGAATGTTCTGGTTTGGTTATTGTTAGTTTTTCTTTTCATTAGCAGCTATCATAATAGAAAAATGAAGATGCTTAATGATGGGAGTGGTGGAAATGGTTCAATATGTTTAATTTATTAATGAAGGAGGATTCTGTATTTTCTTGAGGCAAAAAGTTTAAGGACAAATTACATATATGGTACAAAGAAGAAGCATAGAACACTCTATTGAAGACATACAAGGCCTGGATTTTATTGTTTTTAATTGATCAAAGCTCCCACTGATGTCAGTGGGAGTCTTGCTTGGTGATGGCAGAACTTGGCCCAATCTGTAGATAAGGTCTCTCTGTTGGTGTGGTGGTTGTCTTTAAATATTAAAATAACCTTCTTGTTTTATTTGAACTGCCACACACTTAAAATAAATGAGATCTTACTTTTATTTTCATTTAAAATATCTTGGCCTCCTTTCCTACTTTCCCATTCAAATTAGGCACTGGAAGAATCAAAAACATTAATTTGTGCTGAACTATCAAAATGTATTGTTTTACTGTTAGTGTGAATTAATTTATATTCCTGTTGGTTCAGGTGAAATACAACATCAATAACCTTTAGTTATCAATGGGCTTGAGTTTTGTTGCATTGGTTTACTTTCTTTAATTTCAATTATAAAACAATAAAGAGAAAAATACCTGCTAGATTAATGCCCTTTGGTGGGGTGGTGCCCCACTCCCAGGCAAGATTGGGCTGAATCAAGCCTGAGAGGCTGCGCAGACCTGCAGCCAATCAGAGAAGGCCTGAGGAGAGCCAATCGGAGCAGGGAAAGAGTCAGCCAATCAGGGCCAGGCTAGGCCCTATATAAAGGCTGCCCAGGAGCAAAGCAATGAGTCTTTTTCAGATCTTCAGAGGGGAAGGTCTGTTTCCTGAGCTAAGGAGACCAGCACCCTGGATAGCGCAGCGTAGGCTTGGGGGAGCAGAAGAGAGCTCCAGCCCGATACCTTTCAGACTGTAGGCCCTGACCAGAAGGGCCTAGAGGGTGCAAGGAGTCAGAGGGGAAATGACCCAGGGAGGATGGATAGATGAGGGGAGAGAAGGAGGGCAGAGAGGCTGCCACTAGAGGGTCCTTGAGTTGGGACCCAGAGTAGTGGGTGGGCTTGAGTCTCCTTTCCCCCTTGTATAGCACCTGGCTGTGGAAGAATGGCCATGATAGACTGGAGCTGGCCCTTGAGCAGAGGGGCTAGATCTTTGGGGCTGTGGTTGGCCACTGTGGCAGGAGAGAACTGGGAAGACTGCTGTTAACCCCCCTGGAAGGGGATAAGGATGGACTAGGGAGCACTGTTGGAGGCCAGTGTCCTGAAGTGGATGTTGCCGAGTGGGGAGCAACGCAAGTCTGAATACCAATGGCGGAGTAGACATTGGATGGGACACCACTGGCAGAGGGCGCTCTGCAATGGACAGAGCTAATTCCTAGACATGCCAGTGGGAGGCGTGGTGGTGGTGAGTCCCAACCCTGTCACATGCCCTAAGGAACTAAATAATTTTCAGGAGGAATCTGAAGCAGAAGTAGTATCTTTCCCTATCCACCAAAGAGATGTGACATTCAGAGATGGCCCTGATCTAAAAACTTCAGCTCTGGATTAAAACTTTCTCGAAGTATTGGTATAGTTGGGTCTGTGGTGATTTGGTTCAGTTCTTCATAGAGATGGGCAAGCAGCAAAGTTCAGCTCCAGATTAAAATTTCCACAGAGCTTTGAGGTTTTGGGATCTAAGCCTTTAGAAGCCCCATCTCTAATGAGAAGGCTTAGCCAATGAAGTATTTTGATTCACTAATTCTTAAGTGACTTACAGGACTGAGGTTAAAGTAAGGTGGACAAACCCCCTCTCCTCTCCTTTTCCCAAACATGGGGAAAATTCCGCTCCCTCAGGACTCCCGCTCCTGTCTCCTCTCCCCTGGTTGGTAAAGTAAGGACTCTTCAGGCAAGAGAATCTGAACAGGGAGCAAGATGTAGCTTCACTGAGACGCTTCTTAGACTACTTGGCTTCTTACCAGCAGCATGAGCAGATGAGAAGAGGTGTCCTCTGTCTGCTTCTTCTGCACAAAGATCTGTCCCCTCAGCAGCTCCCTCTTCCCTTCAGGAGCAGAAGGGAAGGGGAGCCTCTGTAGCAGGCTCTAAGGGGAGAGAAAGATAGACAAAATATCCCCAACACACACTATCTCCTCTCCCCAGCGTCTCTTGAGGAAAAGGACGTCATGGCCAAAAAAATAGCTCCCGCTCTCCTAACTTTCCAGAGATAAGTGGGAAGGTGAAAGGGAGAATGTGGAACCAGATGGGTGTGAGTGGAGAGAGCAGAGGAGGGAGAATAGAGCAGTTAGGGGACAGGCAGGGGGATTATATATAAGTAAAGGAAGAAGATGGTGGGAAAGTGAGTGGGAAATAAAGTCACATAGAAAGACTGATGCCAAAGGAGTGCAGTAAAATATTACATTGATATTTGATAGGGATGTCAAGGGACATCAACTGTGTATGAAGCGGGGATCTGAGAGCTGTTTTGCCAGGGAGATAATCACACGAGTTCAGTAGTCTTATGGATCAGAGAGAAGATGCCTAATCTTATATAGTGGCGCACTAGAGGTTTGGGTGTATATTTGTAGATGTTTTAGCAGATAGTGACATACTGGGTAAACTTCTTATTTTTTTTATAATTTTTATATACAATGTTTCTTTTGAACTTAGTCTTCTAAAATGCTAGAAATTACATCCAATATTTCCAGGGAGTGATTCCCAGACCCACCATTTTTATTTTGTTTACACCATGATGTTTATAATTATTGTTTTATTTACTTTTAGTCCAATGGCTCCTAAAAATGCCCGAGGTGCTGATAACATACCTCCATTACCCAAACAGCTCACAATCTAAGACAACAAACACCTGAAAGGTGGGGGAAAAGGAACACCATCAAAATATATTATCATTTATTATTTGTATAACTGTAGCACCTAGGAGCCAATCATAGGCCAGGACCCCACTGTGCTAGGTGTTGCACAAACACAGAACAAGAAGATCGTCCCTGCCACAAAGTGTTGCATCTTTTTGACCCAGGCAGCCAGTCAGAGTTCAGGGCCCTGGGCATGTTCCAGTTGGAATTAGAAATTGATGAAGGCTGGTGTTATCTTTGATGCAATCTTGTGTATTTACAAGGAATGTACAAAGCCCTGCTTTTCTGGATGCAGAAGGAACCAAGAACAAAAGGAGCAGTTTCTTAGCTTACAGCCCGCAAACCTCTTTAGCAACACCAGACCCAAAAGCCCCCTCTCTAGCTTTTTCCAGGGCCACACTGTGCTTACAGGCTCCTACTTGGCTTTCTTGCCTCTTTTGCCCTCTCTGTTCTTAGTTTCTAGATGTTCTCTCTTCTCTTTCCCCTCTGCCCCCATGTACGCTTCCCTCTTCCCAAAATGATGATCAACCTAGGTTCTCACACACATTTAGTCTTAGGCGGGGGCTTATGCTTACAGTTATATTACTGAAGGGTGAGTTCACACCTCTCAATCAGCTGTTAACTCAACCCAGAGCATGGTTTCACCCAGCTCGGAATATGTATGGTTCTTATTTATTATTTGTATTACCGTAGCATCAATTATGGGCCCAGACCCTTCTGCGCTAGGCATTATAAAACACAGAACAAAAAGACAGGCCTTACTCCAAGGGGTTCACAAGCTTCAATTTTCACATAAAACACTTTCATTTATTTCTTTTTATTACATTACTGTGTCCATTCAGCTTCTCCATCCTGACCAAATTTCAATGACAGCATTTATCGGGATCAGAGCATCAGGGGTTTGCCCTTCCACAGCTCCACACATTGCTTTCACGCCTGCACACACACTGTACTTAGTTGGCTAGGAGCATCCTTGGGACAAGAGTTCATTTCAAACACAATTTTTCTGTTGTCCGCATTCTCTTCCCATGTTGCATCACCATACGCTCCTCACAACCACCAGCAAAAGTGGTGAGCTTCCCCTCCCATTCTGCACTATCTCAGCCACTGCGTGTGAATACCCAGGGGCCAGATCCTGCCATCAGCCTTTTAGAATGCCCCCATTGACTTCAGAGGGGAGTTCTGCTTAAAAACTGATGACCTGATAGGCCCCTGTGTATTTAATATAATTAAAAGTTGTTTGTCTAAGCTAAGGAGTTTTATTACATTCCCTTTTATATTTACCATAGTAGAATAGCTAATAATAAGCAGAGGGAAAGCTTTGAATAACTTCCTGCCTGGAAGTTTTTTAGAAATCTCATAAAAAGAGCTGAGCACATTTAACATGTGTGACACCAATACGCTGTGAGTATAAGTTTATGGCACCATCATCTGAATAAACTCTCTAACGTATGTGTCATGCATGGATCACTGTAACGCACCAGAATTATATCAAAATAAATGACTCTGCCAGGGGGCCAAGATTTCAGCCTATTTAGAGTTGAGTATCAACGTGTTAGTTTTATTATATTTTGGGACTTCTGACAAAGAACAGTGGGGTAAATAATTCCGTGTCCTTGTTGGATCAGTAAACAGAGTGTGTAGAGAGTAGAGGACTTACAGCTCTGTATCTGTTGGTTTTATATTTTAATCACCTGGCGATCAGGGAGGGGGGTACGCAGCTGTAACACACAACAAATATGGTATCCAAGGTTGAAACTTTACTTTAGTTGCCTGACGGTCTAGTATCCGCTTCCTGATCGTGGCTCAGAGTTGAGGATGGGACCAGATTAAAGCAATTTGAGGTTATAAGGTTTAGGTATACCATGACACAGCCTCCCCTTCTGTTTGAAGCGGCAGGGGTCCTTCTCCTTTTTTAGGCTCCATCTACCTTGAGCTGGGACATGATTCCCACCTGATGTAGGCATACCTGTGCTAGTTCTGCTCAAGCTACTGTGCTCAAAATAGGAGTGTAGAGAGGGTAGCATGGGCCGCAGCTTGAGCTAGGTACCGGAGTACATACCTGCCTGGACCCCTGGGGTACTCTGTCAGCTAGCTCAAGCTGCTGCCCATGCTACCCTGCTATTTTTAGCTAGCGCAGGGCATCTATGTGAGCTGGGAATCACACCTACCTAAAAGCTACCCTGATAATATAAAAGAGCTCTTCTCAAACTGGGGTCTGTGGATCCTGGGGTTCCCCAAGACAACTCCAGGGTGTCTGTGGACCCTGCTGATCAACTCCTTTCCCCCCCACCTCCGGGGCGATGCTAGGGAGGGGCAGGAATGGTCACATGCCCCTCCCCAGGCACTCTGGAGGGGGCACATTCCGGAGGGGGGAAGCTGTCCCTGTCCTGTCCCACCCACCCACCCAGTTACAGCTGTGCTCAGGTACCTGCCGAGGAGAGGAGCTCACTGAAGTCACTCTGTTTGCCGCTGCCTGCCCAGTGAGCGAAAAGGGGCGCAGTGACAGGGCAAAATGGGAGAGCTCGGGGCGGGAGGAAGGGGGGCCACCTGGGACACTGGGGATGATCATCATGGACAGGGATGGGACAGGGAGACAGCATAGGCCAGCGCTGGGAGTCTGTTTGGGGGGTGGCTGCAGCAAGAAGGAGAAGAGCCATGTGGCCTGGATGGGCGTCTGGGGGAGCAGCAGAGCCAGGGGCTAGCGATGGTGGGGGTTTTTGGAGGAGAAATAAACCCCTGGGGGATTTCTGTGGGAGACAGGGGGAGGCAGCATCAGGGCAGGGGGGTGAGGATTTCCAAGCCCTTCAGTGCTGTATGTGCATGATTTGGTATCTAGGTCAGTCAGGCACTTCTTGCCTGCACTGAATTCACTTTGTTTCAATCTTTTTTTTTCTTCTTTTTTTTAAAAAGAGAAGCACTGAGCTCCTCTCTGGCTTGTAGGAAAAGAGTGGGGTAGAGTCTGTGTAAGTAGTGGTAGCCTGGGGTGAATGCTTGCTCACTCCATTACCCTCCCAGAACCCCAGGTCAGAATTAAAATACCCTGGATTTCCTCCCTCAATTCCCACGGATTTTCTGTTCATGCCATCGTGTCTGCAGACAAGTGAAGTTCACCTTGCTAAGGCCCCTACTACTGGGATTGAAAAGAGCAGCTCAAGGTCATGGGCCGGCTGAGATCTCTGGGCTGGAATATAACTGCTTGAGCGCTCTGGTTGGATGTTCAAATGGTTTGAACTGGGACTTTCTAACATGTCCAGTGCCCCTTCTTTGCTTCGTTGCCCCTCTTCTGAATGGGCAGGTCTAAACTGGGAGAATAGGCAGTGTTTAAAAACTTGTTTGCTAACATGCTTGAACTATCATGTTTTTCAGTAAACCTATTTCCTAGTCTAGACAGGGTGGGTCAATGCCATATCCCCACATTCCATACTTCCCTCAGGTATAGGCTTTAAAAGAAATTGCTCTATCGTGCAGTAAACAGGGCTGTGGGTGTGTTTTCCAGCAATGTGTCTCTTGGTTTTCATTTTTCACCCTCTCTCGTAGTCTTGAGACAGAAGCAGTTGCTGACTGTAGGCTCCTCTGAGAGCCACAAACCCGTCTCCTGTTTTTGCTGGGAGTGTGATTTGTATCTAATGCTGGAAGAGCTGTAAAGCATGTTTAGCTGATGGCCTCCTTTCACGCTGTGCCCGTAGCAGCGCATTCCGAGGTGGCGCCTCGTTAGATTGGTTTGCTGTCGGTCTACAGCGAATGCGCCCTATTCCCAGAGTAGCATTGTGGTGGTCTTGCTCTGTAACAAGAGAACCACTTCCAGCTCACATTGCCATCAATGCTATTCCTGTATTTCCAATGTTTTCACTGCAAGAAGTTTGCCAAGAAAGGATAAGGACAAAGTGGTGTTAGCTGCTCTCTCCCACAAGGTGCAAAGTACACAACAGGTGTGCAGCAATCCTGAGTGTCCCCTTACTGCACCCGTCCCTGCAGTGGCTGAGTGTTACATGGATACATACTTCAATATTATTTCTATTACAATATGTGGATACCTAAATTTATAAGTTACAAGCTCTGAAAATACTGTATACAGAGTGGGGTATTAGAAGGTGTGCTGTATTGTATACAATGGTGGGTTGGAAGGTATGGCATATTGTATACAGTGAGGTACTGGAAGGTATGGCATACTGTTGCACTTTGAAAGCTAAAGGTATAATTAATCTGTTGTAATTCCACTGACTACAGTGAAATTACACCGGGGTAAAATTGGCCTAGTAGATTTAATTCTTTTTCTGTACTGCTGCAAAAATATCTGATGGCTTACATTGTTCCAGAAATCCTCAGCAAACATACATTAGTTATTGTTTCCTGCACTTTAGTATAACAAACTAAAATGAAAAGAAAAGGAGTACTTGTGGCACCTTAGAGACTGACTAACAAATTTATTTGAGCATAAGCTTTCGTGAGCTACAGAGGAATTTAATGCTTAAGCCATAAAGCGAGCAGGTCAAATGTATAACTGAAGTGACTGAGCAACGCAATAGGTGTCCTATTGGAACTGAGCACATGCTGTCCTAACCTTCGCAAAGCACATTTCAAATGTGTCTCTTGAGAAAGTAAAATACAAAGGTATATTTTAAAAATATACACCAGGTGTCATTTAATTATACCAAATGGTACAAAACTGGCAGATAAATTGCACAATTGCTATCATTGAGTGTTATGGAAAAACAATGCAAAAACCCTTAATAAATAATCCTCATAATACATAACATGGCCCTTTAGCCAGATAGCAGCTTGTTCATAGGAGTGCAACACGCAGCAGAACAAGCCTTGGTGACAGCCACAGAGCGGGACAGACCACTGAATCACTTCGTTTAGCAAATTACCGAGTAAGTGACCCAGCACAGTCATAATAAACAAGCATGAGTCGTGCCCGACAAAATGTACTTTATTCATTTATTTGACAAGTGCAATTTTAATTAGAATAATAGTTCCTAGTATGGTAGTAAGTGTTTTGTAGTGTGCATAGTAAAAGGCTTTAAAAGCAGTGAGATAAGAGCATGCAACAGTGAGATGCCTGCTAAAAGAGGGGAGAAATCTTTGGGGTTTTTTTTTTTGGCGGTGAGCAAAGTGTGGATTAGCAAGATTGGTAACTACAGTACAAAAGCTGGGCTGCTAGGGAGAACTTGGTATCTGGTGGAGAGATGCAATAGATCTCCTCTGCTCCCAAAGCCAAACAGAAAAAAGCAGGTCAGTGGTGACAGGAGATAAACCTGATCTGAGATGATCACATCATTATCCATCCCTGGTATTACAGACCTAAAGGGACAGCTCTCTGCAACAGAGTGAAACAGCCAAAGGAATCTCCCCAGTGGCAGTGATGGTTCTGCCTTCTGCATCTGCCATCTACTGTGCTGGAACCCACTGTGTGGCATAAGGGAAAGCAAAGGCTTCTTGGAGGCAAGGAGGAGACAGAGCATGTGAGGGAAGGGGAGGAAGCAGAGCTAGGCTCTGATATACCCAATTCTCAACTGGCTTAAGGTCCTTGGGGGATCTTTCCACTTGGGCACAGTGGAGAATTAAGCCCAACTCTCAGAAATAGACCAAAGTACTGGATCACTGAAATAAGCGTCTTGGCCTGGTATCCCCATTTATATAGCTGCTGTTACAGGAAAACAGGCTCTTACATTTTTAGCCCATGGCTGGTCTTTTAAAATAAGTAATACAGAAGTAAAGGTGGATCAGCTGTCTCATTGGTTTGATGGGGATATAGCAACTCAAGGGCATAAAATTCTCATTCACTTTAGCAGGGTTCAAAGCTAGCTAGATAACAAATCAATGACACATTTTTGTGCACTGTCTGAGCTAGACCTTGCTAATTTGCTTCTAAGTCCCCATTGTATTGTGTAGCTTTAGGGGTCCCTGAAAATTTTTAAATCCAAATGGGGGTCTTGGTTGCTAAAGTTTGAGAACCGCTGCTCTAGGAAACGTATAATAGCCAGAGAATGGCTTTAATATTAGAACGTGCAGGGGAAAATCCATTCACACACATTCATTCATGCTCCACAAAATTGGCTAAATACGTGTTATAAAATGGACAGGAAGCGAACGCTCCATTTGATTACACAGAAGAGAAAAATCTCACTATTTTTAGACAATCTAGCGCTGATTAAATATGCTGGATGGGCAAACTGGGAGACTGAAATCATGTATTTAAGCATGGGCTCTGGTCTTATGTCTTTGAGCTCCATACCAACAAGGGTACCAACTAGGGTAATGGATATTGTGTTGTGGACACCATGAACTGGACTGAGATCAATAACTCGATTCATACAATCCAGACAGACATCTGATGATAAAATATTTTAGTTAAAACTAGGACTGTCAATTAATCACAGTTAACTCATGCGATTCACTCAAAACAAATTAACTTGATTAAAAATTAATTGTGATTAATTGTAGTTTTAATCACACTGTTAAACAATAATAGAATACCACTTTACATTTATAAAAAATATTTTAGGATGTTTTTCTATATTTTCAAATATATTTATTTCAATTACAACATAGAATACAAAGTGTCCAGTGTTCACTTTATAATTTTATTACAAATATTTGCACTGTAAAAAGGTAAACAAAAGAAATAGTATTTTTCAATTCACCTCATACAAATACTGTAGTACAATATCTTTATTGTGAAAGTGCAATTTACAAACATAATTTTTTTTAACATGACTGCACTTAAAAACAAAACAATGTGAAACTTTACAGCCTGCAAGTTCACTCAGTCCTACTTCTTGTTCAGGAGAGTATGCTACCTGCATCTTATTTACAATGTCTCCTAAAAGTGAGAACAGGCATTCTCATGGCACTGTTGTCGTCAGTGTTGCAAGGTATGTGCCAGATGTGCTAAACATTTGTATGCTCCTTCATGCTTCGACTCATAGATTGCACTTTTGTTTATCTTTTTTTACAGTGCAAATATTTGTAAAAAAAAAATAATATAAAGTAGCACTCTACACTTTGTATTCTGCATTGTAATTGAAATCAATATATTTGAAAATGTAGAAAAAAATCTAAAAATATTTATAATAAATTTAAATTGGTATTCTATCATTGTTTAACAGTGCGATTAAAACTGCAATTAATTGTTAACTTTTTAAATCTCACAATGAATTGTGATTTTTTTAATTGTTTGACGTCCCTAGTTAAAACTGACCTTGAATCCAAACCAATGACCTAGAAATGAAGTGCTCCATATTCCATATATTAAATAATTAAACAATAAACTATACATTTTAGTTTATGTAGTGTAGATTAGCTGATATTTTCCCCATCAGAGTGAAAAGAATTAACAATAGTAATTCCTAGCTCTTAGCTAGCATTTTTCATCAACAAATCTCAAAGTGCTTCACAATCTTTAATGTATTATCACAACCATCCTGTTTTGTTTTTGTTTTTACTTAGACATTTTTATTACATAAGTTAGGAACAGACAGGACATGAGAGGGCAAAGAAGCAAACACAAATGCTTATTATTGACCTGGTCCAAGGTTCTGTCTTTCATTTTGAAAGAGATGTGTCTGGAATTAAGAAAGCTACTTTCAGGTGAAGAAGCACCTTTGTAACAGACATGATCACCTGAGAAACTGTTGGAGGTAAAGAACCCAAACCATATCAGAATGATATAGCCATATACAATTTTCATATGACAAATGAAATCTATTGTAATAGATAATCTAACACTGCAAATAATATAATTAACTTTTATCAAAGGGTTTAGTTATATGAACAAAAATGAGACTGCTCTTTTGCACCATCTAGTGACAGTGAGACATGCACAGTTATACCCAAGCTCCCAAATCTTTCACAATGTTTCTATTACAATATTCAGGATTTCACTGGTTTGTAGCAGAATGCATTGAACTATTCTTGCCTTTAAGGCAAATCTGTAAAACATCTAGTAAGAATGTTACCCTGGTATTAGGTTAGTGTAACGAGGAGATCGTCATTTGATTAGACAATTCTACCCTGGAAGCAAAGCAATAACATTATAATAAGGGGAATTTCACCTGAAAGATTCAATTAGTGAAGAAATTATTGTCATTTTAATGGTATATATTCTTCCCTGAAGGCAGGAATATGTTACTATAATATGATTTCTTTAGTAAAGGTAGTTTCTTCTTGGGGCTCCATGAATTCAGATCAATAAAACTTTGTTTTTAACTTCTCTTGATAGAACTGCCTGCTGTTAGTACAGGGGTCCTATAAACTGCCAGTCCAAAATTATTCATACATTTTATAATCTACATATATAAAACAGTATTGAGAGCTTAAATGATATGCATAATATATCCGTTTGTATTATGGAGAGGCAGTAACCCCTTTTTAGTTAAATTTGCAATCAGCTTCCATTCAAACCTACTTCTCATAAGTAACCTTTACTCAGGCCTGGTCTACACTACAAGTTTGTCAGATTTAGCAGCGTTAAATCAAATTAACCCTGCACCCATCCACACAACGAAGCCATTTTTTTTCAACATAAAGGGCTCTTAAAACCGATTTCTGTACTCCTCCCCAGTGAGGGGATTAGCACTGAAATCGACATCGCTGTTTTGAATTAGGGTTAGTGTTGCAATTTGAAGGTATTGGCCTCTGCGAGCTATCCCACAGTGCACCATTTTGACTGCTCTGAACAGCACTCTGAACTTTGATGCACTGGCCAGGTGTACAGGAAAAGCCCCGGGAACTCTTGAATCTCATTTCCTGTTTGGCCAGGCGAGCTCATCAGCACAGGTGACCATGCAGTCCCAGAATCGAAAAAGGGCTCCAGCATGGACCGAATGGGAGGATCTGATCGCTGTATGGGGAGAGGAATCCGTGCTATCAGAACTACGTTCCAAAAGACAAAATGCCAAAACATTTCAAAAAATCTCCGAGGCCATGAGGGACAGAGGCTACAGCAGGGATGCAACACAGTGCTGCGTGAAACTTCAGGAGCTCAGACAAGCGTACCAGAAAACCAAAGAATCAAATGGACACTCCAGGACAGAGCCCCAGACATGCCACTTCTACCATGAGCTGCATGCAATTCTAGGGGGGGCCAGCACCCCACCCCTATCCATGGACTCCGATGATGGGGTACTCTCCGCCATGCCTGAGGATTTTGCGGAGGGGGAAGATGAGGAGGACGAGCTTGAGGAGAGCACATAGCACACCGTTCTCCCCGACAGCCAGGATCTTTTTATCACTCTGACTGAAATACCCTCCCAACCCAACGAAGCTGAAGAAGGGACCTCTGAGTGTACCTTTTAAAATATAATACATGTTATAAAAGCAAGCGTTTTTAATGATTAATTAGCCCTGAGGACTTGGGATGCATTCGTGGCCAGTACAGCTACTGGGAAAGTCTGTTAACGTCTGGGGATGGAACAGAAATCCTCCAGGGACATCTCCATGAAGCTCTCCTGGAGGTACTATAAAAGCCTTTGCAGAAGGTTTCTGGGGAGAGCAGCCTTATTCCGTCCTCCATGGTAGGACACTTTACCACATCATGCTAGTAGCAAGTAATCTGGTATCATGGTCCCAGTGTTTGCTGGCATTCAAGCAACATCCATTCTTTATCTCTGTGTTATCCTCAGGAGAGTGATATTGTTCATGGTAACCTGGTTGAAACCATGGCTGCCTGCAAGCTGAATTCTGTTGCCTGGCACTGCGTGCGTGATCTCTAACACCAAAGCCGCAGGCACTCAATATAAAATGCAAAATGCGACCTTGTACCAAAATCACATGTGCTATGTAACGTGAATAGTGTTGTTCACCATGAAAGAATATAGTCATTGTTCTGTAAAATGTATCTTCACTCCCTTTTTTCCCCTTCAGTAGCTGCAAATGTTTCAAGCCTCCCTCCTCCATCCCAAAGGCTATCTCAGATAAGGCGGTGGGGAAAAAAAGCACACACGATGAAATGTTCTCTGAGCTCATGCAGTCGTCCGGCACTGACAGAGTTCAGCAAAATGTGTGGAGGGACACAATAGCAGAGTACAGGAAAGCAGCTGATGAACGTGAGGAGAAGTGGCGGCAGGAAGATCAGAGGAGGCAGGATGCAATGCTGGGGCTACTGCGGGATCAAACGGACATGCTCTGGTGTCTGGTGGAGGTTCATGAACCGCAGCAGGATCACAGACTGCTGCTGCAGCCCCTGTTTAATCACACTCCCTTCTCCCCAAGTTCCATAGCCTCCTCACCCAGACGCCCAAGAACGCAGGGGGTGCGGGAGGCTCTGGGCACCCAACCACTCCACCCCAGTGGACAGCCCAAGCAACAGAAGACTGTCATTCAACAAGTTTTGAAGTGGCCTTTTCCTTCCCCCCACACCCCACCCAGGCTACCTTGTGAGTTATCTCCCTATTTTTATAATCCATTAATAAAGAATACATGGTTTTTAAATGATAGTGACTTTATTTCCTTTACAAGCAAGCTGTGATCGAAGGGGGGAGGGCAGGTGGCTTACAGGGAATTTAGAGGCAACCAAGAGGATGGGTTTTCATCAAGGAGAAACAAACAGAAGTGTCACACAATACCCTGGCCAGTCATGAAATTGGTTTTCAAAGCTTCTCTGATGCACAGCGCTTCCTGCTGTGCTCTAACAGCCCTGGTGTCTGGCTGTGCGTATTCAGCGGCCAGGCAATTTGCCTCAACCTTCCACCCCGCCATAAACATCTCCCCATTACTCTCACAGAGATTGTGGAGCACACAGCAAGCAGCAATAACAATGGGAATATTGGTTTTGCTGAGGTCTGAGCAAGTCAGTAAACTGCACCAGCGACCCTTTAAACATCCAATATTCCCATTGTTATTGCTGCTTGCTGTGTGCTCCACAATCTCTGTGAGAGTAATGGGGAGATGTTTATACCTTTGATACCTTTGTTACCTTTGATATCAGCAGCTCAATGATTGCATTGGATACTTGCATCTCAGCAACCCCCACAGTATATTTGCCCACTCCAAATTGATTACCAGCTGACCAGTAGCTGTCTGGCATTGCAAGCTTCCACAGGGCTATTGTCACTCACTTGTGAAGTGTGAGGGCTGCTCTCATCTTGGTATTCTTGCACTTCAGGGCAGGGAAAAGCAAGTCACAAAGTTCCATGAAAGTGCCCTTAACACATCCGAAAGTTTCGGAGCCACTGGGAATAATCCCAAACCCGCAACACTGTGCAGTCCCACCAGTCTGTGCTTGTTTCCCGGGTCCAGAATCAGCGTTCCCCAGCATGAGCCTGCCCCAGTAACACTATGATCTCCAAATTGCCGGGACCACGGTTTTAGAGAAATCTGTGTTCATGTCCTCATCGCTGCGCTGCCATCGCCGCCTCGCCTGGTTTTTTTTCAAGTGCCGGTTCCACATAAACTACACAATAATGTGCGAGGTGTTTACAATGGTCATAACTGCTGCGGTGAGCTGAACGGGCTCCATGCTTGCTGTGCTATGGTGTCTGCTCAGGCAATCCAGGGAAAAGGACGCGAAATGATTGTCTGCTGTTGCTTTCATGGAAGGAGGAAGGGTTGACTGATGACATAACCACCCATGACAAATTTTTGGCTCCATCAGGCATTGGGAGCTCAGCCCAGAATTCCAATGGGCAGCAGGGACTGCGGGAACTGTGGGATAGCTACCCACAGTGCACCGCTTGGAATGTCAACGCTTGCCATGGTACTGTGGATGCACACTGCTGAATTAATGTGCTTAGTGTGGACGCATGCACTTGACTTTATACATTCTGTTCCCAAAAATCGACTTCTGTAAAATCGGAGTACTTTCGTAGTGTAGACATGGCCATTAAAGGAAATGGGAATGTCTACATGGGTAGTCTTTTTCCTCATGACAGTAAAGAGCTGAAGGATTGGCCCCGAATGTTATTTAAGCAAGCCTATAACTTTGCATTGGAATTTCCTCTTTTTCTCTGTGACAAAAGGGGAACATTTTCTGTAAAGTACATTCAAAATTGTCAAATAGGTTCCAAGTTACAGGCCATTTCACAATTATCTGAGTTTAAATGTTGACTTTTGTTGAATGTCTTATTTGTGTCCCTCTAGCTCAAAAATGACTTGTTCATGACTGTTTAATCTCTTTGAAAACTAGTGCATTGGCTATCTTTGAAGGAAATAGATGGTAACTAAGCAAAGTTATTTAAGATTTTTATTGTTCATAATTTGGGGCCTAATCCTGCTTCCATTAGTGTCAACAGGTGATGTGGGGGTTTTGTTGTTGTTGTTTTTACTGTTGACTTCACTGGGAGCAGGATAGATAGATATAAAAAAAAATAAATTAGAGTATGCAAGTGTGTTGTCTTCTATTGGCTGGTGGCAGCTTAGAAAGAAATAAGGCTATTTGTGTAGGTTGTACCTAGAAGCACGGGAGGTCCAGGAGTCCCTGCAGACGTGTGGTTTTTTGTTTTTTTTTTTATTTTTATTATGGAGGCCCAGTAGTTAAGGTTCCAAGCCCAGCTTCATTTTAAGCTTGATTTAGATAACTGTTGGAACGTCAAGGGAAAAAATCCTTTAAATCCTTTAAATGTTTATGGCTGTCTCCTTGACAACTAGAAGATTCTCAGAAACATTTCATTTAACCAAGTAAGTGCTATTGAGATTAAAAAAACCTTCAAGATGGCTCTTTTAAAATATGTGTGCAAAGTATTTAATGTATTTTCATGTCCCTTGATCTGTCCCTGAAGTTGCATTACACCACAAATTTTGAAATATAATTAGAGTTTGGAATGGGATCACACAAGAGATCGTTTCCAAGGGCAAGAATAGAAATTTTTTTTACAAAATGGCCGTTACTGGGAAATGACACAATGTTCTGTCAGTGAAACTGACGGAGACAACTGCATGGAAATGGAGAATATATTTTTTTTAATTTATATTTTTATTATTTTCTGCTCCCCAAATCAGGGGAGAACAGAAAACAAACAGAACAACTAAACAAACAAAAAAATAACCAGAAGAACAAAAAGGTTTGCAGAGCTGGAAAATGAAGAAGGGGCAAAGCAGATGGTCACTGAAGGTGAGAGGGCAAGGAAAAAGAGAAGAGCAGATAGGCCTATTGGAAGAGGGCAAGAGTCAATGGAGACTACACCAAATATGAGCCCCAGGAGGATAAGGGATGGGTTGCAGAGGATTGCAAGGGACAATAGGAATCGAGAGGATTTACAGCCCGATGGAACAGGGAATAGACTGGAGAATCACACCATCGCCAGGAAAAGGCAGGTCTACATGATTGGGAACTCATTACTGAGAAGAATAGACAGGTCTGTAACAAGAGCTGATCCAGAGAACAGAAGGGTGTGCTGTCTGCTGGGTGCTAAGATATGGGATGTGGACCTGAGGCTGAAGAGGATCCTAACGGGTGTGGGAAAGAATCCCCTAATTATCCTTCATGTGGGAACAAATGATACGGCTAGATTCTCGCTGGAATGTATCAAGGGAGACTGTGCCAGGCTGGGGAAGACACTAAAGGAAATCGAGGCTCAAGTGATCAGTGGGATTCTGCCTGTTTCTAGAGAAGGGCAACAAAGGTGTGACAAGATTATGACTATCAACAGATGGCTTAGGCAGTGGTGCTATAAGGAGGGCTTTGGGATGTATGGCCACTGGGAGGCATTCATGGACAGAGGACAGATCTCTCGGGATGGACTTCATCTGAGTAGGGAAGGAAATAAACTTCTAGGATGGAGGCTGGCACAACTAATTAAGAGTGCTTTAAACTAGGAATTTGGGGGAGATGGTTGGGAGATGTCCAGGTAATCTCCACGCCAGATTTTAGCATTGAGAGGGAAGAAAACGAAGTAAGAAAGGATACAGCCGTGGGTAGGAGAATGGATATAAGGAGGAAGGGCAGTGTGGATACCAGTCTAATAGGTCATACTGGCTGTAGAATGACCATGCCTAATTGGGTACAGAATGTGAGTGAGGCCAAACAGCAAAAATTAAGATGTTTGTACACCAATGCGAGGAGCCTAGGTAACAAAATGGAGGAACTAGAGCTACTGGTGCAGGAAGTGAAACCAGATATTATAGGGATAACAGAAACATGGTGGAATAGTAGTCATGACTGGACTACAGGCATTGAAGGGTATGTGCTGTTTAGGAAAGACAGAAATAAAGGCAGAGGTGGTGGAGTAGCATTGTATATCAATGATGAGGTAGAATGTAAAGAAATAAGAAGCGATGGAATGGATAAGACAGAGTCCGTCTGGGCAAAAATTACATTGGGGAAGAAAACTACTAGAGCCTTCCCTGGGATAGTGCTTGGGGTGTGCTATAGACCGCCGGGATCTAATTTGGATATGGATAGAGACCTCTTTAATGTTTTTAATGAAGTAAATACTAATGGAACCTGCATGATCATGGGAGACTTTAACTTCCCAGATATAGACTGGAGGACAAGTGCTAGTAATAATAATAGGGCTCAGATTTTCCTAGATGCGATAGCTGATGGATTCCTTCATCAAGTAGTTGCTGAACTGACTAGAGGGGAAGCCATTTTAGATTTGGTTTTGGTGAGTAGTGAGGACCTCATAGAAGAAATGGTTGTAGGGGACAATCTTGGTTCAAGTGATCATGAGCTAATTCAGTTCAAACTGAACGGCAGGATAAACAAAAATAAATCTGCAACTAGGGTTTTTGATTTCAAAAGGGCTGACATTCAAAAATTAAGGAAATTAATTAGGGAAGTGGATTGGACTGAAGAACTTATGGATCTAAAGGCAGAGGAGGCCTGGGATTACTTTAAGTCAAAGCTGCAGAAGCTATCAGAAGCCTGCATCCCAAGAAAGGGGAAAAAATTCATAGGCAGGAGTTGTAGACCAAGCTGGATAAGCAAGCACCTTAGAGAGGTGATTAAGAAAAAGCAGAAAGCATACAGGGCATGGAAGATGGGAGGGATCAGCAAGGAAAGCTACCTTATTGAGGTCAGAACATGTAGGGATAAAGTGAGACAGGCTATAAGTCAAGCAGAGTTGGACCTTGCAAAGGGAATTTAAAACCAATAGTAAAAGGTTCTATAGCCATATAAATAAGAAGAAAACAAAGAAGGAAGAAGTGGGACCGCTAAACACTGAGGATGGAGTGGAGGTTAAGGATAATCGAGGCATGGCCCGATATCTAAACAAATACTTTGCCTCAGTCTTTAATAAGGCTAATGAGGATCTTAGGGATAATGGTAGCATGACAAATGGGAATGAGGATATGGAGGTAGATATTACCATATCTGAGGTAGAAGCGAAACTTGAACAGCTTAATGGGACTAAATCGGGGGGCCCAGATAATCTTCATCCAAGAATATTACAGTAACTGGCACATGAAATTGCAAGCCCATTAGCAAGAATTTTTAATGAATCTGTAAACTCAGGGGTTGTACTGTATGGTTGGAGAATTGCTAACATAGTCCCTATTTTTAAGAAAGGAAAAACAAGTGATCCGGGTAACTACAGGCCTGTTAGTTTGACATCTGTAGTATGCAAGATCTTGGAAAAAAATTTGAAGGAGAAATTAGTTAAGGACATTGAGGTCAACGGTAATTGGGACAAAATACAACATGGCTTTACAAAAGGTAGATTGTGTCAAACCAGCCTGTTATCCTTCTTTGAGAAGGTAACAGATTTTTTAGACAAAGGAATGCAGTAGATCTAATTTACTTCGATTTCAGTAAAGTATTTGATACGGTTCCACATGGAGAATTATTAGCTAAATTGGAAAGATGGGGGTCAATATGAAAATTGAAAGGTGGATAAGGAACTGATTAAAGGGGAGACTACAGCGGGTCACACTGAAAGGTGAACTGTCAGACTAGAAGGAGGTTACGAGTGGAGTTCCTCAGGGATCGGTTTTGGGACCAATATTATTTAATCTTTTTATTACTGACCTTGGCACAAAAAGCAGGAATGTGCTAATAAAGTTTGCAGATGACACAAAGCTGGAAGGTATTGCCAATACAGAGAAGGACCAGGATATCATACAGGAAGCTCTGGATGACCTTGTAAACTGGAGTAATAGTAATAGGATGAAATTTAATAGTGAAAAGTGCAAGGTCATGCATTTAGGGATTAATAACAAGAATTTCTGTTATAAAGTGGGGACGCATTACTTGGAAGTAACAGTGGAGGAGAAGGACCTCGGAGTACTTGTTGATCACAGGATGACTATGAGCCGCCAATGTGATATGGCCGTGAAAAAAGCTAATGCGGTCTTGGGATGCCTCAGGCGAGGTAATTCCAGTAGAGACAAGGAGGTGTTAGTACCGTTATACAAGGCACTGGTGAGACCTCATCTGGAATAGTGTGTGCAGTTCTCGTCTCCCATGTTTAAGAAGGATGAATTCAAACTGGAACAGGTACAGAGAAGGGCTACTAGGATGATCCGAGGAATGGAAAACCTGTCTTATGAAAGGAGACGCAATGAGCTTGGCTTGTTTAGCCTAACTAAAAGAAGGCTGAGAGGAGATATGATTGCTCTCTATAAATATATCAGAAGCATAAATACCACAGAGGGAGAAAAATTATTTACGTTCAGTACCAATGTGGACACAAGAACAAATGAATATAAACTGGCCATCAGGAAGTTTAGACTTGAAATTAGATGAAGGTTTCTAACCATCAGAGGAGTGAAGTTCTGGAACAGCCTTTCAAGGGAAGCAGTGGGGGCAAGCAACATATTTGGCTTCAAGACAGAACTTGACAAGTTTATGGAGGAGATGATATGATGGGATAGCCTAATTTTGGCAATTAATTGATCTTCGACTATAAGTGGTAGATATGCCTAATGGCCTGTGATGGGATGTTAGATGGGGTGGGATCTGAGTTACTACAGAGAATTCTTTCCTGGGTGTCTGGCTGGTGAGTCTTAACCCTGAGCACGTGGGCTAGCTGATCGCCATATTTGGGGTCAGGAAGGAATTTTCCCCCAGGGCAGATTGGCAGAGGCCCTGGGGGTTTTTTGCCTTCCTCTGCAGCGTGGGGCACGGGTCACTTGCTGGAGGATTCTCTGCACCTTAAAGTCCTTAAACCACGATTTGAGGACTTCAATAGCTCAGACATAAGTTAGGGGTTTGTTACAGGAGTTGGAGGTTGAGATTCCATGGCCTGCATTGTGCAGGAGGTCAGACTAGATGATCACAATGGTCCCTTCTGACCTTAAAGTCTATGATTCTATGAAAAAGGTAAAAGAAGGGAATGGGAGCTGGGAGGGAAAAAGTGAACAACATCTTGTTTGTCATCTGCTCAGAATTAATCAAATGTTTCTAAACATTTAGACTAAATCTTTTCAAATTTGTCTGAGGACCCTCCTCTCCAAAACGTTACCTGCTCTTTAGCTGCCAGGTCAGTCAAGTTGCTAAGCCAGGATTTCTCTGGATGCCGTCCCTCTTCCATCTAAGCAATTGAGTCATTTGGCTACAAGCACTACTGTAGCAAACCAAGCTACTGGGAAGTAATTTTTAAGGACGTATCCATTGTCATATTAATTCTCCTGAGTTCTTCTAGCCAAAAGGATTGTATTCCGGGACAGTCACAAAACATGTGAGCCAGGGTGGCTCTGGGAGACCCACAAGAAGGAGACTATTTTATTTGCTGGCATCTGAACTGGTGTGGGCTCCTTTTCAAATGTGAAAAGAAATGCAAAGGTATGGTAAACTAAGGCCTCATCAGTGCTAAGTAGAGTGGGACAATTTTACCTCCTGTGTCTTACATACAGCAGTCCTGTTTATACACCCCAGAATAATAATTAGCCTTTTTTGCAACTGCATCACATTGTTGACTCATATTCAATTTGTGATCCACTGTAACCTCCAGATCCTTTTCAAAAGTACTAATATATAGTCAGTTATTCCCCGTTTTATAGTTGTGCAGTTGATTGTTCCTTCCTAAGTGAAGTACTTTGCACTTAGCTTTGATGAATTTCATCTTGTGGAATTCAGACCAGTTCTACAGTTTATCAAGGTCATTTTGAATTCTAATCCTGTCCTCCAAAGTGCTTGCAACCCTTCACAGTTTGGTGTCATCTGCAACTTTTATAAGCATCATCTTCACTTTATTATCCAAGTCATTAATAAAAATATTGACCCCCATGTGTCCCCACTAGATACATTCTCCAAGTTTGACACTGAACCATTGATGACTACTCTTTGAGTAGATGGGCTATTTGGATGGGCTATTACCAGCAGGAGAGTGAGTTTGTGTGTGGGGGGGGTGGAGGGTGAGAAAACCTGGATTTGTGCTGGAAATGGCCCAACTTGATGATCACTTTAGATAAGCTATTACCAGCAAGAGAGTGGGGTGGGAGGAGGTATTGTTTCATGGTCTCTGTGTATATAATGTCTTCTGCAGTTTCCACAGTATGCATCCGATGAAGTGAGCTGTAGCTCACAAAAGCTCATGCTCAAATAAACTGGTTAGTCTCTAAGGTGCCACAAGTACTCCTTTTCTTTTTGCGAATACAGACTAACACGGCTGTTACTCTGAAACCACTCTTTGAGTATGGTCTTTCAAGCAGTTGGGCACCCATCTTATAATAATTTCATATAGACTGCATTTCCTTAGTTTATGAGAATGTCCTGTGGACTGTGTCAAAAGCCTTACAAAATCAAGATATAGGATGTCTAATGCTTTCCGTTATCCACTAGGCCAGGAACCCTGTCAAAGAAGGAAATTAGGTTGAATCGGCATGTTTTGTCTTTGACAATTCCATGCTGGCTATTCCTTATATTATACTCTACGTACATACAAATTGATTGTTTAATAATTTGTTCCAGTATCTTTTCAGGTATTGAAATTTTCTGACTGATCTATAATTCCGTGGGTCTTTTTTGTTCCCCTTTTTAAAGATGGGTACTATGTTTGCCCTTCTCCAATTATCTGGGACTTCAGCCATCCTAAAGATAATTGCTAACAGTTCCAAGATTGCTTCAGCTAGTTATATAAGTACCCTAGAATAAATTTAATCAGGCTTTGCTGACTTGTGTACACCTAACTTATCTAAATATTCATTAACCTGTTCTTTCCCTATTTTGGCTTGTGTTCCTTCCTCCTTGTAAACCATTTTAGTGAAGACTGAAGCAAAATAAGCATTAAACACATCAGCTTTCTTAATGTCTTCTGTTATTAGCTTTCCTTCCCTGCTAAGGGAAGAGGACCTGCACTTTACTTAACCTTTCTCTTGCTCCTAATGTATATAAAGAACCTCATCTTATTGTTTGATATCATTTGCTAGGTGTAACTCATTTTGTGCCTCACCCTTTCTGATTTTGTCCCCACATGCTTTTGCTATTCTTTTGTACTCCTCCCTAGCAATTAACCCATGTTTCTACTTTTTGTAGTATTCCTTTTTGATTTTCAGGTCATTAAAAAGTTCCTGATGGAGACATATTGACCTTCACATCACAGTAGTTTGCAGTTGTACCTTTAATACTATTTTCTGGAGATATGCCAGCTCTCCTGAACTCTCCATGGTGGAGTTAGATGTGAACCAAACCCTGCATATGCATGTGGAAGTTTGAGTTTGATCAGTTTGAATCTCCCCATGCGTCTGGCCCATTTCTATATCACAGCCACCATCTCCCCTACAGGGGGCCCACTCTGCCTCCACAAGAAGCCTTGCTCTTGCACACCAACAAGCCTCACTAGTTGAAGACATCTAAAGAAGGGCTGTTGATTAATCGCAGTTATCTCATGTGATTAATTCAAAAAAATTAATCACGATTAATCAGTTTTAATCGCACCGTTAAACAATAGAATACCAACTGAAATTTATTATATATATTGGATGTTTTTGTACATTTTCATGTACATTCTATGTTGTAATTGAAATCAAAGTGTATATTTTTTGTTATAAATATTTGCACTGTAAAAATGATAAACAAAAGAATAGTATTTTTCAATTCACCTCATACAAGTACTGTAGTGCAATCTCTTAATTGTGAAAGTGCAATTTACAAATGTAGATTTTGTTTTGTTACATAACTGCACTCAAAAACAACAGTGTAAAACTTCAGAGCCTACAAGTCCACTCAGGCCTACTTCTTGTTCAGCCAATCGCTAAGACAGACAGGTTTGTTTACATGTACAGGAGATAATGCTGCCCTCTTCTTATTTACAATGTCACCAGAAAGTGAGAACAGGCATTTCCATGGCACTTTTGTAGCTAGCATTGCAAGGTATTTACGTGCCAGATATGCTAAACATTCGTATGCCCCTTCATGCTTCAGCCACCATTCCAGAGGACATGCTTCCATGCTGATGATGCTCATTAAAAAAATAATGTGTTAATTACATTTGTGACTGAACTCCTTGAGGGAGAATTGTATGTCCCCTGCTCTGTTTTACTCACATTCTGCCATATATTTCATGTTATAGCAGTCTCGGACGATGACCCATTTTAAGAATACTTTCACTGCAGATTTGACAAAATGCAAAGAAGGTACCAATGTGAGATTTCTAAAAATAGCTACAGCACTGGATCAAGGTTTAAGAATCTGAAGTGCCTTCCAAAATCTGAGAGGGACAATGTGTGGAGCATGCTTTCAGAAGTCTTAAAAGAGCAACACTCCGATGTAGAAACTACAGAACCCGATCCACCAAAAAAGAAAATCAGTCTTCTGTTAGTGGCATCTGACTCAGATGATGAAAATGAACATGTGTTGATCTGCACTGCTTTGGATTGTTATCGAGCAGAACCTGTCTTCAGCATGGACGCATGTCCCCTGGAATGGTGGTTAAAGCATGAAAGGACATATGAATCTTTAGTGCATCTGGTACATAAATATCTTGCAACGCCAGCTATAACAGTGCCATGCGAATGCCTCTTCTCACTTTCAGGTGACATTGTAAACAAGAAGCAGGCAGCATTATCTCCTGCAAATGTAAACAAACTTGTTTGTCTGAGCGATTGGCTGAACAAGAAGTAGGCCTGAGTGGACTTTCAGAATCTAAAATTTTACATGCAGTTTTTTTGTACATAATTCTACATATGTAAATTTATCTTTCATGATAAAGAGATTGCACTACACTACTTGTATGAGGTGAATAAAACAAAAGCAAAAGGGTATTTTTCAAGAGTGAAAATACTTGTAATCAAAAATAAATATAAAGTGAGCACTGTGCTCTTTGTATTCTGTGTTGTAATTGAAATCAGTATCTTTGAAAATGTAGAAAACATCCAAAAATATTTTAAAAAAATTAATCTGGATTAATCATGCTGTTAAACAGTAATAGAATACCATTTATTTAATCGCTTGACAGCCCTACAAAAAAGTATTATGTGTTGAAATGAGGAAGCTGTGGGGGGGAGGTGCTTTACAGAAGGTCAGTTTATTTATCTCTGGTATGTATCTGACCCCCTTTAGCATAATATCTGAACACCTCACAATTTTTAATGTATTTATTTAGCCTCACGACACCCCTGTGAGGTAGGGCAGTGCTATTATCCCTATTTTAGAGATTGAGAACTGAGGCACAGAGAGACTATGCTACTTGTCCAAGGTCACACAGGCAGTCTGTAGCAGAGCAGGGAATTGAACCCATATCTCTTAACTCCCAGGCTACAGCCCTAATCACCAGAGCATCATTCTTCTCTTTAGGGTGGAAAGCTTGGGCTGCCTCCCCAGCTGGGCAAATAACCTCAGCCCATATTTGCTGAGCTTTTGTGAGTACATTAAGGTCAGATTTTCTAAAAGAGATTGACTCCTGTTTGGACACCAAAACAAGCGGCCAAATGGGAGTAGTGCTTTTAAAAATCTGGCTCTAAACCTCAAAGCCCAGGGTAAGTTTAAAGCTTTGAGGTTAGATGCAAATCAGATACCTATAATGCACTATCAAATTGTGTGTGTGGCAAGCTTAAACAGTACCTGCCAGCCACATTTGTGGCCTTTAGTCCAGTGCTTCATTTCCAGAGCTAATCTTGAGCCCTGAAGCTGCAGTGCTGCTTTTGCTAAATTTGTTTCCAGCACTATATCAAGAAGCATGGAAGTTTAAGGCTCAATGAAGTCCGCAGATTTAAAGTGAAAGATTTGACTCCTGAGGATTTCAAATAAGTCAGTGCTTCGACACAGCAGAATTGCGCGTAAGCACTTAGTATATCAGCTACCCCACAGCAAAATTATTAAAGCACGCAGTACAGCAGTCGTAACAATGGAAGCGTGCCCCAGGTATAAAGAGTAATATGAAGAATGAAATTAACTTTTCAGGATACATTTTCAAACATGGGCACTGAGGTTGTGCCTATACATTATGTGTACACAACCACTGTGTGCATGTCACATGTAATTGCCCTGGCATTCCTATTTGCGTGTGGTCACTCATTTTACACCTGCAATGGATGCATGCACATGTTTTGTGGGTGCGACTTACATGCTCCTATTTGACAATGTGGTCCTTTGTATATCTAAAAAAATAATAATAAAGACACACGTATCTGACAACTGCGCTTGCTCATGTTCTAAAGCATTTACTTAGTCTTTCGATACCATATCAAAAGTCAATTTATAATCCTAGTAAATTATTTCCATGGGTTCCATTAGTCAGTTATTTTGCTACTTCCGTAAGTTCTATCTGAATAGCAACTGAGCCTATTGCAGTTAAGGCTCAGCCACTGCCTGAGTAACTTTGCAGTAGGGAATGATTGCTGCTTGGATGAGGGCGAGGCATATGTTCTGATGCGTCTCTCTCCCCACACCCAATATTCCAGCAGATCGCCTCCACGCTTCAGCTGGAATGCAGATGTCATGCAGGGAGATAATAATTCTCACCATGTCCTAATGAAGTCTGGTGGAAGCCTGTAAGACATTTAATGTTGTATGGTCAAGACTATGATTTCACACCTTTTTCATTATTTGTTCTGATGGAGAAAGACACAGTGCTTCCACTCTGGAGGCCATTAATCATAATATGGTAAGGTGCAGCTAGACTCTTAAACCAAAAGCCCAATTCTGCAAAGACTTTTGTGCCTACATAACTTTAGACATGCGAGTAAGTCAAGTACATGATTGAGTCTTCGAAGGATCCAGGCCCAACTTTGTAAAAATAGCTTGCAAGAGTAGCAAATACTTATTTTTGTCATTAGAAGCAAGTGGATGTGATGTGGAGTATATGGTGTACAGAAGGCAGATTCGTTGAGTAACAAGGTGCCATTTTTACATAGCCACTTTTATGGTTATAAGAACCAAAGAGCAAAATGATGTACTACCTGAAGGTGGCAGCTTTCAGTTATTCCTGTGTGTGTGAGAGAGAGTGCATGTGTGTTGGGGATGAGGAAGAGAATCTAGGAGATTTCAGGATTCATTAGAGTTTGTGTTCTTAACATGGCTTTTTGACATACTGTGATTATTTTTAAGTGTAAGAAAAAGATGTGTTCTGCGGCAAGTGCAATTACATTAGTTAGCAGCATGTTCAGGCTGAGATAATTGACTGAACAAGTCTTTTAATATCTTTCCCCTTTCACACCTGTTGCTTGGATACCACTTTCTGTTATGTACCATATTGGAAAAAAGTGCTTTTACCATCCTGCTCTTTGCTTTGTCATCGCCTTAAACTCCATATTTAAAAATAATTTCAGAAGTGGAGTCAAAGGATTATGACTGTCTGTCTGGCAGCAATAAACTGAAAGGCACAGCTGGAAAATCCAGCTCATGTGGACACTCTGAATTCAAACCTTTTTTTGTAGCTGTTGGTACTGAGTTATATTTTTTTCTTGCATGCAAGCATTTCCTTCTGCTTCCCTGGAGAGTATGACCTTTAAGAGATGTGGCCAACAGAGTGTAGAAATAGAGGCATCTCTAAATATCCAGATAGCCTAGTCCAGGAAAATTTGCCACTAGAAGGAGGAGTTCATTGCCTTCACAGTTTTTCATAGGCTCTAAAAATATAAACTAAGATTTTGCACCATTATGTGCAGTGTTTGTAATCAGATGGTATGGTACAGTGAGAAAGTGTTCCAGTTTCCATCTAACTGTAACAGGTTATGCTGAGTTATATTATGCTAGGTACCGAATGATGTGATGCAGCATGTGCGGTGATTTATTTTAATCCTAGAGCTGTTTCCTTTTCAATACACAAAAATGCCTCAAAGGTGTACGCTCCCATGGCAGAAGGTCTCAGACACTACAGTGCTGGGGGATTTCAGGGAGAGGCAAGAGTAAGTGTTCGCCTCACCCAGTTAGTAGATTTTGGAGCCCTGCAGAGAGCTGCAGGCTACTTGTGGCTGATTTTCTGGGGCAGGTGTGGCTCACTAGCCTCCACTCTGATAAGGAGGAGTGGGAGCTAGGGTCTGGGATACCCACCTTGGTTGGTTCTGAGGGAGGGAACTGCCCCGGGGTGCTGGTTAAGACTAGGATTTATGTAGTGTTACTTCAGATTTACCTTTTAGTTGCTAAAGCAGGGCTGGGCAAACTTTTTGGCCTGAGGGCCACATTGGGGTTCCGAAAGTGTATGGAGGGCTGGTCTTTAGCACAGATGTGGGCAAACTACGGCCTGCGGGCCATATCCAGCCCGCAGGACCATCCTGCCTGGCCCTTGAGCTCCTGGATGGGGAGGCTAGCCCCAGGCCCCTCCCGCGCAGCCTCAGCTCACCGTGCCTCTGGATTAAATTGCTCCCCGTAGGAATGTGCTACTTAGAGTGTACTATATACGGCAGCAAGTAGCACATTCCTACAGGGAGCAATTTAATATACTACACCTGTGTAGGGAAGGCTGTGCTTCCCCAAACAGCCTGGCCCCCGCCCCCTGACTTCCCCCTCTCAGAACCCCCAGCCCATCCAACACCCCCCTGCCCCCAACCACCCCCCGGGACCCCACCCCTTATCCAACCCTCCCTGCTCCCTGTCCCCTGACTGCCCCGATCGGTATCCACACCCCTGCCCCGTTAAGCCCCCTGGGACTCCCACGCATATCCAACCCCCCCCCCCCCAGCCACCCCCTTGCCATGCCGCTCAGAGCACCTGGACTGGCTGCCGTAAGTAATACACCGTAAGCAGCACATTCCTATGGGGAGCAATTTAATACACTACACCTGATGTGGCCCGCGGAGGGGTTTTACAATGGAGGTCAGGATCATTGTCTTTCTTCTTACATATGGGGAAACTGAGGCATGGAGGTTGCCCATCAGGCCAGTGGCAAAGCTGGGAAAAGAGCTCTGGTCTCCTGAGTCCCAGCCCAGTACTTGTTTGACTAGGCCACACTGAGGCTGGTTTTGGATTCAGCTTCTGGATGTGCAAATTTTTTGCTGGTCTTTGTAGCCAGCAGCTGATCCTGTCTTCTGGATTCTCCAGCTTTGACCATCAGTAGATGAAAGACCCATTGAAATCAGTGGGAATTCTACGTCTGGAGAGCTTGCTTATCAAGCCCAATATTAGTATTCATCTGTTATCACCTGCTCCCTTCTAAAGTGGTCTATATGAAAACCACCTCCTTGAAAACTCTTATATGGTGGGTTGACCATTTGTGAAGTAGGTCTTATTTTAAGTGGGCTTTACAGCAATGAACTAATCATGGTCCCAATAAGCTTGGGTTTTGACTGTAGATCTTCCATATGGTGTATTGGAGAGAGTTTGTATTGCCACAGGTTCCGTTTGATTCACTTGGTTTCCATTAGTATTATGAGTTTTTGTGGGTTTTCAATCACTGGCTCAGATCCCACCATCTGTCTAGACTGCTCACATACACTTTATACAAAGAAGTTTGGCTTTGCCCTTTTCAAACTACAGTCAGAAAGGACAGACAGCTCTGGCCAGTATCCTAAGGGAGTACTTCCTGAAGCATGCAGAAGAATTTAATATTAAGCATTGTGATGACTAGGCCTGTATGAGATAATGTTTTGGCTATTTTAGTTGTAATTTACGCAAAAAACATCTGATTCTTTTGTGGCTGGTGTTAACATTTGAAATTAGGGCTGTAAAAGTGTGTCAAGAGAACTGAACTAGACGTCTGGGCATATTGTTGGAATCTACATGGGAAGCAAGAAAGGCGTCTGCAAACCACTGAAAAACAATTCAGGCCTTAAAAGCTTAAATAAAGGAGACAATGTAAGTTAATGGGCACAATTCGCACGTAGGAATGGCGGTGGGAAATGGGAACCTCATTGCTACTACAGACCGAGCAGTACAGCCCACACCACTGCAGACACAGTATAGGTGTAGGTCTGTGGAACACAGGTACAACAGTTTTGTTTAGAACAGTGCATTCAGAGTTCATGTGGCAAGAGACTACCTTTCAAAACATGTAAAGGCTGCCTTTGAAAACAACATTGCAGAGCCTCTGGTTGGCAGCCAATATGCTTGTAAGAAAATCACCTTATTTGTAACTCTGGCATTAGGGGAGGTGAAGAGGAGCCCTGTGGCAGATGCTGTAAAACTAATGTCCATCCTGATTTTATACAGCTTTAACTTTTTTTTTACAGTTCTAATTTTGAGTGTTTGATGTTTATTAAATACAATAGTTAGGAACCATCAGAAATAAAATCCATGTTTCCTTAGTCCCAATCTAGTGTCCTACCCCCTAGACCACATTGCCTCTCCACAAAGGGAGATCCAGGTGC
Organism: Chelonia mydas; assembly: GCF_015237465.2. NCBI lineage: Eukaryota > Metazoa > Chordata > Testudines > Cheloniidae > Chelonia > Chelonia mydas. The sequence goes on along the minus strand of NC_057849.1, from coordinate 153,358,108 downwards.
AGGATATGGCCATCAGAGGAAAGTGCCCCATATGGAAACAAATATAAAAGAAATTCCAAGGGGTTTTTGGTTTTGGTGATAGGGTTTTTTTGGTTGATTGTTGTGGGAGGATGGAAGGGAGATAAGGAGAGAGAACACATATCTGAGCATAAACGCTGATTATTTTAACTTTTTAATTCCCAAAATATTTAAAAGTCATAGACAAAACAATTCCAAGCTGGTAGCCACAGTGTATTTAGTTGTAGCAATTTATTAGAGAGGTTTTAAAACAAAAACGTCTTTCATTAGAGGACCTGCAGGCTCATCTCTGAATTCATAGCTAATTCCCTTTTCAAATAAGAGCTCGACTCTTTATTCTCTGCATGGAACTGTCTGTTCCTCAGATCTACCCTGCTAGCCAGCTACACTCAGCTGCAGATGAGATTTTTATCAGTAAATGTCATTAAACATCAATTTCACCAGACAGACAAACCAAAGAAAAAAATACTTCCATTGATTATAATAGAAATTTATAGATAGGCAAAGTAAGAAAAATGCTGCTTGAGAACTTATTAGAGTCAAAATCCAGTGATTTAGACTTTTGAATTAGGCATGTTACAAATGGACAAGTGAATGAATATTAAAAACAGGTGTGAGTTGTTGATTTAAGGCTATTTACTTTGTATATTTGGACATGTGATGTTGACAATTTGTGTTTTGAAAGTTTATCAAATGTTAACTTTCTCAATCTCTACGCCTACTGTCATTAAATAATTGTCTGATTCCCCTAAAAATTTCCTGCAATTGTGAAAATTTAAATTGATACGAACCAGAAAAAAAAATGCTTGAAATCCATAATTTTGTGCAACTGTGAAAATGTAAATAGATAAAATTAAAAAACTGTTAAAAAATCCATTGAAATTTAAAAAAAAATGAATTCTGCCAAGTGTAGCTACAGAGCAGTAACAATTCCTGTTTTAAACTAGAAATGTCATACATTAAACTAGGAAATACCCCAAGTACTTGGGTCTGGTTTACCAAGCTACCCAGTCAGTTAACTGGGCTCTGTCTCCCCTGATCCTCTAGTAATCATAAAGGCCTTGTCTGGCACTGCACTGGATGAATCCTGCGGAAGCATCATATCCTGCCTTTGCTCTATCAATTCAGGTGACCCAGAGAAAACCCTGACAGAATTAAAAAAAAAAAAAAAAAAAAAGCTCGTCCGGTGAGTCTCTTTTAAAAGAGTCTGATCAGGAAGGCAGGACTAGAGAAGATGTCATCCGGCATCATTCAGCAGATGTCATCTGGAAGGAAAGCTGTTGAATCCAGGCCAAAGACTCCTGACTTTAATTAGTTTGACACTGAGTTCTAAAGGGTAAAACAAATGGCAAAGTGTTCTCATCATTTGGTGCCTGGGTGTGAGACGTGTGACGTGTCCACTCAGTCAACAGAAGTATTCTGCCTCTCAGTTATGAAGAGCCAGTCCTGGACATAGATGAGAAAGGGACTTAGTAGTGGCGCCTTTAAACGTTAATTTTGTGGTTTCAACAAGCACCAGGAAAGGAGGATTAGTATCAACTCCTCAAAGAACACAGTGTAGTGACTCACTATTTCAGGACCTTGTGAGTCACTTTTACAATATTACCGACAAGTCTAACAAAACACTGCCTTTGTATTAGATTATGGGCAAACCCCAAAGCCAGACACCATTGAGTTCAGAGGCTGTTTGAAGTCCAAAGCTAGATCCAGATCCAAGTTTTTCAGCATATGCTCCTCTCTACTTCTTATGATAAGCATCAAGCTGGTTTCCTACTTTTGTAGGCTTGGTCCTACACCTGTTGAAGGGCCCGTTTGGAATTAGTTCTGAGTTTTCACCTGTGTTACTGAGTTCAGTTGCTACTTTCAGAAATGGCTCATGCCATTTACCAAAGCTCCTTACCTGCACTAGTGTCAGAGCAGAGAATTTTTGTTAGCCACAATTCCACTGTACACAACCCCACCCCCTTTTCCAAGGCTTTATAATTTGACCTTGAGTGAATTCTGAGGCTGAAAACAGACACAACGGCTCAGCCCAGGAGGACTTTTCCCTCCGCCCCCAAGTTTAAAATAGAATTTTAACTTGTAACCAGTTATATAGATATAAAAAAGGAAAAAGAAACAGTTTCCACTAACAAAGTGAAAGGGGACATGCAATTAGGAAAACGTTCACCTCACATAAAGCCTAATTTGCTGCAGGAACTAAGCAGGAGAGGTGGAAAATGAAATTCATTTCACCAGCTCATGGTCAGGCAGCTGGAATGGTGGCCACAACCCTTCCGAATCCAGTACGATTTTATTTATATTAATAGTCCCACTGGGCCTGTTCCTGCAGCCTTACACAAGCAGTCATTCATACAGTCACACTGAAGTCATCAGAACAACTTGCATGAGTAAGGATTTACAATATTGGGCTCCTACTCCTCCTTCACGAGAGATGTGTGTGCCTGTATAAAGAGGTTTTTCTTCTCTCTCTCTCTTCCCCCCCCCTCCCCCCCCCAACAAAATAATAGTTCAGTGATGCCCTGGCTTTTCACTCATTTTGTATGACTCAATGTGAAGAACAGGCCGTCTCAATTTCATAGACTGGCCAAATTCCAAGGGTCATAAACATCACCTGAAACAGAATGGAGTTTTCCCCACACACAACCCCCTGGTGCCCTCCCTAACATAAGCCTTACTTTCACAAAACACTATTCGATAGTTGTTCTTGCATAATCCAAGTTTAAAAATACAAAATGGACGGACAGGAGCTGCTGCCTTCTACCTACCATGTTTACATATCCCATGTTTACATATCCCATATAAACAGGCAGGATCTCACCCAGCACCCAGGTGATTGGAGAGTCAAAAATTCACCCCTCCTAGGCCCAAATGTAAACAGAGTTTGCTGCTAGCTATACTCCAGGGATGGTCTCCTGGGGCATAGATTCCAGTTCGCTGAACCAAATTTTCAATCTGTGGGTTCTTTTTTTGAAAAAGTTAACTTGGCGGGTTTGGATTTCCACCAGAACTTTTGACCCAGCTGTAAGGGCTGGCATTAAGTAAGAATATCACTCAATGGGTGTACTTATCAGTCTATGTAAGCACATCTTTGGGGTGCTGTGGAAACAGCAGATACCTATATATAAATACACACACACACACACACACACACACACACACACACACACAGAGGAATATTATTATTTATGCATTTCTAGGGCAATCATCTCTCTAGTGTCTAGGCACCAGTACATACATTAAAAGGATATCCACAATCTACCTAGAGAATGAGCCTCCTCCGTAGTTTAACCTCCTTACGTGCTGGGAGTTGGTTCACTAAGGTAGCCTCTTGCTGAGCCATCCTCTCCTGGGCTGTTAGAGGAATGCTTGTTGAAATATTATTTGAATTATAGTAGTGGCTTGAGACATCAGCTGAAATCAGAGCCCCATTGTGCTGGGCACTCTACAGATGCATTAAAAAAAAGTCCCTTTGAGAATATTCTGAGACAAAAAAGTTGATCTGCCATTTTGTGTCCAGTTAAACAACTAAGCAGAGAGGCAAACCTTTTCCAAAATATAAACCAGCTTCTGGAATTTAATACCTACTGTGGAACACAATCTTTCAGTTCCTTCTTGAATGGAAGCACCTCAGTCTGTTCTTTTCCTTACTTTCCTTCTTAGGCAATACTGTGGAGTGTGAATGGCTACACTTAAGTTATTCACAAGGCTTTAAAATTTGGATGACTTATACTTAAAATACCAGTGGACCAGAATTGCAAATTCTGAATCTAGATCTGAAGACCACAGAATTTACGGGATGTTCAGGATTTGGCCAATATATCACTATTTGCACCACTACTCATACATAGAGTCATAGAATTTGTAATGATCACAAGCAGTCAACCAAGTTCAGGATTTATTTGAGCTGTATCCTTCCCATACTGTTGTACAGCTGTGAAACATGGACACTATGCTGCTCAGACTGGACAAAGCTGGAGGCTTTCCACACAAAATGTCAAGGTCGTATATTGGGCATAAAGTGGAAAGGCTTCATCTGTAATGCAGATGTTTACTGTCTCTCGGGTCTACAGACTACTGGGGCCATTGTCCGCATTGCTAGGATGCCACAAGACGTTCCAGTGAATGCCATTCTCCGGGTGGCTTATAACATCTGGGATAAAATTCCACCAACCGAGGTGTGGAGGCGGCTCAGAGGCAGACCCCTTATTGCCTGGGTTCATCAAGTCTGTTCCGATGTTGGACACTCAGGACATCAAGCCTTTGCGGTTGTGCAGGAACGGACCAAATGGTGAACGATCGCTACGGCCGACTGTCTGGCTAAGCGTTGAAGAAGAGAAGACAAGCAGTCAGGACCATAGTTTCATACCTCATATGGAAGGTAGCACCTTCACCAACAGTGTTCCATTACACCATATTGGGGCAATGATTCAGTATTGACTAAGAGGGAAGTGTGCCATCTGCTGAATCACTGCCACCCTTTCATCAGCATCCTTCATTTTTCTTGGAGTCTCCCATCAAAATTCAGGCCAGATTGGCAGATCTGTTTAGTCTGATGGATCAGAGGAGATCACAACCATAGGCGGTAAAGTCCCCAGCTAATCATATAGTACAAGACACATTTGAAAAGAGGAAAATGTTGATCTATTTTGGGAAGAGAGGTTGTTTACACAGTATGTGAAAGGGCCTATTATGTAAAGTACTGGCCTCTGAGCTCCTGGGGTACATCCTTTAGAATGTTGGGCTTTGTGTCCCAGAAGGAAACCTTTGTTTGTTCCTACTCCAGAAGTAAAAACACACAGGTAAACTTTGCTGGGATTACTTTGCCTGGCTTACTCTGGGAAGTTTTCCCTAAGTTTTGTCTGTGGTATGAGCCCCCACACAGATGTTGATTCCATAGTGTTCTGCTGCATCTTTTATTATGCTGTCCCCCCTTCACTCTTTTTGGTTTGCTCCCTGCAAGATGTAGCCCTATTAGAGGGAATAATGGGAGGTATTTAAGAGTTTAACTCCATATTGTGTTAGAGTCCAGACATTATATTTCTTTCTGATTTGGGTTTTTGAACCTAACATGAATATTTCAGACTTGGTGATAACAATTGTTCTGTTATGGGATGTGTACAATGTGAAAATATTGATTTCGTTAACGTGATGAAATTATGAAAGAGAAAACCTAAGGTGAATATTAGGAAAAACTTACTGGCAGATAGATTAATTGGGTTGTAAAGCAACCTTTCAAGAGAAAAGGTGGAAGATGTCAAATGTTTAAAACTTGATTGGATAATGCATTCATAAATTTACACAAGTGAGCATTCTTGCAGTAGCATGGGGCGTGTTTAGACTACCTAACAGGTCTCCTTCATCACTCACACCTATGATCCGTACAAACCAAAATGTAACATTTCCTCCCGTTTGTAACAATGGTGCTATATTCGCAAAGAGAAGTTGCTGCCAACCCCATCAACTATTTTTCAATACTGGGCTGACACATAGTGGTCTCCTTCATAAATCTGGTGAAACACAGGAAAAAGTTCCACCTTACTGACTCCTGCTATTCAAATCTTGTTTCATTACTCTGTTTACAGTACCAGTTAATTCATCACTGGGTCTACATACAGGATTTAATTATGTATAACGCAAAGAAATCCTAGGTAGCATGAAATTATATTCTGCATACCAGCTAGGTATTTTAAATAGTTCTTGAAAAAGTGTCAGAACACAACCCTTAGCAAATTTAGGGGTATTTTTATTTGTTTCTCTTTTGTTTACAGTGGCTTCTTTCCGGATTCTATAGAGATGCAACAATGTTTTTGGAAAAGATGGGGAAAACTCCAAATGACTAATGAAATACTCTTTCAACAAACCCGAAAAAGAGGTTTTACAGAAGTATCTTGTTGTCCCCCTTTGGAGTACTAATCTCTGCTCCTTTCTTTCACTCCTCTCCTTCTTTCTGCCTTGTAGATACAGCTGCAGCTGCTTCTACAATTGTCACAGTTTGATGAACTCGGTTTTAGGGGAGAAATATTCTTCCTAGCTAAATAGTAACAATTTTGCCTTTCTAGGCCTTGTGGAATTCTCCTCATGAGAAACTGCTACATTACATAGTGAATTTAGTTGGAAATATTCCCACTAAAAACTAGGTTAAGACAGTTCACTGTCATAGATCACCTAAGCCAAGTTTCCAGAAGTGAAAAGCTTGTATCTAGATTCAGGGTATCACCAGTTAGATTCTTAAGTAAATGCATACAACAGCCTGAGGGTATAGTAAGTTAAATGATTTTGATCCTGATTCATGCTCTGCAACCACTTCGTGCTAGCCAGGCTGGTGCACAGAGGCTGCAAACACCCACGCGTTCTGGCACTTTTGGAGATTATCACTAACATTGTAGGCTTCTGCAGGAACGCAGTGTAGGGCCAGCTTTTGGGGTGTGCGGGGGAAGGGAGGAGGCATGACTGGGCCATTCTTACATCCTGGTAGTACCCTGGGTGCTGCAAAGCTCATAGGACCTCTGAGGGCTGCCATAGCCTTAGCTGGAGGCCAAACTGGTGAAGCAGCATTTGCATAAATTAGAAGTGATTCTGGTGCAAGGAATGAGTGAGAACAGCTTACACGCTCACCCCTACTTTAGGTAGCCCTTGGATGGTCGTGGAGTGGGGATGTAGGCTGTTTAAAATCAATCCCTGCACCAGAATTACTTCTAATTTATGCAAATACACCTTTCTGCCCTCTTCTCTTGTCCTCCTTCCCACCCTCCATTTGATAGTTTATTCACCTATTGAATGATGTCTGAATCCCAGAGTGGGAGCTCTCTGGGGTAGTGTCTGCCAGGGTTATACATCTGCACAGTGCCTAACACAATGGGGCCCTGACAAGGTCCTCAGGCACCAAGGCAATTGAAATAAATTCCCTTCAAAATCTCAGGAGCAGTGCAGATGCTGGGCCTGATTCTCCTTTGCCTTGCACCTTGTGTTGTCACTGTATGCCCACTTCAGGGTTACCAGCTCATACATTGTGCGTGGCAGCACCAGCACATCCCCCCACAGCCCAGCTGAGAGGCATTCAGCAGCAGGACTATGGTGACTGCTGTGCGTTACCTCCCCCCGCCAGCGAGGGTGCTACCTGCTCTGCAAGCTGCTTCTCTGGCCCATTATCGGGGATCTCCGCTGGTGCACAGCGAGATGAGCCACTGCAAGAGTTGAGTTGGTGGCATCAGCCTGGTGTAGGGGTGGAATGCTGGCTCCAGCAAACACCAGGCATCTTCTCCTGTCTCCTCTTCTTCCCACCCAGCACCCTATGCAATCACCACTAGCCATTGCCATACATACAGGCTACCTCTCTGCACTTCCACCCAGCTTCCACAAGTACACCACCACCACCACCAGGCACACATTTTCTCCCCCTCATGCACTCCCTACAACCCAGCTGCCCCAGGCACCCCCTTACCGAGCCCACCATCCTAATCCTTCACTTTAGCTCCCTGGGCACCCCCTCATTCAGGCCATCACCCTAACCTCTCACTCAGATGTTCCAGGCACTCCTCCAGCCATCCAGTGGCTCTTGGCACTTCTCACCATGAATCTGACTGAAAACAAGAAGCCATATAATTTAATCATTTGCACTCTATAAAGTGGCAGAGATATTTATTATTCTCCATCCACAACGCTCCTCTCTTAGCTTTTCATTGTCGCAGGAGCATTGCAATACACTTTTGAATGATAAGAACATAGAACCTCATCCCAGTAGGTGGTGCTGCTGAGCTGCACAAAATCTCTCTGCTCATCCTTCCTTTAAAAAAAAAAGAAAAAAAAAGGATTATGCCAAAGTAAAAACATGGTTGTTAGAGAGAGATCCAAGGCACAAAGGGGCTGGATAAAGCTATTTTCAAGGTCTTAGCTGCTGTATAGTTTGAGAAACTACTCTGCAACATTGCATTTCTTTAGTTAATTTGCAAGAGCATTTGTGAATGTAGGTTCTGAAAAGGTTTATTATCTATTATTATTTTATTGTGTAAAATATCAGAGAGGAAGGTGGAACTAGAGGATTTTCCAGTTCCAAATGGACACTGCCAAGGTTCAGTATATTAGATCTACACTAAGATGCATAGCTTCCGCTGGCTGGTGGGGTACAGATTGTGCCATTCCCTCCCTTCATTCTGCCTGCCTGCTTCACTCTTACAAGGTTTATTCTTCTGAGCTTCAGTCTACTGAAATCCGTTTGAGGAGGTATCATGGCTGTAGGGATAACTGCACCTTAGACCCTGTCTGGCTCTTTTGACGGCACTGCTTAGGTGACAGACCTGGCTTCCTGCACATTACCCTGGGTGGAACCACACAGTCCAACCACCCTCACTCAGAGAGGATCTCTGGGCTGCAGCCGGGGGCCCTGGTTGCCAACCGAGTCAATAATGTAAGCCCAACGTGGCTCTGGCACCAGTACTCATTTCATAGTTCATAGATTCTGAGGGACCACTGTGATCATCTAGTCTGACCTGCAGAATAACCCACGCATAAACTTCTCCAGATAATTCCTAGAGCAGATCTTTTAGAAGAACGTCCAACCTTGATTGAAAAATTGCCAGAGATGGAGACTCCACCATGACCCTTGGTAAATTGTTCCAGTAGTTAGTTACCCTCCCTGTTAAAAATTGACGCCTTATTTTTCAGTCTGAATTTGTCTAGCTTCAACTTCCAGCCACTGGATCATGTTATACCTTTTTCTGCTAGATTGAAGACTCCATTTTCAAATATTTGTTTACCAATATAGGTACTTAGAGACTGTAATCAAGTCCTGTCCCCCCATCCCATTGTTAAGTTAAATAGATTGAGCTCCTGGAGTCTATCACTATAAAGGCATGTTTTCTAATACTTCAATCATTCTTGTGGCTCTTCTCCCAACCCTCTCCAATTTACCATGTCTGTTTATCATGTCCATTTAGGATGTCTGTTCTGCTCTTTACAGCCAGATTTGTTGACCTATAGGCAGTACAGGTACTTACATCAGAGAAAGAACTGCAGATAAGTCAATGGTATTACAACTAGCATTGTTAGATTATGACAGTTTAAGTTGCAAAAAAAGGAAACTTCCAATGGCATACTTAAGTATTGTACCACCAGGGCCAGTCTGAGGGAAAATGGTGCCCTGGGAAAATTTGTATTTTGGTGCCCCCCCATCACCCTTAGCCCCCAGAGGCTCTCCGCACCTAACCTCCAGGCCCCAATGTCTCCCCCCAGTGCTTAGTTTGTATTGAAAGAAGTGTAAGCCCTCAGCATCAGCTCAAATTAAGCACTGGCAGGGTGGTCTGATAGCAGCAGTTGCTGGCTTGGTGCCCAGCTCTGAGGGCAATGCCACTGTCAGCAGCAGCGCAGAAGTAAGGGTGGCGTGGTATATGGTGTATTGCCACCCTTACTTCTGCTCTGCTGCGGTGGCTTGTGGTACCTGGTGCTTGGCCTGCAGCTCAAGGTGGGCTTTGCGCTGTTACAAAGGGGTGCATCTTGCCAGAGCCCACAGCCCTCCTGCAGCTCTCTGGCCACGCTTGCCTCACCAGGGGCTCTGTTTAAGATTTTGGGGAGAGAAGGAGGGCAACTTTAACCATGATTCCAGCTTCAGCAACTTAAGCAACTGAAAACTCTAGGGTTTTTTTTGAAGATAATAACTTAGGAGCACTGTATCTAATTCCTCTAAAAATAAAGAAACAAAAATATAGAAACTCCAATTGAAGTAATATTTTAAGTTTTTATATGTAAATTTAGAATAACCAGGTGATGATACAGCAAGATAATTCAAGGTTTGGGATTGAGACTATCAGTTCTGGAGCTTAAACACAGAAATCAGAAACACACGTTTGATACTCCTGGGGCCATTCTGCGCCAAAAAATTAAATTCTGTGCACAATATTTTAAAATTCTGCAAGTTTCATTTGTCAATAAATAAATCCAGAGGCTCCAGCATGGCAGTAGGGAGCATAGGCCACTGGCTGCATGAAGGTGGGAAATCACGCTGCAGCCTCCTTTCCCTCCCCCACCCCGCCCAGAGACACAGACTCAGCGGTGAGGCTGCACATGATCTGACACAGCACAAGGCCTAAGCCTGCCCAGAAAAACCCTGGGGCCCTGCCCCTCTGTGCCAGGCACATCAGGTGTGGGGCAGGCAGGCTCAACGAGGCAGGATCCAAGTGTAGAGGGTCTCAGTGTGCGGGAATCCAGGTGTGGGGTGAGAAGATTCTGTGTGGGACAATCTGGGTGAAGGCAGTTCAGTGGGAGGGTCTAGTTGTGTGGGGGATCTGGATGCACAGAGGCTCATTGGTGGGGTTCCAGGTGCAGGGGAAATGGGACTCTGCTGGAGCTTTCAGGTGAAGGTGGGGAGGGATAGCTCAGTGGTTTGAGCATTGGTCTGCTAAACCCAGGGTTGAGTTCAATCCTTGAGGGGGCCATTTAGGGATCTGGAGAGTTGGGGATTGGTCCTGCTTTGAGCAGGGGGTTGGACGAGATGACCTCCTGAGGTCCCTTCCAACCTTGATATTCTGTGAAGGTGGCTGGGGCTCAGCAGAGCAGTCTGGCTGCTGGGGGGAGTGGGGCTTGGTGGGGTGAGGGTCTTGGTGAAGCTAGTTGGGGGTCAGTGGTGTGGGGGTCTCAATGTGGAGGCTCAGGGTGGTGCACAAGGTGAGGCATCGGGAGGGGTTGAGTGTAGGGAACTCAGTGGAGGTTGGTCTGGGTGCATGGATGGGGGCCCAGAGGCAGGGGGGTCTGGGTGTAGGGGTGGGAGTCTGGAGGCAGGGGGTCTGGGTGCATGGAGGCTCCAGATGCAGGGGTTGAGGTTCAGTGGGGTGGGATTCGGATATGGAGGGCTGGGGGGGTTCTGGATTTACCGGGTGAGGCTTGGCTGGGGTGTATGGTGGTTGTGTGGAAGGGGAAGCAGCTCCCCATACAGTGCCCCACAGCTGAGGAGCGATGGAAGCAGGGGAGTATGCTGAGCTTCCTGTAACTGGGGGAAGTTTCTAGGGGTGGGTCTGACACAGCCCTAGCCACTCCTTTGAAGGGGAAGAGGAAGTCCCGCCCTCTCCTGCCACCAACCCAGATGGGACTAGCAGCTGATCCCGGCTCAGGTTAGGAGCAACTGACTGGGGTGTCCCCAGCCCTGCAATGATTTACCTCTCCGCCGGCTGCTCCGGGTGCCTGAAACAATGTACCTTCACAGCTTGGGAGTGATGTGTGACTGCTTTTGCAGCTTCCCTTTGCTTCCCTGCCAGAAAGTAATTTTTATGCAGGGAAGCAAAGAAATCTGCAGGGGACATGAATTCTGCACAAGTGCACTGGTATAGAATTCCCCCAGGAGTAGTTTGATACATTGTACACAATCTTTAGTACAGATAAATAAAAAATAAAATCTGCTTATTTTCTCTAACAGACATAAGAATGGCCATACTGGGTCAGACCAAAGGTCCATCCATCCCAGTATCCTGTCTACGGACAGTGGCCAATGCCAGGTGCCCCAGAGGGAGTGAACCTAACAGGTAATGATCAAGTCATCTCTCTCCTGCCATCCATCTCCACCCTCTGACAAACAGAGGCTAGGGACACCATTCCTTACCCATCCTGGCTAATAGCCATTAATGGACTTAACCTCCATGAATTTATCCAGTTCTCTCTTAAACCCTGTTATAGTCCTAGCCTTCACAACCTCCTCAGGCAAGGAGTTCCACAGGTTGACTGTGCGCTGAGTGAAGAACTTCCTTTTATTTGTTTTAAACCTGTTACCCATTAATTTCATTTGGTGGCCCCTAGTTCTTATATTATGGGAACAAGTAAATAACTTTTCCTTATTCACTTTCTTCACACCACTCATGATTTTATAGACCTCTATCTTATCCCCCCTTAGTCTCCTCTTTTCCAAGCTGAAAAGTCCTAGCCTCTTCAATCTCTCCTCATATTGGACCCATTCCAAACCCCTAATCGTTTTAGAGTAGCAGCTGTGTTAGTCTGTATCGGCAAACAGAACAGGAGTACTTGTGGCACCTTAGAGACTAACAAATGTATTTGAGCATAAGCTTACTTACTATATTTTCCATTCCATGCACCTGATGCAGTGGGCTGTAGCCCACAAAAGCTTATGCTCAAATTTGTTAGTCTCTGGGTGCCACAAGTACTCCTGTTCTTCTTTTTCAAATAATTTTAGTTGCCCTTTTCTGAACCTTTTCTAATGCCAGTATCTTTTTTGAGATGAGGGGATCACATCTGCATGCAGTATTCAAGATGTGGGCGTACCATGGATTTATATAAGGGCAATAAGATATTCTCCGTCTTATTCTCTCTCCCTTTTTAAATGATTCCTAACATCCTGTTTGCTTTTTTGACTGCCGCTGCACACTGCGTGGACGTCTTCAGAGAACTATCCACGATGACTCCAAGATCTTTCTCCTGATTAGTTGTAGCTAAATTAGCCCTCATCATATTGTATGTATAGTTGGGGTTATTTTTTCCAATGTGCATTACTTTACATTTATCCACATTACATTTCATTTGCCATTTTGTTGCCCAATCACTTAGTTTTTGAAGTTCTTCACAGTCTGCTTTGGTCTTAACTATCTTGAGCAGTTTAGTATCATCTGCAAACAGGATCACCTCTAGAGCCCTTCTTAAATATTGGCGTTACATTAGCTATCTTCCAGTCATTGGGTACAGTAGCTAATTTAAAGGACAGGTTACAAACCATAGTTAATAGTTCCGCAATTTCACATTTGACACACTCTAGGTTACTGCCATTATCTACTCTATTTTAGTCAATTGTTTTTCACTCCACTGAAAGCATATTTACTTAATTTTAACATATGTGATTAAGGCTTTTTCTTTTATTAGGAAAGGGAATTTATTTTTTTAATTATTGTGGCATTTATGTTTACTGATCAGTCAAGTACATGTCTCACTAACATTTGACTCCATTGTTGCTATTAGTATCCTACTTGGAACAACATTTTCATATTAATTTTAAGTTATTTTACAGATATTACTAAAATACAATTTGAAAATAAACAACCTTCGTCTGCACAGTGTCTAAAGTTATGTGTTTAGCTAAATTTTTGTAAACTGGCACTGCTAAGGTGAGTACAAGCTAAATTTACATTCTACTATTTGATTGTACCACTTTAAATAATGAATGACAAAACACAATGGGGTAATAAAAGTAATAATGATAATTACTCCAGTCAGGACAGGTGAGGCATTTTAGCACTCACTACGAAAATATTTAAATTTAAGCATAAGAGAGAAATAGAATTATGAAATGCACAGACCAGTCAAAAAACCTAAAATAACAGCAATGTAACCCTTAAAAAAACTGAAAGAATACAATTACAGAGAACATATGTGCCTTTGCATTCCAACAGGAAGTTCCGAGAAGTAAAAACAACGTTAACACAAGTGTGTGTTGGGGGGTGAATATGTGTGTTGGGGAAGTGTGTGAGAGAGTGAGTGTGTGTGTGTGTTGGGGAAGTGTGTGAGAGAGTGTGTGTGTGTGTGTGTACACAGCTGCATGGACAGACTTCTGTCCAGGAGCATGCGAGCCACTTGCACGCACTAGCATGCCGAGGGACAGCTGATGGTGAGCCTGGTGCCCACCCCACGGGGGGCAGTACAGCCACTCCGGAGGAGCTACCCAAGCTGGGTGCTGGCTTCTGTGAGCAATGGCCTGACATGCTGCTGCTTTCGCTGCTGCGGTTCCTGGCCTGGTCGCTGGCCATGGACCTGCTGGTCTCACTCTTTGTCGCTAGATCCCTGCAACTCCATGGATATCTGCTTTATATCCACAGATATCTGCATCTGCAGATACAAATTTTGTATCCGAGCCGGGCTCTACCCATTGATGGCTGTGCTGGAGGAAAAGATTCTTGGATTGGAGCAGCAAATTGAAATTGAGACTCAGAGAAGCTGAAAAGTTCCTAGAGAGCCAGGTCCAGGAAACATCAGTACCCCAGATTCAAGGAAGAAAGGAGCTGGTCACCAATGAGTTAGAAAGAGAGGACATCAGAGAGGGAGATGGGGCTGTATAAATTTCATGGCCTCTATCTCATTAGAAGAAGAACCAATCTCCTTGGGGACAGGCTGGCTAGAGTAGTCAGGAGGGTTAATAACAAAAAGGGATGGTAAAAAGAGGGAAGGTATGAGCATTCATTTAGCAAAAATCAAGATGTTGAGAACAAAATTATTCAAGGAACCTGTAGTGAGGTGGTATGGTTCCCCGTACAAGTCCCTCCGGACACCAGAGTGGGCGGAGCCAGGGAGCTCTGAGCCCACCCCACAGAGGGTCAGGCATTGCCCCTGAAGTATAAAGGCCCGACCGGCCTGCGGTAAAACCCAGGGGCTGGCCCGACCTACCCCATGCCAGCTACCCAGAGGAGTTGCCAACCCTGCCCTGCGCCAGCTACCAGGAGGAGTTGCCAAGTCTACCCCTGGCCAGCTATCCCGAGGAACCCATTGTGCTGGACCCCCCTGAGGACACCACCCTGACCCAGGTACTTCAAGAGGGGGAGTCAGGAAGTAGCCTGGGGGCAGCTGACGCTAGTCTGGCTGCAGCACTGCCAGAACCCATGTCAGTGTCTTGTGGCCAGGATCCCAACTGACGCAGCAGTGGGTCTTCTGCCGCTGCTAGGGCCCTGGGCTGGGACGCAGTGGAGTGGGAGGGCCTGCGTCTCCCCTTCCCCGCAACTCATGGGTGGCAGTCTCCCCCCTTCCCAGGACCTTTGGAACCTAGGGCCTGGGCCTACTGTTTATATACTGTTGTTGCTCAGCCCCTGCCTGAGGGCCTGAACACGTGACTCACCATTGCCCAGTCCTGACCTAGGGCCTGGGCATATGGTGTTATATCTACCTTCACAAAGGCCACAGAGGATGACTTCTGTGGCTGGACTAATTCCCCGCAAGACCTATTCCCCAATTTAGTGAGGCGGTTTGGTTCCCCGCTGCCCCAGAGAGATGAGCCCCAGCTAACCTCTCTTCATGCCCTTTGGTTCTGTAGACAAGAAATTCCTGAATTGCCTAAACAATGGGGAGTCCTTGTGACACCTTAGAGACTAACAAATTTTATTTGGGCATAAGCTTTCGTGGGCTATAACCCACTTCATTAGATACATAGAGTGAAATATATAGTAGGCAGGTATAAATATACAGCACATGAAAAGATGGGAGTTGCCTTACCAAGTGGGGGGTCAGTGCTAACTAGGCCAATTCAATCAGGGTGGATGTGGCCCATTCCCAACAGTTGACAAGAAGCTGTGAGTATCAACAGAGGGAAAACTACTTTTTGTAGTGACCCAACCACTCCCAGTCTTTATTCAGGCCTAATTTGATGGTGTCAAGTTTGCAAATTAATTCCAGCTCTGCAGTTTCTCATTGAAGTCTGTTTTTGAAGTTTTTTGTTGAAGAATGGCCACTTTTAAGTCTGTTATTGAGTGTCCAGGGATATTGAAGTGCTCTACTACTGGTTTTTGAATGTTACAATTCTTGATGTCTGATTTGTGTCCATTTATTCTTTTGTGTAGAGACTGTCTGGTTTGGCCAATATACATGGCAGAGGGGCATTGCTGGCACATGATGGCATATATCACATTCTGTTACTTTCTTTGTTGGGCCTGTTCTGTAGTAGGTGACTTCTGGGTACCCTTCTGGCTCTGTCAATCTTTCTTCACCAGGCCTAGACAGCATCTCAGCTGAGGTTTTTAAAGATGATGGAATAATGCTCCAGCTAAACTTTGCCAACTCCTTGACAAAATCTGGACCTGCGAAGAAATTCTACCTGACTTTAAGAAGGCCAGCATTGTTACAATATTCAAGAAAGGGGAGAAATCTTTGTACGGGAACTACAGAGGTATTGCTCTCCTCTCCATTGCAGGGAAGGTTCTTGCCCAGATCCTACTAAACTGCCTCCTTCCCCTTGCTGAGGAACTCCTCCCTGAATCACAGTGCGGCTTCAGGCCATCCCAGGCACAACTGACATGATCTTCATGACATGACAGATTCAGGAGAAGTGCAGAGAGAAACACCAGGAACTGTTCATGGCATTCATCCATCTAACCAAGGCCTTTGACTCTATCAATCATGATGCTCTATGGAAGGTGATGTGTAGGTTTGGCTGTCCACAGAAATTCATTTCCATCATCTGACTACTCCATGGTAAGATGACTGCCACCATTTTGTGCAACGGCTCAGAGAACGAACCATTCACCATTCGCACTGGTGTCAAGCAGGGCTGTGTCATTGCTCCAACACTCTTCTCCATTTACCTTGCTGTGATCCTGATTCTCATTTGCGACCGCCTTCTTGACTGAATCGGGATTGCATATCGTATGGATGGCCAATTCCTCAATCTTCGATGTCTGCAAACAAAATCTAAGATCATGAGAATTGGCATCACTGACCTACAGTATGCAGATGACTGTGTCATTCTTCCACACCCAGAGGCTGACCTGCAAAGCACCCTAAATCTTTTGCAGATGCCTATCACAGCCTGGGTGTCTCGCTCTCAACATTGGAAAAACCAAGGTACTCTACCAGCCCTCACCTGCACAAACTACTCTTTGTACTCCACAAATCATCATCAGTGGAGAACCCCTGGAAAATGTGGACCATTTTCTGTGTCTTGGCAGCCACCTCTCCCAAACAGCCAGCATTGACACAGAAATTGAATACAGGATCCGCTGTGCCAGCACAACTTTTGGAAGACTACTCAAACAAGTCTTCAATTATAGGGATCTACAAACAGGTACCAAGATCTTGGTTTACAAGGCAGTTGTCATCCGCACCCTTCTCTATGGGTGTGAGACCTGGGTAACCTACAGACGCCATCTCAAGCGGCTGGAGTGGTTCCCGCAGCGCTGCCTCAAGAGGATACTCAGGATTAGCTGGGAAGATCGACATACTAACATCAGCGTTCTCTCTGCAGCCAACTTCCGCAGTATAGAAGTGCAGGTCATGAAACACCAACTCCGCTGGGCTGGCCACTGTGTACGTATGCCTGACACGCGCTTCCCAAAGCAAGTACTGTTCTCTCAAGTCAGGGAAGAAGGGCTCACAGAGGGCAGCTGAAGCATTTCAAAGACATACTGAAAGTACATCTTAAAAAGGGAGGCATCAACCCAACAAACTGGGAGGACTTGGCACAGAACAGAACACAGTGGCACCACACCATACACCAAGCCACAGCTCACTTTGAGGAGAACAGATGTGCTCATGAGACAGAGAAGCAACAAAGGAGGAAAGAAAGGGCATAACAGTACAGTCAACAACTATGTCTCCTCCAAGATTACACCTGTCACTTCTGTGGGAAAGCCTGCAGGGCAAGAATTAGGCTCCTCAGCCACTTAAAAACTCACCAGTGAATCCCCTTGGCAGACTTCCATCATCATATCGAGTGATAGCTGAAGAAGAAGAAAAGTATCTACACGTGGAACAAAAAGATGATGGGACTTAGACTCCGAAGTCACATTGGTGTTGAAAATTTTACCCTGCAACTTCAAAGGGAAATCAGAAAACCCTTGTGTTAGGAATTGGAACATCATCAGCTGGGTTGTATCTTGATCTGGATTCTGAAAATTGAGTTGATCCTTTCTTCAGACTCGGAGACTAGAATTGTTGGTACTATATATGTGACAATCGGGAGAGTTCAATGACACTTGCACAAGACCTGTTTTCCAAAATAGGTCTTGTTTGGAACTCTGTAACTTAAATTGCTGACATTCTGTTCTTTGATTTATTACATTTTAAGTGCAGCATTATTATGGACAATTGTGGTAGTTTCTTTTAATAAAAGTATACATGTGTGGTACCAGAAAATCCTAATCCTAGGAAAAATTGATTTTTAAAAATGAGTGGCAATGATTTACAGTAGACCCAATGTTTTATTATTGAAGAGCATCACTTTTGAATTAAGGAATTAACTTCAGTTTTACTTCAAATGACACCAATGAAAATAATAATTTGGAAAATGTGGTTTCCTGAGACCATTAGAATTAGTCCATCCCTCAGGATCTGATCTGCCAAAGAAAACTTATTTTAATTGTGTAAGAGTCTGACTTGCTTCTATTGACTATTTTTAACCTTTTCTTTTAATAGGAAGCTACAATAAAATGATCACCTATATTATTCAGAGATTAAGCTGTATTCCTTTTCCTCAAAAGTGAAATAAAAGCATTACCGCAAACACAGAGTATGGTATTTCCAGTAATTTATCAAATGTCTCGCTAGCAGTTACTTAAATCTTAACACCCACCACACACAGCTCATTTCAAGCAACAATGTGATTTCCCTAGGATTGCATTGAATTCATATCTGTGCTTGCATGTAAATTTAAGAGTAAACAATAACCTAAAATGATGTGAATTAGTCACATGTTCTTACTATAAAGTTGTTCTACCATTTTGTCTGTATCTTTCATAAACCTGAGATATCTCCTGCATTGCTCTGGTTCTTTCCAGGAGTTTGTTAGTGGGTTCCTCTTCCCAGAACGCAAAGATTTTTTTTGTGTCTACTCTGCAGCTATAGGTTAGAGGACAGTTGTTCATTCTTGTTGCCCTGATTGCAATAAGCTCTTTCCTCTGGGCCTGAATCTCTAGATTTGGATTAGAAAACCATACAATTTGTGACTCAGACTAAACACCGAGTTGAATCTGTGTAGCTAAAGGTGTGCTGTTAAAGTACAACTCTAAGGTGCCGCAAGTACTCCTTTTTCTTTTTGCGGATACAGACTAACACGGCTGCTACTCTGAAACAACTCTTGACATTGGTTTAGATCTGGCTTGTATTAGTTTAATTTGCTTTTGCAAATTAAAGGTTGCCACTTAATAGCCTCCTGGAGAGCTAAGCAAGTGGAGTTATATGGAAGCTCAGAGAATATCTTCTGCACCTTATGTAATTCAGTTTCACTCTAATTAAAACTAACTTGTTGTTTTTACAGCTGAACTCTTAGTGAATATTGCTTTGCCATTCTTCAGTACTGCTATCCCTCAGAATTTGGCCCCAGGTTGCATGTATGCAGTAATTGGTCTGAGTTTCAGAAGGCAATGTAGTCAGAGACATTTATCTTTCTAAGTAACATTTTTGTACTTTTTTTTGTACCTATAATTACTTTTTATTATCCCAAACTTCTCTAGGCAACTGGAAACCAGGCTATTCTAGATGCAATTTTGAAAAATACAAACTCTAAAACTTTAACTGACACAACAATTTACTATGCATTCGATATCTGCAGCATTTCGAGTGTCGCAGAATCCTCCTTTACTGAATTTTATTCAGCATAACTAATGCTTGTGTCACATACATAGTCCCATCCCCATCAGTCATACTGATGTAATCAATTTTGGAAAGCATGGGAGTGCTACAGAAAAAAGAACTTTGTCAAACCAAGCGTAAGAAAGCAAATTTAAAAGTGGTGCTCAATCTAGAGTATTAAATCCATAAAGATTTCTTACATCACAGTTATTGGCTTTTTGAGATTACCCCAGTGGAACTCTGATAAAGCAGTGGATGTTGACTGGTGATTTTTGGCATGCCTGAGTTAAAAGAGCAATGTCACATAATTTATTTAGGTTAATACATTGTTGGTGGGGAAACTGTAAGCATTAAGTAATGATCCCTGATTCTTTGTTTATACAACAAAGCATTACATATTACACACTAAACAGATATGTCTTATGGTATGCATAGAATCATAGAATATAAGGGTTGGAAAGGACCTCAGGAGGTCATCTAGTCCAACCCCCTGCTCCAAGCAGGACCAGTCCCCAATTTTTGCACCACATCCCACATGGCCCCCCAAGGATTGAACTTACAACCCTGTATTTAGCAGGCCAATGCTCAAACCACTGAGCTATCCCTCCCCCCTGTGTTGTATACTGCTTGTTATATACTGTATCAAACTGATATTATTCACTGGGAATACTGTTGTTTTTATTGTCTCCATATCAGTGCAAAGCATAAGACATGCTAAATGACAAGGTTCAGGCTTCTAGAAGTATTACATACAAGATACCCACCTCCAAAAAGGTTGTGGTGATTAATTACTTAATATTTTTAGGACACTATGCCTATATCACATGCTAGCAGGTGAGGGCTTTTGGGACTGAATATTTTAAGACTTAGGCATAGTATTTTAGGACTGTAATGTGGAGGTGGACCTTCATATTTTCTCTCAAAGCTTTGGTGGTTTTCCAGAGCGCATACTAATTAGAGAAAGTAGAAGATCTAGGGATATACTAGTGAAACAGGTGAAAATGATTCTAGTGATAATTGAAAGCTAATTAGTATCCTTACTCAGCAATTGGCCAGCAGATAATGTGAAGCTTATTAACAGAGAGACTGAAAAAATAACAATGCTTTTTGGTTTGGAGTCACAGAACTTGCCAGAGGTAGACTGCTCTAACACTACTGCAAAGCCTGATACAATTCTTTACTTTGATTATATTTTCTCCTAACTTAGGCCAAAGAGCTTGAATAAAGAAATATTCTAATTAAATACATGCATACATAGAAGAAAAAGGGGAAAATCCTGTATGTTCAAAAACTAAAGAGTCACTGTATCTGTCAGTGAACATTTTCAACTACATCTCAGCATGTTAAAATACGCAGTGTTGCCGACTCTCATCAGACTTGTGACATTTCAGTGCTCTTCTTAAAGCCTCAGCTGCTGGAATCATGTGATTGTGAGAATCTCCACTTACATTTTTTTTTAAATGAAAGTTTCTAGCTCTCTTGGCTGCAGAGTAAAGCTTGAACATGTGAAATCTAAAGACACAAAACCAAAAGACAAATAAAGACCCAAAATGTCTTATTTTAAAAAAGTTGACTGTGTTAGAGCTAGTCTCATGATTTTGATGGGGGCACATGAGTCATGATTTTTGCCTTTTGAGGAATTGGTAAACAAGGGACTGATTTTTTTCTCAGACCAGTTTTACATTGAGGTAATACCTTTGGCTTCAGTGAGGTTATTTCTGCCCTGCCCTGGTGTAAGTGAGAGAAGTGGGCTAAAAGTATCCAGCTGCAGAAAGGAGACAGATTGATTGCTTGTAGCTAATCAGCGTAGTGACACTGTATCTTATACACTTAACCTCTACTGCTGGACTGACTGGCTAATGTAATAGCATGTTGAAAAACTCAGGGCCACAATACTTGTGAAGAGCTTCAAGGAATTTTGCTGCCAAGAGACTGATACTTTTGTGCGCTACTTAAGTATTTCAAAACTTAGAAGTAAAAATGAATAGTGAAGCTGATCCATTCTGTTAACACGTCAATTGTTTCTTACACAAACCAGAATGGCCATTAGAAAGGAGATCCAGCTATATGTTTATAGGTAGGGGTTTTTTTTTAAGCTTATTGGTGAAGACTTTAAAAAGTGATTAGTGGTTTTTCCGTGTGCAACTTGAGATGCCATAAAGAAGCCTGACTTAGAGTGTGGGTGCTCAGCATTTTCTGAAAATTGGACGCATCAAGTTGTCTCAAGTTGGGCACTCAGTCACTTGTCTCTTCTGAAACTTCTGGCTGTAGGTCTCGCATTTATGTTGGCCCTTTATTGAGGTGACATGACAAATCATAAATTATGCACGATGTAGTTTATCTTTCTTCTTGTACGTGATTAAAATGCCACGAGAATGTAACCTAAGTAAATCTTACTGAGCAGCACTGTTTGAAACTCTTTCAGTTTTCAGTCTCTCTCTTTATCAGGCAACAGATATTCTCATCTGTTACAGGAAACGAATAAGGCATACTATTACCACAGGCAGTTTCCTTCCCTGGCATGCGCATGCTTTACTAATACAGAGGAGAAATCCAAAAAAATTAGCGGTGACTAAGCTGCACCACCTACTGTGACCTAATATAGCATCTTACTGGATATTAACATTTATCTGGGACTGGCTTAACCAGTCAGATGAGGAAATAAGGCAATTTAAACAAACAGCCCCCCTCCAACCCCGAAAAAACCAACCAAACAGGGGGGAAAAAACCCAGACCAGACTGAGCAGACTCAACCATATGGTAATTGCCACCACACAAGAGATCTAAACTTGGTTTCCAAGCCCATCCTCTCAATCCCCAGGCTGACAGGTGTCTCAAAAGCCAGAGAGAGGGCACCTTCTCTTGCGCTTAAATAACCCCCTCTGGATGAAGCATGAAGTGGCACAGAAAGATCCTAAAATGTGCTAAATCTCAACACTACAGTAATGGAGGTCTTTGGTAAAAGAGGAGAAATGGTGGATTTGGGGAGTCCCTTTTGTTGCTGACTTTGGTACATGCAGGTGTATTTGGTTTGGGCTAAGCTGACTTGTCCGTTTCAATGCTTGACCCTTGATTTGTCTTGTAACATGGCTGGCAAGTGTGGGCTTTAACCATAAGGGAAAAAGCCGTCTTCAGTTCTGCTGATGACTAGGGGTATGCATGGTTCCTATATAAAGTGGCACACAGTAGTTTTATGCAGTAAGTATACACAAATATGCATGTACTTGGTAAGCTTTCCTGATCACGGGTGGAGGAATGATGTGGGTTTCTGTTTAAGTGAAGATAGTTAGGGTGACTCCGCTTTTTATTAAACATTTATATGACACTTGAACATTTCATGGTGTCTCTGTGCCAGAGCTTACTTGTGCCATCTTTTAATTTTTAAACTTTAGTAATGAGTATTTTGAAAGGGGTTATTGAACAGATCTATTTCTTTAGTTAAGATAACTAATAAAATTTATTTCTCATGTGTGTCTGTCTTTGCCTCCCGTTATACACTACACTTACATTAACAATGTGATTTAAAATGCATGAGGTAAGTTTTCTAGACCCTAATTGCTGAGTTTCTGTGGACTCACAACTAGCCCAGCTAGTTTCATCTTCATGTGCGTGTACTAGTTTGTTGGAGACATTTGGTCATTGTGTTCTTTCACCGCGGATTGTTTACTAAACAAATAGACCAAAGAGTCTTTCAAATTTTAAAAGCCACCAGCTCTGAAATGGTTTAATAGAGAATTTGAGACAGATGCCACAGCAATGAATAGGCAATCTTTGGAACTCATGGCTGCAATACATTACTTGGAAGAATATCTGGACAAGATTAATAAAATTAGACCATTATCAGGGAAGAATAGCATCAACATTTGTACTGTAGTAGCTTGGGTAAAATTCCAAGGGTTTTCAATTCAGAGGCTTCAGGGTTTAAAGTGATCACCAGTTAGGGTCAGAAGAAAATATTCTCCTCCTTCCTCTGCCTACCCTTTGGTACAGTTTTGAAAATTAGGTACACTATGGTAGTGTTCTGCCTTCTTGGGAAATATCTGGTAGTGGCAAACGTCTGGGACAGGATACCAAATCACCATGGGCCATTGGTCTGTTCTGGTATGGCAACTCCTATTTCCTATGTTCCCTCTTTTCCACTGTTCTAGGTATCTAGGTCTCTACTAACCCCAAGATATTAAAAATGGCACACAGGAAAATAATACAGGTTTTATATCAAAAGGGAGAGATCTGAAATGAGGAATTTAGCCAAGTTGAATATTATAGACCCATTTGCTAAATCCTGGATGGGATGGAAGTGGAAGAAGAAGACGACAATGAAATAAGTTTATGGGACCCGTCAATCTCCCAAGATTTTTGGGAACAATAACAGTGGGAACAAAAGTGGTGTGACAGAGACTGAATTGCCTCCAGAAAATTAAAAAAAAAAAAGAGAGAGCTGTCCCTGAACATTCACTGATTCCTTACAGCTAAACCTTTTTGTTCTATGCTGCTCTAGAGTGTGGTTGAAAATGTATGTAAAAGAAATTTAATCAAAAAGCATTGAATTATTCCATTACCCTAACCTTGCTAGCTGAGGAGTTATGTTGGAGAAGTAAAATTGAGACACTTCAAATCTCAAGCAAAATAGAACCATATGTAAAAAACCTCTTCCACTGTGGTTATTTTATATGGATTATCTGATTTGCACTCTTTAAGATTTCTGGATTCTTTTCTGGTGAGTCTAAATAGTAGGGATTGGGTATGTGGTAACAACCTCTTCCAGCAGAGAATAATCACTCTCTTTAGATATATACCAATATATTCATTTTCCTGTAGGAAAATGGTTTATCTTGATATTTTTTCATCAAGGCTAAATGGGAGGAAACAAACTGAGCCTGTCTTAGCTGATGTTCAGAACTCATTGAAGCCTGCATACCAGACGTGGGGAATTTATTAAATGCTATTTGTGGGGTATATGCTGTATATGTAGGTTTCCTGAATATCCACTGCCAAAAGCAGTTTAGGTTGGAGAACTTTATTTCAAAGACCTTTTCTCTCTCATTTTTAAAATGGATATGTATTCTGTAGCGGTATTAGTTTGTAACTTTAGTTTGTGTTTCAAAGATTATACTAGTACTCATTCTGCCGGGAAAGCTTGTTTTGTTAGTGATTCCATCATAAACCTTTTTTCCCCCAGATGTTATGAATTTAGTCTATGGTGAAACTCACTGGGCATGATTTCACTGGATGTGTTACTTATTTTTTAAAATAAAAATTATTGGTGTGTTTGTTTGTCATTTGATTGGAACTGTAACAATGAATGGGCCTATTTTCCTAAGAAGTTGAAGAATCTCTAGGAAACTTTCTTTAAACTCATAACACTAAAAGATCATCAAGCATATGAACAAAAATGTCGATGTGATTATTAAACATTATCAACTTTGGCTATTTTTTGAAAGTTATACAGGTATTGTGTTAAGTAACTGTAAATATTGCTATAACTGCATTGCTATAATTATCTCCATAGTTTTTCCTCAAATGGGAGATTCAATACTGGTTTATATTTGGTGAGATTTTTAGCATCAAGATATGATTCCTTGTGTACAGGCCTCAACAGTATCTCCTCAAGAACACCTGGCACCTTGCCTTTGGAAAATTTCCACCAAACCAGGTCTGCACCTCTAGCCTTCCCCACCCTAGAGAGTTCAATACAGCGTGGTTGTCATTCAGAAGCACCTCCAATTCTTCCAAAATTCCATATATTGTTAGATTTTTAGTACCAGAAGAGATCCTTAGAGCATCTAGTCTGACTTCCTGTGTAACACAGGCCACAGAATTTCACCCAGTTATCCCTGAACTGATCCCAATAACTAGTGTTTGACAAAGCCAAGACTGTTGGGTTTCAGTGAGCAACAATGGCCAAGACTAAGTCTGTCATCTTGATTTTGACTTCAGACTTAGATATGTAAAAGGTCCACAGTTAATATGAAAATGAAGCAGCATATAATAATTCTTTCTAAACTGATGATCTATTTTCCTACTAGAAACCCTGCTAAAAGCACTCTTTGGCAAAGAATGAAATAATTCTGGTAATGAATTTGATTTCAGAAAATTACCTGGTGTGGTATTAATAAAAAATTACTAATTTTGTTCCTGGGCAGTTTAATACAGTATAAAGAAGTTATATCCCTGTTTACCAGCCAATTTAATATATCCTATATAATCCGTAAATACACTGAAAAACTAAAGCACTAGTATCGCAAAGAGTTACATATGTGCTTAACTTTACACAGATGAGCAGTCCCACTGGCGTTTAAATCTGTTTCCTACTCTAAAAGAACGATTCAATATAACAGATAATCTCATAGAACCTACTTGTTTGTTTCCAGGGTGGTTTTCAGTTTTTCAATAGCTGTATTAGATGTGCTTGAGTACCTTTTTACAGCTGCTTGTAAGAAATCCAATAATTCCAATGTTCCTGCGGAAATAGGTAAGAAGTTTTGAACCGGGGTGGGAATGAGGGGAATGGAGGGGACTAACACTAAAAAATCAAAACTGCTCATGCAAAAACTGCAGTTAAAAGCAAATTCTGTAATTTACAGTAATACTATAATCCAGACAATCTGCATTTGTAGAGTAGAAGGGGGAGACTGAAAACTATACTGTCTGAAAAGCTTAAATAGCCAATAAAATAGTCATTGGCAATGATATATTACAATTGCTCTAGCCAAAAATAAAAGGGATGGGGCAATTTGTATAATTAAAGTTCTCATGGAAATTGTCTGATTTTACAATCCCACCAATGCTTCGCAGTACTGGCCTAATAATTAAAAATTGCTTTGGCTTTCACTGTAATTATAATGATTTGGTTTTAGTGTGCATATCTTAAGTAGGCCTGTATGATTCCATTGGAATCAGCAAATTAACTAGACCATTTAATTGTTGCCACAATTCCTGTAGCCATGTAAACACAGTTGGACAGACATTTTCAATGTTTGTTGGAGACCTATTAAAACAAGGGGCTACTCTGACTTTTGGAAACATCAAAAGAATGAATGCTGTGATTTATCACTTTTCATATTTTCAAATGGTAGTAAAATCAGGAAGACAGAGGAGTAAAGAATAATAGAAGGTAAAGAATATAGTATTGGGGGAATGGAGATGTCTAATTAAAGTGGTTCTGCAGAGCAAATTTATTGAAGAAGAATGCTTGAAGCCTAATCTAGATGTGGAACACTAAGGCTAAATAGGCTATTGTTCTGGGATATCTCCCTTTTTGTCATTGTTGCATGTCTAGTCATTGGTCAACCAACAATTTTGATGAATAACAGTATACTTGAGAACAACTTAGCGAATCAGTTCCTAAGGATACTAGGTGGAGACAAAAAGAAAATAAATCCCATGATTGTATGATCTGAAGGTGAAAGAGGTTGTACTCATAGTTACGAAACATTGGAATTCCCACCACTTTTTAACTGGCAGTAAAACAGGTGGTTTTGGCAACTACAAAAAATAATTCAGTTTAAGATGTGCTGAATAATTATTTAAGTATCTCTTTCAAAGCAACTACCATTCTTTAATTTTATATGAAAGAAGAACTTTTTATCCTCTGGCAACTCCTTTTTGAATGTTACATTTTCCACTGGTTTCCCATTTAGAAGTTTTCAGGTCCTTGTTCGACTAAATGTTTGTTTCTGGTTTCCTTCTTTAGCTTTTCATCCGTGCTTTTGCTTCACTGCCATTACCTTCCTTACTTTCTCAATCACCACCTTAGCTTTTTTTCAGCCCAGAATTCTCTATCATCTGCCTTTTGTATAGCTAGGTATGGAATTGCTGTGTACAGTAGAGCTGATTTTGTTGTTTGGAAGGAAACATTGTAGCTAGTTTATTGGGTAGCTTATTTTCTCCCCCGCTAATTAATCAAACGTTAACACCAACTTTTGTAATGAACATATACTAAGTAGGTACATGTACTGTTGAGTGACTTCAAATACATCTGCCTGAGTATCAATTGTTGGGCTGAGAGTCACTCTGCTTGAGCGGCTTCCAGTGAGAAGTCCTATGTTTGGCAAAAATCCCCTTAACAAGACCAAATATTTGACTTGCTTTTCTCATTTGCAGACAAAGACTTTGAGATCACCTGCTCTAAATGGACCTTTAAAAACAAAAGCACAAAGAAGTGAAGTCACTAGACCACAGTTGCAGAGTAGGAATTCGAACCAAGGTCTCCTGAGTCCCTGTCTAGTGTATTTCTCAGCTTTGGTGATCTACTCAAAATTTGGAAAGCCACAGGCATTGTTTTTAAATTACTGCCACATAACAAATTAAAATTACACAAACAAGCAACAAATTATATTCACTATGTAGGAACCTAGAAACCAATGAGCACAGCCAGACTTAGCAAGATCTCCTTATTTTATGCTTAATTAGATCAAATTCAGAAACACCCCTATGACTACCTGTGGTTTGAGTAAAATCTCCCCACTGTGGGAGTAATATGTGAAATGTAAAAGAACAGATCCTCTTGTGATTTCATTCATGTATGGTAAATGGCCACATACTTTGGGCCAAATTCAGCAAGGAGGAGAGGCCCTGAGACTCTTTGTAACAACCAAAAGGAGGACTTGTGGCACCTTAGAGACTAACCAATTTATTTGAGCATGAGCTTTCGTGAGCTACAGCTCACTTCATCGAAAGCTCATGCTCAAATAAATTGGTTAGTCTCTAAGGTGCCACAAGTCCTCCTTTTCTTTTTGCGAATACAGACTAACACGGCTGTTACTCTGAAACCTGTAACAACCAAATTACTTGCAATCTTTTTTTTTATAAGATTGCAGATTTGGTTGATAAAGGTAATAGTGCTGATGTAATATACTTCGACTTCTGTAGGGCGTTTGATTTGGTACTGCACAATATTCTAAAAAAACTAGAATTTAATAAAATTAACATGGCACACATTAAATGGATTAATTGCTAGATCTCAAAATGTAATTGTAAATCAGGAATCATCCTCAAATGGGTGAGTTTCTAGTGGGGTCCCACAGGGATCAGTTCTTCACCCTATGCTAATTAACTTTTTTATCAGTGACCTAGAGGAAAACATAAAATCATCATGAATAAAGTTTGCAGATGACACAAAAATTGGGGTAGTGGTAAATAAAGAAGAGGATGGGGCACTGATAGGAGTGATCTGGATCACTTGATAAACTGTGTGAAAGCAGACAATATGCATTTTAATATGGCTAAATGTAAATGTAAACATCTAGGAACTAAGGATGTAGGCCATACTTACAGGATGGGAGACTTTATCCGGAGAAGCAGTGACTCTGAAAAAGGTTTGTGGGTGGGGGTGAATAATCAGCTGAACATGAGGTCCTAGTGCAACGCTGTGGCCAAAAAGGCTAATACGATTCTTGGATGCAGAGCCAAGGGAATCTCGAGTAGGAGTAGACAGATTATTTTACCTCTGTATTTGGCACTGGTGTAACCACTGCTGGAATACTGGGTCCAGTTCTGGTGCTCACAATTCAAGAAGGATGATGATAAATTGGAGAAGGTTCAGAGAAGATCCACAAGAATGATTAAAGGTTGAGAAACCATGTTTTCAGTGGCAAACTCAGGGAGGTCAGTCTATTTAGTGTAACGCAGAAAAGATTTAAGGGGTGACTTGATTACACACTTCAAGTACCTACATGGGAAGAAATATTTAACAATGAGTTATTCAGTCTAGCAGAGAAAGGTATGACATGATCCAATGGCTGGAAGTCGAAGCTAGACAAATTCAGATTGGAAATAAGGCGTAAATTTTTAATAGTGAAGGTATTAACCACTTGAACAGTTTACCAAGGGTTGTGGTGTATTGTCTATTTCTGGCCATTTAAAAATTAAGATTGCATATGTTTTTCTAAAAGATATGATTTAGGAATTATTTTGGGGAGGTTCTGTGGCCTGTGGTCTATGGGAGGTGCGACTAGATGATCACAGGGGTCCCTTCTGGTCTTGGAATCTATAACTCTACTGAAGGTGTAACTCCTTGTGCCAGCCATGAAATCGGTTAATTTTCTTAAATGATGTTTAGAACAAATTACTGTCTTATTTACCTCGTAGCACAGGCTTAGAACAGGAACATTGGAAATTGTGTGTGCACTTTATTTTGATACAGACACTTCATCTGTCTTCCAGTTAAACTTTTTGCATGATTGTTTCCTGACCTACCTTGTTGTCTTCCATGTTGGCACATGAAATTGCAAGCCCATTAGCAAGAATTTTTAATGAATCTGTAAACTCAGGGGTTGTACCGTATGATTGGAGAATTGCTAACATAGTTCCTATTTTTAAGAAAGGGAAAAAATGTGATCCGGGTAACTATAGGCCTGTTAGTTTGACATCTGTAGTATGCAAGGTCTTGGAAAAAATTTTGAAGGAGAAGGTAGTTAAGGACATTGAAGTCAATGGTAAATGGGACAAAATACAACATGGTTTTACAAAAGGTAGATCGTGCCAAACCAGCCTGATCTCCTTCTTTGAGAAAGTAACAGATTTTTTAGACAAAGGAAATGCAGTGGATCTAATTTACCTAGATTTCAGTAAGGCATTTGATACCATGCCACATGGGGAATTATTAGTTAAATTGGAAAAGATGGGGATCAATAGGAAAATTGAAAGGTGGATAAGGAATTGATTAAAGGGGAGACTACAACGGGTCCTACTGAAAGGTGAATTGTCAGGCTGGAGGGAGGTTACCAGTGGAGTTCCTCAAGGATCGGTTTTGGGACCAATCTTATTTAATCTTTTTATTACTGACCTCGGCACAAAAAGTGGGAGTGTACTAATAAAGTTTGTGGATGATACAAAGCTGGGAGATATTGCCAATTTAGAGAAGGACAGGGATATCCTACAGGAGGATCTGGATGACCTTGTAAACTGGAGTAATAGTAATAAGATGAAATTTAATAGTGAAAAGTGTAAGGTCATGCATTTAGGGATTAATAACAAGAATTTTAGTTATAAGCTGGGGACGCATCAATTAGAAGTAATGGAGGAGAAGGACCTTGGAGTATTGGTTGATCATAGGATGACTATGAGCCGCCAATGTGATATGGCCTAAAAGCTAATGCGGTCTTGGGATGCATCAGGAGAGGTATTTCCAGTAGGGATAAGGAGGTTTTAGTACCGTTATACAAGGCACTGGTGAGACCTCATCTGGAATATTGTGTGCAGTTCTCGTCTCCCATGTTTAAGAAGGATGAATTCAAACTGGAACAGGTACAGAGAAGGGCTACTAGGATGATCCGAGGAATGGAAAACTTGTCTTATGAAAGGAGACTCAAGGAGCTTGGCTTGTTTAGCCTAACTAAAAGAAGGTTGAGGGGAGATATGATTGCTCTCTATAAATATATCAGAGGGATAAATACCGGAGTGGGAGAGGAATTATTTAAGCTCAGTACCAATGTGGACACAAGAACAAATGGATATAAACTGGCCACCAGGAAATTTAGACTAGTAGTTAAACAAAGGTTTCTAACCATCAGAGGAGTGAAGTTTTGGAATAGCCTTCCAAGGGAAGCAGTGGGGGCAAAAGATCTATCTGGCTTTAAGATTAAACTTGATAAGTTTATCGAGGAGATGGTATGATGGGATAACATGGTTTTGGTAATTAAATATTCATGGTAAATAGGCCCAATGGCCTGTGATGGGATATTAGATGGGGTGGGATCTGAGTTACCCAGGAAAGAATTTTCTGTAGTATCTGGCTGATGAATCTTGCCCATATGCTCAGGGTTTAGCCGATCACCATATTTGGGGTTGAGAAGGAATTTTCCTCCAGGGCAGATTGGAAGAGGCCCTGGAGGTTTTTCGCCTTCCTCTGTAGCATGGGGCATGGGTCACTTGCTGGAGGATTCTCTGCTCCTTGAAGTCTTTAAACTACAATTTGAGGACTTCAATAGCACAGATATAGGTGAGAGGTTTTTGGAGGAGTGGTGGGTGAAATTCTGTGGTCTGCGTTGTGCAGGAGGTCAGACTAGATGACCATAATGGTCCCTTCTGACCTATGAATCTATGTTGGTACTTTGAAAGACTATTGTACAGTATTATGTAGGAAGTGTCCAATAGGGTGAAATGGGTTGAAAATGGGACTTGGGCTACTAATAGGCTGATCTTGTTCCCACTAAAATCAATGACAAAGCTCCAATTGATTTCAATGGTGCAGGATCAGACACTGTTTAAAATTTACCCATTAGTCTACACTGAGGCACTCAAAAAAGTGCCAGGTTTTTGCACATCCAGCAGCTCCCATTAATTTCAGTGGGAACTTCTGGGTTCTCCATTCATACTTGTGGGAATCTGGCCATTAGTAACTCAAATTGATAACTCTCCAGAAATACACAGCCAAAACAGAGTTGTTACATTAATGGAAGATTTTGTCTACTGCCAAAATTATGGACAAACCCACTGCCATAGGCAAGTTAAAGTTTCTGGAAAGCATTGTAATTTAATACTAATGAAAACAAAGACGCCTTTAATCAGGTATGGTTTGTATTACTTGAGTTCATGTCAATGAAAACAAGACAACCAGATCATAACATATTGGACCTAATCTATATATCAAATTCCTAATAACCATCTTTGAATTTGTAATTTACGGCAATATTGACTATCGTATTCTCACTTACAGATATTATTCAATCAATTCTTTGTCTATTTTTTAATTATCTTTCTCTGGTAAAGAGAACTGTCTACATTTCGTGTTTGTGCTTTAGCATAAGGCCCCAGATGTAACACTGCATTCATTCATTCATTAAGTGCATAAATGAATTATCATTATTTTTATACTACAGTAGAATCTAAAAGCCTCAGCTGAGATCAGCGCCCCATTGTTAGAGACTGTCCCTGCCCCAAAGAGCTTGCAGCCCCAAATAGACAAGACTGGCAAAGGGTGAGTGGGGAAACAGAGGTACGGAGAGGTGAAGCAACTTGTCCAAAGTTACACAGTAGGTCAGTGGCAGAGCAAGGCAGAGAACCCAGGTCTCCTTAGTCCTGGTCCAGTGCCCTACCCAGGGGACCGTGCTACTGTCCATAATCAGACAAATACATATGGTTAAACAGTTAAATGAAGATTTCAACTACAAATTAGAACTAAATGTTCATAACAAGTAGTACAGACAATGCATCCTTAGCTAAGGAGACAACATATTTAAGATCTCTAGCAGAAGCATAAGAGGCTACATCAGGAACCCCAGGCACAGTCTCCATCAAGAACACAAAAGTACTTAATACCTCCAAGTAAGTAAACTCCTGTCTCATGTGCCACAAATATCTAGTAATAGCTCACATCACAAGCCACCATGACAATTGCAGCCAGTTACATTAAATATTCAAAATTTTTAATGAAATATGGAAAACTTCAAGGATTACATTTATAGTAACTGTTTCATGCTTTGTGTGCTGGGTAATAACATAAGACTCCATGTGCACACAGACTGGCTTCCTGGTGCCTTCTTCAAACTGTTCCATCCTGCAACCTGTGTAGCTACTTCCCAATTCCATGCAGGTTGCTATAGTCAATATAACCAGTGGAATTAGGGGGACCAGAAGGCTTAGGCTACTAGATTCCTGGGTTAAGAGAAGAACAACAATAGCCCTCTTCCACCTCAGAAGAAGTCAGAAGCCAAAAGAAAACAGGACACAACTAATTTCAGGGGAGGAAAAAATGAGAAAAGAACAGGAGTGAGGTTATAGGTATAAAACAAGAGAACCAGAATGGGACACCAAGCAGAGAACCCCAGACAACATCCACTGTGCTGAGAAGATTATCCAGGGAATCAGCCAAACTCTGTCTGGATGCATGACTGCTCATGCTCAGGGAAAAAGGCCCCACAGTCCTAGAACACCCTCATCTGGCTTCTCCGCCTGGACTGATAGATGGCCAGTTTGGCTAGCACCAGGAGCTAGTCAAGAAGAAGGCTTTAGTTGACAATTGGATACAGGACCTTTCACTTCCAGGTCAAATCTGACCATGCAAGTGATTGAGGATCTCAGTCAAGTTTCTGGAGGACTGTTATCTCCATCACAGATGGACTTCCTTCCATGCACTTACAGAAAATCCAGAAAGTGGCACCCTGGTACATACTTTTTGCAGATGCTATAGTGCTCACGGGGGGAGAGCAAAGAGGAAATGGAAGAAAATTTAGAGAGATGAAGGTGTGTATCTGAAAGAAATGGCATGAAATTCAGCAGAAATAAAACAGAGTACCTGGTATGCAGATTCTATGACATCTTGCACAAGCAGACAATGAGATTGTAAATCTGAGTGGCCAGCCACTACCAAAGGTTCAGAAGTTCAAGTATCTAGGTTCAATAGTATAGGTGAACTCAACAACAAACTTATAAACAGAACAGGAAAGGCCTGGGCTAAAGGAAGAGAAGTGAGGGGAGTGATCTGCGATAAGAGAAACTTTTCAATTTGATAGGCAAAGATCTTTTGCATGTCTTCAAAAGCTGAGTACTAAGGAAGAGACAGTAGCAGTTCTTGAATACCAGTGGAAATATAATGTCAAGATGAATGCTTGGAGTTAGAAGGATGGAACATATTCAGAACAAATGACTTAGGGGACTGTGAAGGTGCTATCAATTATAGAAAAGCTGAAGGAATCCAGGCTTAGAGGGTTTGGGAATGTGAAAAGAAGATAGGAAGAATATATAGGAAACAGGTGGTAGACTTAAAATGGAGGGCCAGAGAAAGGTTGAAAGACCCAAAACAAAATTAATGGATGTCATACAAAAGGATCTGATTAGCTGAGAAGTTTCCGGGGAAATGCTTCAAGCAAAACTGGAATGGAGAATGGGGACTTGAGGAGCCAATCCCATATGGGACCAAAACTAGCAGCTGCAGAAGAATTGCCTCCACTACAGAAATCCATTGGCACAATCTGCAGTGGCTTATACCCTCATTAGTTTATTCAAGAATGTATTTACTCCCTGCCATTTTAAAAATGTGTTTCATTTTCCATCTTCTGAGCCTTCACAAGTCTTTAGTGATTAGAGTTGATGGTGGCCGAATACTAGCAAATAATTCCACGTAGATCCAGGTTTGAATAAAAAACAGTAAAAAATATGTGTATATACAAGAAATAAAATGGGAATTTGATGGTCGTTGGAGTTACTCAGATTATTTTTTTGTTACCTTTCTGTTAACATTTCTGTGTGTTTGTATTGACTGGCCACCCTTCAGTACTTATCTTTCTTTCACTGAGTGTACGGCTTCTAAAGCATCTCTGTTAAAACTGCAAACAAACAGAACAAAAATATTTGCAACCACTCCCTCCCTCCCTCTAGCTAATGAATTTGTTTTTTCAGATTATGCTGTACTGTGGTGTAGCTTACTTCTTTAGCACTAGCAATCCACAATGCAAATGCAGAAGATTTATTTACAAAAGCCATCCCTAGATGGAATCTGTCATGCTTTCAGCTCAGGAAATCAGCATAGTTTGACCTTGCTATTGAATATATATTTTTTTCACTCTCAGCCATTGGTTGTTGAATGGCACATGGCTGTTGCATTTCACATTTACAAAAAAATATGTACCGTTATAACAAAGGTGGAGATATTTTGCTTGAGAAACAATCATAATTGTTTGGAAAATACTTGTGCAGAAAAAAATTGAGATACTTATGTAATCCTTAACAGCTGAGATAACACGATAATATTTTGGAGTTGAGACGTACAGGACATTTAAATCAATATAATTAGAATAATCTGAGGACTGAGAAAATGATCAATATTGCAATATGGCTTACTTATAGTAAATCATATTTGTCTCCTAGGGTAGGATTATAGATTCTGATATGTATATTAGGGAGACATAGAAACATATCCATAGTGAGATCTAAGACTATTATTTCACATTGATACATGGAAGGATATATGGGAATGATTCTTGTTAAACAAGGATGAGAACTGTACAAAGCTTGTTTTTCTCACTGTTATTTTGTTCTGCTCCCATCCCTACATTTGTTTGGTTTTGTCCATGTGTTGCATCTCATCATAACCAAGATTATAGGCTCCTTGGGGCTCTGTCTTTTCATTTCATATTGGTACAGTGCCCCACACAAAGGGCACCTACTGAGGCCTCCAAGTATTACCATAATACAAATAATGTAAACAATTCTAGGGTTCATCCAGTATGGTGGTTTCCATGTTCTTCACTGTAAGGTACATTAATTACGTGGGATAAATCAAACAAATTTTAATGGACAGAACTCTGTGATCTGTAGGCAGCAGGTATTGTTGTGTGTTTAGAACAAGAGATATAGTAGAACAAAAGCTGTAGTTAAGGTATTAGTTTCAATTGCTGCAGAGGATTGATGAGTTCTATGGGGTTAATGTTTAGATAGACCTTTTAGTAGGTTCTACAATTACGTTCTACTTAGAATTACAGCTCTTCATGCTAATTGTCAGCTCAGTTAGGGTCTGATCCAGTTCCCATTGAAGTCAATGGGAACTGGATCACCTCCTAAATCAGCAAATACAGCTATACACATCTTTGAGGTAACAGGACACTTCATCCTCCCTGGCATTTTTTACCTATTGCCAGTGACTTAACATGATCTCCTTTGACTGTGTGCCACCCTAAAAAGGTCTGAGAGCAGCCATTCCCTCCCTATCACCATTAAAAATGGACTGTTTGAGCAGGAGCTAATTCTCAGGCCCTCTTCCTTAGTTTGGTCTGAATCACCCAAAACTCAAAGCCACAAAAGAATAAATCAGCACTATTCATTTTTCGGAGTCCACATAATTGCGCTTGTCTGTGTGAGAGAGTGAGCGTCCTTCTTTTCTACAGTGCAGTGGAGCAAATTTGGAGAATGTCCAAAGTTAGGGTTACCAAAGAATTGAGTGTTTAATTAAAAAAATGTGTTTCCTGAATGGAAATTGAATTCTAGGGTTCCAAGCTTCCCATTTTCTTTCTAAAAACATTGATGTTTCTTCTTTTAAAATGACTAAGCAGCATTGTGAATATTGATGGCAAGAGGAAAAAGAGAGGCCACGTGAGGGCAGCAAATACTTAGATTATCTAATCCACAGTACAAGACAGAAAGTGGAAAAACAGCGTATATTGATCTCCCATTTATGTATCTCATGATTTCTGGCTGTCTTGCATAGAGCTCTGTTACAAAATTATCACCACCTGTAAAGGAGATGGAACATCATTTCTGTGGGTCTGCAAAAGATCACACATTTTTTGTTCTTGCCTGGGTCCCTTTTGAAAAAATGTAAAGGATTGTGTGTGTTTTCTGTGGGAGAGGGGGTTGAACTGTGGAGTTTCCAAATAGGAAAATCATTTTCACATGGCACTTTTCCACAACTGTGTTTCACTGGTTCTGTATAAAAGCCTTAGGAAAATATATACAGTAGGATAACAATAACATCTGGTTTGCCAGCATAAATTTAGTATGTGAGCATGTAATAATCAGAAATGTACAAGATAAAGACTATTATAATGCATAAGCACATGAGAGTCAAACAAAGGTTGCAGAGGAAACCTTAATTCTGGCATTTCCTAATGTTTAAGTGCTTGACTTCGCAAGCATAATGTTCTTTTAATATAGCAATTTTCTAGGTTTTTAAAAAAACAAGCTGAAAAAACAGAAATTGCGTCATGTGGAACTGTATTTATTCCCACGTGGTTCATTAGCAGGGTTAAAACCTTTAGATCTACTGAAGAGACCTCTACCACTCAAGCTGAGAGAGTACCTGATAGCAGTAGTAAGTTGTCATTCTCTGTGTGGGTCATCCACTGGAGGGAAATGACACACCTGGGGATTATGCTCTGTAACTACTAGAGCTTCCTTTCCAATCCTGACCCCTAACACTTCTGCAGCTGGTCCTTTGTCCCAGTATCCCCATGCCTCCCCATACTCTCCCCCGAGCTACACACACACACACACACCATGGTTCTATGTTCTAGTCCTCTCCCCCCTTTCTTGGCTACTTGTTCTAGTCTCCTCACAACCCCTCAGCCATGGCTGCTCACTCTTCTGCATTTTAGTCAGGCCGTTTCCTCCTTTCTGCCTGCCTGACCCATAGTGGGGGGTGAGGGGCATTGAGAGCACACTGAGAGTTTCCCTGCTCTCAATTCCTGTGCTCAGCGCCAAAGTGGCTTCTGGCTGCAAGGAGGAGCAATTATAGGAAAAGTCCTGTTCAGTCCCTGCAGCTTTGGCTGGAAGATGCTCAGTACAGACAAAATCATTGTAGAATTTAGCTTCCAAACTCAAGCAAGTCTCTACAGAGCATGTGCGATCTGTGATTTTCAGAGATCATAAATTGGTTAAATATGGACGGATTTTCAAGTGGATGGCAAAAGGCACACCCCTCGTACCAGAGTGGCACCCACCCCTGCCAAATTTTCAGTCCCTGTTTCAAAGTTCTCAAAGAAATGGCTGTAAGAATTTTTTTAACAGGGACAAAAGAATATATTTTCCCCTAAGCTTGTTCTGAGAAATAACTAAACTGTCTTGGCTGAAATTCATACATATATATCCAGCCGAGGCAGACATTCAGCATGGAAAACTTTAGCCAAATGGTTAAAGTTTGACAAAGTTGTAAGCAACTGAAAATAGGATCTTATAATGAGAGGTATTGTGTAACCTTAACTATAGGCATTCCTACCTGCACCCCTATACTTTCTATGTTTAAAGGACCTTAACTCTGTGGTCAGAAAATGTTTTACAAAGATCAATAATTTAAGTCTCTCAATACCCCTGCAAGGTAGGTACATATTATTCCTATTTTGCAGATGGGAAAACTGAGACTCTCATATTATTGACCAACAGTTTCCAGAACTGCGATTTATTTTGTGATTGTGTGTTTTTTTAATATTGTGTGTTCTTCCTGAGCCAATGAAAGCCTGATTTGCAGAACTGCTCTTCACTCACATCTCCAGCTGAAGTAAAGAGAGCTGCTGGTCCACAGCTCCTCTGAAGATCAGGTCCTGTGTCAGGCACACAAAATCAGTGGTCCTTTCTGAAATGTTGGCTGTAAATGACTCGCCCTGTCTCTCACAAGAAGTTTGTGGCAGAGCCAGAAATATAATTCATGTCTCATGACTCCTAGCCCTGTGCTTCAACCACGAGACCATCTGCCATTTAGACTTCCTGCTTTGAATGAGATAATACACTTGAATAGTTTTGATTTTCAAGAATTCGTTCATTTCCCTTTTCTTCTGTTTGTATTTGCCTGCATTCATACGCTCTGAATTTGTTGAGGTTCAGGTTTGAGTGGACCCCCAAAATCAATAGCACAACTCAGCTCATTTCCAAAGGTTATCAGTGTAAAGTCACAGATCCCTTTAGGTTATGTTAAAGGTCTTGAAAGCAGTCTTGGCTTCAGCTTCAGGTTTGTGATGAAGCCTGGAAACAGGTAAGTGTCCTGTGGTTCAGGTTTCATACTGAAGGTTTTGCACTGCTCTAAAGTTTAAGCCCTGTGTGTGGGGGTGTGTGGGGGGGGGAGGAAGCTTTATGAACAGGGAGCGCTGTGTTTTCCTGGGCTGTGCATACATTTAAACTGCATCTGTATATGACACCAACTCTGCTCTAATCCAATAGGTCAGAAACTCTGTCTCCCAACTCTACTCTCTCAACTCTCCTAGGCCAACTACTCTGCCCCCCAAGTCCACTGAAATTCTTTATGAATTATCTATTAACACAAACAGCTGGTGTCTCCTCAGAAGAACTTTTCCATCATTGTTTCACAAGGGAGAAGAATATGCTGTACATCAGTGGTTCTCAAAGCCGGTCCGCCACTTGTTCAGGGAAAGCCCCTGCCAGGCCGGGCCGGTTTGTTTACCTGCCGCGTCCGCAGGTTCGGCCGATCGCGGCTCCCACTGGCCGCGGTTTGCTGCTCCAGGCCAATGGGGGCTGCGGGAAGGGCGGCCAGCCCGTCCCTTGGCCCGCGCCGCTTCCCGCAGCCCCCATTGGCCTGGAGCGGCTGCGAGCGGCCGAACCTGTGGACGCGACAGGTAAACAACCCGGTCCGGCCTGCCAGGGGCTTTCCCTGCACAAGCGGTGGACCGGCTTTGAGAACCACTGCTGTGCATGATCAAAGTGTGGATTCTCTATTGCAGTGGTCTCCAAACTTTTTTGATGGCGCACCCCTATCAGTAAAAAATTTTGAGCACGCACCCCAAATATATGTATATTTATTTATGTTTAAATTATATACATGTACTAATATATTATGTAAATTACAAAACATATACAACATAGAAATTAAAAAACGATGAGATAAAGATGAAATAAACAATATTTTTAAAAAAAATATTTTATTTTATTTATTAACAGTACAAAAAACCTTTTTGCTCTCACTAAAAATTATTGTTAATAATATTTGTAGTGAGAGCAGTGTGATTGACTATGGTTTTATTATTTTTGAAAATCTTAGTTTAACACTTTGTGATACAGCGGGCGCTCAGGGTGGGGTGCGGGGTCTGGGAGGGTGCTCAGGGCTGGGGCAGACAGGAGGTGCAGAGCACTTACCTGGGGCAGCTCCTGTTTGGTGCAGGGGGTGTGCAGGGGGCTCTGCGCAGCGCAGCACCACCCCCATGGCCACGATTCTGGGAGCTGCCCCCCTCACCCCCCCGCAGGCAGGGCCACCCGGAACGCAGGGGCTTGGGGGACTTCAGGGCCCCGGCCTGCAGCTCTAAAGCCCCGTCCGGAACGCGGCCCTGCGAGCCCGGGCCGGAGGACTCGGGGGGAGCCGCGCAGCCAGCGGCCGGGGGGGAGCGCCACTTCTCTCCGGCCGCTGGCTGCGCGGCTGCCCCTGCTCCTCCGCGGGCCGGAGGACTCAGGGCCGCCCGCCTTTCTCGCCCCCCTTCCCCCCGGCTGTACTCCTCCTGCCGCGCCGCCCAATCCATCGTCTTGCGCGGCCCCCACTTTGGAGACCACTGCTCTCGTGACATATGTGGTGTTTTAGGGTAAGCCACGAATAAAATGCACCAGATTCTATCACCAGCATAACTTGAATTTTCAAGACTCCATTTAAGGAAAATCTGGTGCAGCTCCCTTTCCCCAGAAAAAACAATCCCACCCATAAATGCCAGCTCTATAAAGTCAGCTAATTCTAAGCTTCAGTAATGCAGTATAGGGCACATCATGACTGCACAAATGCTATGTTCTAATGAGGCTTGGGGGATTAATAACCAATTGGGAGTAGTTCAGCTTGTTGTTTATTTTATCTGCACCAGTTCTTCCATCCCTATTTTTGCAATTAATAACATTAAAAGTACAGGGGAACCGAAATCTGTCTCTAGGATACCGTCTGCAGCACTTCCTATTCTTGATTCACTTTAACATCCACCTTTTAAGTCTGTTGTTTCTCTTCCGTGCATCAGTTGTGAAGAATGCATTTCATGACTCTTACCACCAAAGGGTTACCGAGTAGCAGAAAAGCACAAGGCCTTGGAGATTTGTGTGTGTGTGTGGGAATTTTAGGTGCAGGGTGGTGGTGAACTCCAAATATACAGAACTATAAGCTAACCCCTACCCATTGAAAGGAGGCACAGCAGTGTCATGAGATACTGCAGCACTGGCTACAAAGTGGTCCAGAGCAGGATGCCTTCTCTCTTCCCAACTTCCTAAAACTGAGGTGTGACTTTGTCCCTAAAAGCCTGACCCTGCTCCCACTGAAGTCAACACCAAAATTCCAAAGGACTTCAGCAATGGAGTCAGGCTGTAAGGGAGTATGATGGAGAAAATGCATATGTGCCTACTCAGTTCCATAACAGGCTCCATCCACGTTTGCCCACAGACGTGGATTACACACTGGTGTATCATTACAAGCACTATACCATGCTACTCTGTCCTACTGCTTAAGGGGTTTCAATGAACCAAATGACACAGAGTTTCAGTTTTAAGTCCTGCCAGAAACCTGACCTCACACACTTGTCTCCTATGTCTGCGGGTCTGCGGTTTCAAGGGGTCTGCCAAAATAAACCAGAGAACATACAAAAAATAAAAGCCGTTTCACCTCGTGCTACTTGGACACATTGCTTTTTTTTTTTTTCCCCCTTTTTCTTTTTTTCAACCGGAATGTGAGTTAATGTTCCTGCATGAGATGCTGAAATCTATTGACTTCAGCAGGGCCAGTGCTGGGAGGTAGCAAGCCAGGCAATTGCCCAGGGCCCTGTGGGGAGGGACTCAGGCTTTGGCTTTGCGTGGGGCTTGGGCATATTCATATTTGTACATAATATTCCGTTTTTTATTGTTGTACCTATATTACCCTTTTCTTTTTATATTATGTGTGTGTGTAACTGTATGACTACCAATTTAATACAGCTTTTAAGCCACTGGATAGGTAGAAAAAACAGTGGTTGTGGCACACATGGGCAATGGAGTTTTTATAGCATGTTGAGGAGGAGGGCTCAGAAAGAAAAAGGTTGAGACCCCCTGTCCTATGTGACCTGACTAACCTTGCAAGTGACAACCTTGTTATAAATATCCAAGAATCATGAGGTTGTCACTTTCCCACTGTCACAGCTAATTAACTTCTAGGAATAACTATGGGAACTATTTAATGTCACCGTCCCAAACGTGAACCTGTGTTGAATGTGGGTACCTGCCTTGCCTGAATTAGCTGAGAAAAACCTCCCCTTCATTATCCACATATAATGATCTGCCCAAAGTTTGCAGGGCACTTGCTAGGTATTCACAATACAATATGGCTAAAAACAGCAGTTAGATTTGCTTGAGGTTAACCTTGGGGAAACAAGAGTCATAGGAGAAGAAATAAGATCTCACTTGACTTCTTTTATTTTTACTGCCTAATAGAAAATTAATGGGCTTAGCTTGTTCATTATGTATCAGTAGCAGGTCCAAGGACCATTTCTCTTTAGACTCCTAGGACAGCTGCTCAGGTCAAGAATGGCCAGCAGTGGCATTCCAGAGCACTCGGTGTGTTAGGCATTGGAGAGATTACTAACTGAACCACCTAGTGAGATTGTAAGAACCGTGAAAATAAGATCTGTTTATTTGTGCAAACTATAGAAGTTTTATCTCCAGGGTTAGACTAATTTGGACTAGAATATGATTCTCATCTTCTAAAAAACTGGCACGCAGTGTACTTTATACTACTGTTGTTACTATGCAGAATAAGATTCTTACCGAGACAAACAGGCTTATGATTTGTATGATGAAGACAGATCTACTGAAGTTGGTACACACACTCTCTCTGCTTCACT
Source organism: Chelonia mydas (assembly GCF_015237465.2). Classification (NCBI taxonomy): domain Eukaryota; kingdom Metazoa; phylum Chordata; order Testudines; family Cheloniidae; genus Chelonia; species Chelonia mydas. Next base: position 153,315,623 of record NC_057849.1, on the reverse strand, counting down.
ATAGCACTCCCCCCGTAGCCAAATTCCCATCTGCTTGCTGCCTGGTTCTTGCTACAGATTTAAGGATACTGTACACATATCCTCACAGTGCCCTCTAGAGTACAGTATTATTTACTAATCTGTTTCTGGGTGAGAATTTACTATCCATAAATTTTGTGCCAGATTGTGTGGTGGCTTTATCACATGTCCAAATACCTTTCAGGGAGAAAACAGACTGTCTTTCTTGTTTAAAAAAAAACAAAAATAAAGTTGAATCCAGAGCTGGTTAAAAAACCTGCATAAATAACAAACAAAAACCTAAAATTAGGTTTTTGTTTAAAAAAAAAAAAAGCAAAGCTTTGAGATAATCAAACTATTTTTGATATCTAATCTCCAGTCAATCAGTAAGCTTTAAAGCAAAGGTTCCCTATTCAGATATCATGATACCTGCTTTTGAAATATATGCTTATGTTGTGTAAAAAAAAAAAATGGATGATAGATTCCACACAATACATTAGCAAGAAAGATGAGTCAGCTGCAGGACCAGTATTGCTCTGTTTGGCCCATGAGGCTTTGTGGCATAATTGTATTATGAGGTCAATAATGAGGCGTTTTGGGGATCTTCTGGGATGAAAGGCAACATACAGATGTATTTTGTTTCATACTATGACGTCCCTTTCAGGTGAGTTAAGAAGAACATGGGATGTCAGGTGCCAAGATTGAAATTGTATGATAATATAGTAAGTGGTGGTCATAAAGCGCATAAGGCCTGATCCTGTGACCACTGAAATCAGCGGGAATCCCCCGGTCTGAGAAGCACATCACAATTTGATTACACAGTATACATAGTATTTTTTTAAAAAAGAGAACAAACAAACAATCAGGTGTCTCGCAAAGGATGAGGTTGTTCACTCCTTTGTTTCACCAGTTCCTTACCCCCACCAAGAGACTCTAATAAGGAATACAGACCATATTATACCTGAGTCTTTGCACTGGGATTGGGATCTCCTGAATGAATGGCAAGGCTCAAACTGTAATTTTCTCCTGTTGCCGGCACCCAGTGCCAGAGGCGAACAACAGCAGGGGTTCATTACCCGGTGTGCGTCACCCAATAATCACAACGGGGTGGAGAAGCAGAAAAGTTTATTTGCAGCTGCAAACAAGGTACAGGGAGAATAGAATCTCAAATCCTGCACATCAGAGCAGGTCATTACACACACTTTTTTATTCCTTAATGCTACTGCACTACACATCAGCCAATCAAAGCTTTGCACAAATGCTCTGCCTTCCTTATATGGGCTACAACAATGTTTATTTCCTGCAACCTCTAACAAGCATTCCTAGCAACTTAAACGACCAGCATGTTCTGTCTGGCCTTGTAGCTGTCTCTCCTGTTACCTTTAACTTGGCGTCAGCAAACCTTACACTATGAGGCATTATCTGCTGCTGCAACATTGTTTTAAGAGCAAAAGAGCTTACTCAAACCAGCCAGGCCTGAGTTCTATTAAGGGGGGTTAAGAAAAAGCCCTTAGGCCTACAGCAGGGAGACTTCCTCGACCCTTATGGCCTTCCACCCCCTCAACTTAACTAGTGGCCATGCCCTGGGGTCTCCAACACTCCCATTATTTCTTAATAATTTATTTGATATAATCAAAGGTGTGACAGTCCATTTATTTATTTTTGAGAGCACAGCGCTAAAATATAGTTAATAAGATAAATCAGGATTAAAAACAAAATTTAGATCTCAGAATGCTTTATAAACATGGCTAAGCATTGTTATCCCCAGTTTACAATGGAAATAAAAACATTTCTGATTGATAAAAACCAAGGCTCACAGGGGGAGAGGCCAGATTGTTAGAGGACCAAGAGATGATGTCATCTGAGAGCACAATCAGAGTCTGTTTAACACATGTATTCTTTTCTGGTCTTAAAGGGTTCCTCCTCGAGTCTGTGTTTTCATACCTTGGAAAATGAAACAGCGTCAAATATAATGGTGCCTTCTTGTTTATCGTCTGCCTGTTTATCCATAATCCTGTGTCCCACACCCTCCTGTACCACATTTTAAAGTTTGAGGAATCTGATTTAGCTTAGTGTTTGGCTATAGACACATTTAGCTGGTGTCACTAAGTGTGTGGGCCAGTTGATCCCTGTAGATTTTAAATCCCCTAGAAGGTGGCATATCTCCATTACATTTTACAATCTTAAAATATTATCAGGTCTACCAAGTGAATCTGGGAATGTCCCTAAGGGGGGCTGGCAGTGAAGCTGAAGGCTTAGTTGAAGTGAATCTCCACAGCAAATTTAAGCTGAGTGTTATGCTTGGGTCGGGTGGGAATCGTTCTGGCATGGTCTCTGGGAGATGTAGTTTTTCCAATACAACCTCATTCTTCCTGCTACTCCGTATCTTCAAAATCCTACCTTTGCAATGCAGATAGAACAAATATGATCCTTCCATTAAATGATTATTTGAGACAGCAGTTAAGGAAGAGTTCCAGGGGCTATCAAATGTCTCCTAGTTAAGGCATGCATAAAATATACAAATGCACTAATAAATAACCAGTCTCCTCTTCACTGATTTGAAAATAATGAGGGGGGTTTTCTTTAACTGACACGAAAGGGTTACTCTTTACCCTTAGTTTGCTCTGAGCACTGTGGGAAAATGAGATTAGTACTGTTTAGATTAAGGGAGGTGGTCATGCAAAACCCTGTGGTGCATTTGTGGAGGGAAGCTGGAGGGTTTGAAGAAATAATGAAAGGTGTGAATCATCAACATTCCTCTTTTGTCTAATTAAAAGATTTTCTTATCTCTCATAGTAATATAAGGCCTCCGATCACTATATTTTTTTTATACATTGTGTAATAAAATCTGCAATAAATCATTGAAAAAGAATCTAAGATTATCAGCAGGCTCTTCCTTTGATATCAGTGTTTCCAAATAGTCTTCTTTCAGGGTGTTTACTTGTTAGTTTATTTTTAGGAGAGACGTAAGTCAATTAGTTCATTTTCCCTCTTAATAGTCTGTTTCTGGCATGCTTAGAGAATACTTGAGCTCACATTGTTCAGTTTTAATGGTGCCCCTTGGAAATGCTGAATTTAAAGATGTCTTGATCAGGGAGTAGTTTCCATTTTGTAAAAAGAATTTGTTTTAAAAAAGTGTGGCCAGATCCTGCTCTCATTAAAATGGCAAAACTGCCATTAGCTTTAAAAGGAGCAGAAGTACCAATTTTTTTTTTAAATAAGACATTTAAAAAAAAGTCTACAGGTTAACGATATATCTCTCTATATCTCAAATAGCCCTCAAGTGCTTCAGTTTCAAACACATAAATGTCCAGAACGTTTCCAGGATGTGTCCAGTGTGGATATTAAAGCTCTTGTGAACCTTTTTGTAAGGCATAGGGTTCTCCCCACCGTCCTTAGCCAAGATTTCCCTTCTGTATTCTTGTGCAGAATGCTGTGGACCTGTACTCTAGTCCATAGCTGGCTGTGTTTCAGTGGTGATGTATGTACAGTGTCACTCCTACTTGTGAAAAAAGAACAGGAGTACTTGTGGCACTGAAGTGAGCTGTAGCTCACGAAAGCTTATGCTCAAATAAATTTGTTAGTCTTTAAGGTGCCACAAGGACTCCTTTTCTTTTTGCGGATACAGACTAACACGGCTGCTACTCTGAAACCTGACTCCTACTTGTGGAAATTCCAGCCAATAGTTCTATCAGGATTGACGGGGATGGGATGGGATTTGTGTCCCCACTCAATGCTGCTACACTACTGAACCTGCCAAGTGTCCTAGGATGATTGGTATAAATTAATCCTCATGAGGGCTTTGCCTTTAGCCAGTGCTGTGCACAACCCAAACATTAAAAAGCCAGATGATTAAGCTGCTTCTAACACTGGGCAGTGGTTTCCCTGACCTGAACTCAGTGGGACTTCTGTGAGTCAGTGCCCACCAAAGTGAATTTATATTAAAAAGGCCCCCAACCTCCCTAGTTCAAGGAAATGTTGTTCAAGACAATTTCAGCAAAACTCCATATTCCTTGGAAAGAAACGAGACCCCTCTATTTTTACTTCTTTATCAACCTGCGTCTTCACGCTGCAGCATTTTTTACATCTTTTTACATGCTGAAGGTTGACACCTTTCCAGACGGGGGGAAAAAATGAGTGTAAGAGGTTTTGCAAGTTCATTTCTAAGGTCTTCAGTGGTCTTTCCAGCAAAGATATGTCCTTTCTATACAACACTGTAGAATGTCAAGAGGGTGAAGACCTTGGTGAGATTCAGGCTTGCAGAATTGCCTGTGATCAACAGAAGAATAAAATAATGTAAGCAGTTGAGATTGCAAGCCTGAGAACCTAGCTGTGATGGAATGACTCTCACAACCATTCACAACTAGACTTTGACTCTAACATTATTTATCACTTAGATTTCCTACACACGAGCATATAAATAAAAATTGGATTGCGTTGGCTACAATGGAAATTGAACACTAATCTACAGCTGCAATTCTTTTACCATTCACCGATAACGGTATCTATGGGTATGTCTACGCTGTGGGTCGACAGACTTGGGCTAGCGGGCCTCACACTAGCCCTCTGAAAATAGCTATGTAGTCAGAATTTTGAAGTTGAGCCCCCGCCCCAGCCTGAGTCACAGCTTTAACGCACTGTCTACACAGCTATTTCCCCCGCTAGCCCGAGTCTGCTGAGCAAGGCTGGGAGGCTCGCTGCGGCGGACTGTGTAAACACACCCTAAAACGTCTAAGAGGCTGGGACAAGTTTCTGACATTTGGGCTAAGGTAGAGGAAATACAACGAAAATAAAAAAAAATTGTCAAAATGTTAGGGTCAGATTCTGCTACTCTTATTCACGTTGTTATTCAGGCCATGCTTATGGGATGGGGGACTCGATCCTGCAAAGCAGCAACTCTGAAAAAGACTTGGGGGTTATGCTGGAAAATCAGCTGAACATGAGTTCCCAACGTAAAGCTGTGGCCAAAAGAGCTCATGTAATCCTTGGACAGGGCTGTCTGGCAGGGGTGGGGGAGCGCAGGGCTCAGGACAGAGGCGCTGCGTTTCTAATTTGCTGGGGGGGTGCTCCCCCTGGCTCCACCCAGGCCCCACCCCCACTCCACCCCTTCCCCCAAGGCCCCACCCCCGTCCTGCTTCTTCCCACTCCTGCCCCACCTCTTACCGCCCCTGCCACAGCCCCGCCTCTTCCACACCCGGTTCCACCCCCTCCCCCGAGCGTGCTGCCTCCTCGTTCCTCTCCCTTCCCCCTCAGCACCTCCTGACAGCGCGAAACATGTGATCCGCTGCAGGCGGTAGGCGCTGAGAAGGAGGGGGAGGCGCTGATCGGTGGGGCCTGTTGGTGGGCAGGAGGTGCTTGGGGGAGGGGGAGATTCTGGTAGGGGGGCTGCTGCTCACCTCCTCATCCTCCCCCGCCCGTCTGCCTGCCTCCTCACCCCCTGCCTGCCTGCCACTCGCCTCCCCGCCCTCCTGCTCACAATTTTATCAAAGCACGGGGCCCCCCAAAGCGTAACCCCAGGGGCCCCTGATTCGCTGTACCCAAGGGATGGATCTGTCCTTGGATGTATAAACAAGGAAACCCGGAGCAGGATTAGGGAGGTTATTTTACCTCTGCATTTGGCACTGGTGTGACTGCGGCTGGAAGACTGTGTCCAGTTCTGGTGTCCACAATTCAAGAAAGATGTTGATAAACTGAAGAAGGTTCAGAGAAGAGGCACAAGAACAATTAAAAGGTGAGAAAACATACCTCATAGTGATAGACACAAGGAGCAAAATCTATTTAGCTTAATAATAAAGAGACGGTGAAGGGATAATTTGATCACAGTCTATAAGTACCTACGTGGGGAACAAAAAGAAAAGGAGTACTTGTGGCACCTTAGAGACTAACCAATTTATTTGACCATAAGCTTTCGTGAGCTACAGCTCACTTCATCGGATGCATACTGTGGAAAGTGTAGAAGATCTTTTTATATACACACAAAGCATGAAAAAATACCTCCTCCCACCCCACTCTCCTGCTGGTAATAGCTTATCTAAAGTGATCACTCTCCTTACAATGTGTATGATAATCAAGGTGGGCCATTTCCAGCACAAATCCAGGGTTTAACAAGAACATCTGAGGGGGGGGTAGGAAAAAACAAGGGGAAATAGGTTACCTTGCATAATGACTTAGCCACTCCTAATAACATCAGCCACACTATCAGAGGCTCGTTCACCTGCACATCCACCAATGTGATATATGCCATCATGTGCCAGCAATGCCCCTCTGCCATGTACATTGGTCAAACTGGACAGTCGCTACGTAAAAGAATAAGTGGACACAAATCAGATGTCAAGAACTATAACATTCATAAGCCAGTCGGAGAACACTTCAATCTCTCCGGTCACGCGATTACAGTCATGAAAGTTGCGATATTACAACAAAAAAACTTCAAATCCAGACTCCAGCGAGAGACTGCTGAATTGGAATTCATTTGCAAATTGGATACAATTAACTTAGGCTTGAACAGAGACTGGGAGTGGCTAAGTCATTATGCAAGGTAACCTATTTCCCCTTGTTTTTTCTTACGCCGACCCCCTCAGACATTCTTGTTAAACCCCGGATTTGTGCTGGAAATGGCCCACCTTGATTATCATACACATTGTAAGGAGAGTGATCACTTTAGATAAGCTATTACCAGCAGGAGAGTGGGGTGGGGGGAGATATTTTTTCATGCTTTGTGTGTATAAAAAGATCTTCTACACTTTCCACAGTATGCATCCGATGAAGTGAGCTGTAGCTCACGAAAGCTCATGCTCAAATAAATTGGTTAGTCTCTAAGGTGCCACAAGTACTTCTTTTCTTTTTGCGAATACAGACTAACACGGCTGTTACTCTGATACATGGGGAACAAAAATCAGATAATGGGCTCTTCATTATAGCTACAAAAGTATAACAATATCCAAAGGTGGAAACTGAAACTAGACAAATTAGGACTAGAAATAAGGCACAAATTTTTAATGGTGAGAGTAATTAACCATTGGAACAACTTACCAGAGGTTGTGGTAGATTCTCCATCACTAGAAATTCTTAAATCAAGATTGGATGTTTTTCTCAATCTATTTAGCTTAATAATTTTTAAGCCTATTACTTCTTGTCCTGTCCTCAATGCATAAAGAGAATAATGTATCACACTCCTTTTTGTAACAACTATTTACATACTTGCAGACTGTTATCTTGTTCCCTTCTCCTCCAAGTCTGCTCTTCTCCAGACTAAATAAACCACTTTTGTTTAAATAAACCTCTGCAAGCCAACAAATGGTCATGCCAGTAAAAGGAGAGACACATTTATTTCCATTTCTCCCATTTTAGTGTTTTGCTTCACACTGTCCCTTACATTTGGAACAGTCTTTCCATGCACCAATTATTTTTTCTTCTGCTTCAACTCTGTCTTTGATTTGTATGCCATATGTGATCTTCTATAGCTCTCTCCTATCTCTATATTCATGCCTCATCCTTTATATTGTTCTGGTCTAGATTAGATTGTGAGCTCCACAAGCCAGGATCCATGTGTTGATGCTAAGGCTCTTTGCATCTGTGTTGTTATGTAAATACCAAATACAAAGAATGGTTTGTGTTAGACATATAATGGACTTTAAATATGTTACAATTTAGTTATATTCTAATAGAGGATTTTGGGGCAGGTGGATGTGAACTGCTTGATTTCCCCTAAGCCTTCCTTAGATATGAGACAGTCATGCATCAATCGGGAGTTAACCTAGTGTGAAAAACATAAGAAATACCTTTTGTTGTTCCCTTGTTTTCTTCTCATTATGAGCGAGCATTAATCTTTACAGTGGTGTCATGGGATAATTGGAGAAGAGGATTTCCTGTCAAAGGGAACTCCTTGCATCGAGCACTACAGGATCATGTGCTAGGAAGGGACTAAGGAGGAACTGAAAACTATGCTGGTGGGGACAAGGGAAGAAGAGGTCTATTTCTTATGTACAAGTGCTATAAGTGTAGTCTTTTTAAGACTTTCAGGAAACTGTGCTGTCTATTTCTGGAATAAGATTAAGCCAATAAAAATGTTGCTAAACATCATCAATCCTGGAGTTGTTGAATCAAACCTTCCAACTGTACTTTTTCTGCATGTACATTTTGCTAAGGCTGATGCGTAGTACATAGTAAAATATACTAGTTTCCTATGCCCTTTGTACACCCCATCCAGAGCCACCTACCAGGGTTCATATGAGCGCACGTAAATGTGTGCATACATCTTTTTTTCAACCTCTAAATTTTAAATTGTGTTTTTAAATTTCAAGAGGTTGGATGTTTGAGGTAACTAAATATTTTCCAGAGGCCTGCTGTCTTCTCGCCCAGGAAGTGCTCAATCATTTAGCACAGAGTCCACACATTGCTAGAAAAGAGCTTATTTACTCTCTTACAGTCCAAGCCTACTCCCATTGAAGTCTATGGCAAAACTACCTATGATTTCAGTGGTGTAAATAGGGACTCCTCATCAAGTAGAAAGAAAAGGAGTACTTGTGGCACCTTAGAGACTAACCAATTTATTTGAGCATAAGCTTTCATGAGCTACAGCTCACTTCATCGATGAAGTGAGCTGTAGCTCACGAAAGCTTATGCTCAGATAAATTGGTTAGTCTCTAAGGTGCCACAAGTACTCCTTTTCTTTTTGCAAATACAGACTAACACGGCTGTTACTCTGAAACTCATCACGTAGGAGTGTTTCTAGTGTGGCTTATGCAGGGATCGGTTCTGGGCCCTGTGCTATTAAACATTTTTGTCAGTGATCTGGAAGAAAACATAAAACCACTGATGAAGTCTGCAGATGACATAAAAATTGGGAGAGTGGTAACTAATGAAGAGGACAGGTCACTGATTCAGAGCGACCTGGATCTATTGAAAAGTTGGGTTGCAAGCAAACACTATACATTTTAATACGGCCAAATGTAAAGTCATTTTACTTTATATACGTTTTTATATCATGTTCATCACTGTAGTATCTGAGCACCTTCCAGCAGTACATGAAGCAATACGACTACACATCTCTCATGTGTTGTTTGTTCTCTCATCCTCAGTGGGGGAAGTATGTGCAATGGAGAGTCTTGTTTTGGTAGTTTTGTTTTTTTTAAATAGATACACCTGTTGCTATGTGTTTTTGTTAAAGAAGGCAAGGTCAAAGCAATCTGCCTTCCACTTGGAGCAGAAAGTCTGGAGGTTTGTGATAGTCCTTAGCAGGGCTGTCAATTAATCACAGTTAACTCAAGCTATTAACTCAAAACAAATTAACTCGATCAATCATGATTAATGCAATTTTAATCACACTGTTAATAGAATACCAATTGAAATTTATTATAAATATTTTTGGTTGTTTTTCTACATTTTCAAATATATTGATTTCAATTACAATACAGAATACAAAGTGCACAGTGCTCACTTTATATTATTATTTTTATTATAAATATTTGCACTGTAAAAAGATAAAAGAAATAGTATTCTTCAATTCACCTCATACAAGTACTGTAGTACAATCTCTTTATCTTGAAAGTGCAACTTACAAATGTAGATTTTTTTTCTTACATAACTGCACTCAAAAACAAAATAATGTAAAACTTTAGAGCCTTTGAGTCCGCTCAGTCTTACTTCTTGTTCAGCCAATCGCTAAGACAGACAAGTTAGTTTACATTTACAGGAGATAATACTGCCCTCTTCTTATTTACAAAGTCGCATGAAGGTTAGAACAGGCACTTGCATTGCACTTTGTAGCCGGCGTTGCAAGGTATTTGTGTGCCAGATATGCTAAACATTCGTATGCCCCTTCATGCTTTGGCCACCATTCCAGAGGACATGCTTCCATGCTGGTGATGCTCATTAAAAAACAATGTGTTAATTAAATTTGTGACTGAACTCCTTGGGGGAGAATTATATGTCTCCTGCTCTGTGATTTTACCCACATTCTGCCATATACTTAGAGTTATGGCAGTCTCAGATGACTACCCAGCACATGTTCGATTTAAGAACACTTTCACAGCAGATTTGACAAAATGCAAAGAAGGTACCGATGTGAGATTTCTAAAGATAGCTACAGCACTTGTCCCAAGGTTTAAGAATCTGTAGTGCTTTCCAAAATCTGAGAGGGATGAGGTGCAGAACATGCTGTCAGAAGTCTTAAAAGAGCAACACTCTGATGCAGAACCCAAACCACCAAAAAAGAAAATCAACATTCTGTTGGTGGCATCTGACTCAGATGATGAAAATGAACGTGCGTCAGTTGGCACTGCTTTGGATCGCTATTGAGCAGAAACCATCATCAGCCTGGAAGCATGTCTTCTGGAATGGTGGCCGAAGCATGAAGGGGCATACAAATGTTTAGAATATTTGGCACATAAATACCTTGCAATGCCAGCTACAATGGTGCCATGCGAATTCCTGTTCTCACTTTCAGGTGACATTGTAATAAGAAGCAGGCAGCATTCCCTCCCGTAAATGTAAACAAACTTGTCTGAGCGATTGGCTGAACAAGAAGTAGCACTGACCAGACTTGTAGGCTTTAAAGTTTTATATTGTTTTGTTTTTGAGTGCAGTTATGTAAAAAGAAAAATTCTACATTTGTAAGTTGTGCTTGCACATTAAAGAGATTGCATTACAGTACTTGTATGAGGAGTACTTGTATGAGGTGAATTGAAAATTACTATTTCTTTTGCTTATCTTTTTACAGTGCAAATATTTGTAATAAAAATAATATAAAGTAAGCATTGTACACTGTATTCTGTGTTATAACTGAAATCAATATATTTGAAAATATAGAACACATCAAAAATATTTAAATAAATGGTATTCTATTATTGTTTAACAGTGTGATTAAAAGTGCAATTAATTGCAATTATTTTTTTTAATCGTTTGACAGCCTTAGTCCTTAGTTCTTGGGGAAGTTCACTCCACAGTCTTAGACTACCCAGAGAGAAAGCTTTATTCCTATTGTAGAAAGATACATTATGCCAGAGCAGTGTAATTGTTGACCAGCTTTTACATATGGGAACAAAAAGTGCAGGCCATACTTACAGAATGGTGGACTCTACCCTGGGAAGCAATTACACTGAAAAAGACTTGGGGGTCATGGCAGTTCCATAGCTAGGACAGGAAAACTGGGTGGGCTCTGAATTTCGGGTGGGTGGGCAATGACAGGGGGGCAGGAAGGATGGGGGTCCCACCTCTCTCCCACCCCTTCCAGCCGTCCCTTACTGCTCGGCAGGCACCTGAAGATGAGGCTGCCTGGGGCACACAGGCTGACCCCGGCTTGGTGTCCATCTGCCTGGCCATGTCCCTCTTCTGCCGGTGCTGTGTGCTGCTCCCCCAGTCTCCAGCCCCAGCGCGAGCCTTGCCAAGACCCACCACCATGAGGCACACTGCAAACTCGGGGGCTGGAGACCGGGGCAGCAGTGTGCAGTCCTGGCAGGAGAGGGACTCGGCTGGGCGGATGCCAGATGGACACCGAGCCTGGGTGGGGAGTCCCAGCCTGTGGATTCAGGGGGCTCCTGCCGCAATTTGGGTGGGCCTGGATGCTAAGTGGGTGGGCCACAGTCCACCCAAGCCTGCCCGTGGCTATGCCCCTAGGTCATGGTGAATCATCAGCTGAACATGAGCTCCCGGTGTGGTGCTGTGGCCAAAAAGGGCTAATGCAATCCTTGGAGCTGTGGTGGGCAACCTGCGGCCCATCAGGGTAATTAGCTGGCGGGCCGTGAAACAGTTTGTTTACATTGACCGTCCGCAGGCCCGGCCGCCCGTAGCTCCCAGTGGCCGCGATTCGCCATTCCCAGCCTGTAAATAACTATATGGAGAACAGATATTTGATAATAGCGATCTCTTAAGTGTAGCAGACAAAGGTATAACAAGATCCTGTGACTGGAAGAAGAAGCTAGACAAATTCAGACTGGAAATAAAAGACAGATTTTTGGGTAATTAACCACTGGAATAACTTAACCAGTGGTTATGGTGGATGTCCATCACTGGAAATGTTTAAATCAAGATGGGATGTTTTTCTAAAGGATATGCTCTAGTTCAAACAGGAATTAATTCAGGGAAGTCCTATGGCTTGTGTTATACAGAAGGTCAGACAAGATGACCACGTTCTGGCTTTATAATCTATAACTCTATCACAAAGTTGAACTGCGATCCTGCAGAGACTAGTGCAGGTGCTTAACTGTGCCCACTGTGAGCAATCCCATGGAGTTCAGTGAGATAATTCATGCACATAAAGATAAGCACATGTGTTTGCAGCACTCAAGCTTTGAAGCATCCCTATTTCTATCTCAAATCTTGGCAGGTATGCTGGCGTCAAGAATGTTATTGGGTTGGAGCCTCTGGAAGTGTCATTCAAGTTCTCTTTCTTGAGAGGGCAGGTGGCCCATAATTAAAGAAAAAGCTCCCTACCTGATCAATTCTGCTTGCCCGCTGCGGTTAGTATTTTGTATCTGCAGCTTGTATTGCCTTCCACTGCTCAGACCTTCCAGACCGTTTTTAATAGCTGCAATGAAGGAAAATGGTTAAAGGAAATGTTAACCAAATTGCAGCTCTCGCAGGAGCTGAACTAGGTGCACCTTGCACATGAGGGATGAAATCCTGGACCCTGGAGTCAATAGGTCTGCCCAACAATATAAATAAAGTTCTAGCATTTTGTATAAGTCAGGCGGGTACTCCAGAGTCCGCATCAAACTCACTGTTGTGTCCATAATGATGGTAAGACCTTTTGTTCTCATTTGTTCTCAAGTCACTGTTGTGATTTTCAATAGTTGAAGTAGCTTTAAAGTGATTTCAAACATCAATGCTTAGCCAAATATTCTCAGTTCTGGCTCAGTGCAGTCAATGATTAAGTAATCACTCACTGTAGCACACCCATTGATATACTCTAATTGTGGCAAGGGTTTTCATGCTGTGTGGGTAGGGAAAGGACAGTAGGGAAAGACCTGAAGAAGAGCTGTGTGTAAGTTGGTAAGCCTGTCTATCTCACCAACTGAAGTTGGGCCCAGAAAAGATATTACCTCATCCATCTTGTCTCTCTAGGGAAAGGATAAATGGTTCTGATAAAGTATTATTATGCTGCACCCAAACTAATTCTAGGTGTTTTACTGGAAAATGTAAAACACAATCCCTTCCCTGCACAGATTACACGGAGTGTCTGTAGTATAGACATAGCCAAGGTATAGCTGTAGTCAGATGAGTAAAGGCAACAGGAATGATGGAGTGGGGATGGGCAGTGGTGTGTTAATCTATATCTATCTATATCTATATCTATCTATATATCTGTCTATCTATAAAGAAAAGATGTGGTTGCTTCAATTAATAATATACATCTCTTTGTGGTTTTATTTATTGTATATATTCATTTTTTGGATTTGTTTAAGTATTTTGGGTCTGGAGAAGTTGTAAAAATGCAGATAATAGGATGGGAGTGTAGGAAGAGGCAGGGTTTGGGGGAGCAAACAGAGGAGAAAGGGTTGAGAGAGGAATGGGATGGAGGGAGGAACGGAGTTGGTATAGGTGTGAAGGAGGATGAAAAGCAAAATGGGTTGAGCTTGGGTAGCAGATGTGGGAAGGAGGAATGACTGGGTGTAAGGAAGCAATACTGTACAATGTAGGAGTGAAATAGTAAACTTACAAAAGTCAAAGATGAGGAAAGTTAAGGGCTGTCTCCTTTAAGTGATGCCAAATGGGCTCCTGAGGCTGGGAATGTTGTCTCCCCTGGCTTCTGCTTCTGCTGGTCACTTGTGAATGTTGGTGGCTCCAGAGGGCTGGAACCTTTGATGAGCCACCCTCAGAGGGTGCTGAGCTGGGTTGCTGCCCTATTTGGAGACGAGGGAGGAGGTTTTGGGACACAGTAACCTTGAGAGATTGCTGGGAAGCCCAGTGTGGGGATGAGTGGGCTTCAGGCAGAACTCTTCCTGATGTTACTCCAGCTTCTGTCGGTGGCTGGTGTGGAAAATCTTCTCCCACAACTTGAACTGAATCAAATTAACTCAAACTTTTTTGAGATTTGAAAATATTCAAGTTCGTTGTTTTTACTAAAAAAATCATGTCTTGGTTCTCATCGGGAACAACAGCAAAAATCCTGAAATTCTGTAAGTCAAACTATTTTCCTGCTATGTAGAATCTAAGAAAAACCAGGAAGTGCTTTGGAGATTTGTTGTATTCCATGACCTTGACCAAAGGTTAATTCCAAAAAAGCTAGAATAGGCTTTCAGCTGTTTATCTGGGCCTACCTGTATCCTTTTATCTCCCCACAAAGACTTGAGACTGAGAAGGGAGGGGCAGAGATGTAGGAGCATGTATATCTATCACCTCCCACAATAAAGACGTTTGGACAAACTTAAATTCTTGGCAGAAGGGGAATCTACAACAAAAAGTTCCTTAGCAAAGGCTACCTGGTTGGCTGCCATGTGTGTGTTTTGTCATTAAAGTCACTACTATGTATTTAAGCTTTTTAAAACATCATTTTTATTCTTTTTTGCATCTGTGTGAATATTTTATTTAAATTTTGAGTGAAAATTTTCTCTATTTAATTTCTTGTTTCTATAATTGCAAAATGTCCATCATGGGCCAAATCCTGCTGTATTTTCTCAGCCCTTACAAAGGAAAGCTCCCATTCAAGTCAATGATAGAGGGTAACAGGTGGTCCCACCTCTTTTTAAGAAAATGAGATTTGAAAACTCTAGATGCATTCTCATTAAAATGGATTCATATCTGAATTAAATCTAGTCAGTAGATTCATTATGTCCCTAACCTGAACTGAATCTCCAAATTTTCTGAGCTTTTCCCATTGCTCTGTGGTGTTTTAATCTTTGCTGTACTAGTGAAGGAATAAATTCCTGTTGCCTACAATTAGGGTGACCATACGTCCTGTTTTGGCCAGGACAGTCCCTTTTTCAAGCCCTGTTCCGGCTGTCCTGACTTTTTTTTTCTAAAGGAGGCATTTGTCCTGCTTACTCTTGCTGACTTGATCAGTTGGCAAGAACAAATGGGACAAATGCCCACTTTGGTCAAAAAAGTCAGGTGGGGTGTGGAGGGGAGGTAGGGCTGGGGGGGTGGGAGGTAGCGTTCCAACATGGAGGCCTTGCCCCCACCCCCTCAGGTTTCCAGGGATGGGCAACAGCCTTCTAAGGGGGCCCCTGCAGGGTTCCAGTGATAGGCAACAGCCGCGTGTGTGTGTGTGCGCGCGCGCACGTGTGCATGCAGAGTTCCTTCAATAAGCAACAGCCTCACGGGGGGGGGGGTTTGTGTGTGTGTGTGTGCGTGTGTGTGTGCGTGCAAGGTTCCAGCGATGGGCAACAGCATGGGGGGTGGTTTGGGCAAGTGTCTGGCAGTGTCCCATTTTCTCTCTGAGAAATATGGTCACCCTAACTACAATACCTTTCTTTTCTACTTCCTCTTAACCACAGTTATTTTTTGTATGTACGAGTGAAAACCGTGTTTTCATTGCTTACCTGTGAGCGTCTTCATAATTAAACAATAGATTTAGCAGCAAGCTCTGTAAGTGATATACTCAACAACCAATAATACGTACAATCGGTCTGCCCACGCACATCCTCCTCTACATTACACCCAGTTCTTGTCGCATTTGCTCAAAACAAATGTCTATCTTATCTGGAAATGTCCATGTACTTGTAGGTTATAAACAGAAGGCAGATAGTCATACCTCCTGAAACTAAAGTAATCCTTGAGGTTTGATTATCTAGTGTTATAAACCAGGAGCTGTTGACAACAACCTGCCTTTGAAGTTACTGTATAGGTTAACTGTAAAGTGTTATTTCCCTCTTAAGATAAGATCTGATAAACTGGACTTTCCATGCAGCTGCAGCTAAATACACCTGCCAATGTGTTTTGACTTTTACCTGACTTTTCTTTTCTCTTTCTCTCTCATACACACACATACACTTGAACAAGATATGGGCTAGTAGTTCTCAGCAGAAAACAAGTGGAAATGATTAAGCAGTCTGGTAAAGTAAAATAATTATCAGTAGTCTTGGACTCCACAGAGTTTTAAAAGCTCTGGAATTCACTCCTGCAAGTGCCCAAATCTGTCCATTATTGGGATGCCATGCAAAACCTCTGTTTAATCTGGTTTATTTGGGTCAATATTTGGGCGGATTTTTATATTTAGTGGGCAGCAGGTGATAAGGGCATTGGTTTGCGTTGTAGCCAGTTGTTGGTTGAAAATGTTTATATTTTTCAGAGGATACTGATTGTAATTATTATAAATTAGAGATGGTCAGAAAATATGGGGAGGAAGGTGTTTTTGTGAAGAAATGTTGCTCTTTTGTTGCAAAACTGAACAGCCAAAATTGAATTTTTGTTTTGTTTTGGCCAAATATTTTTTGGTTTTTGAGCATTTGTTTTTTAATGAAAAAATCATTGTTTTTAAATAAAAGCAGACACTTTTTAAAAAATCTTCATTTAATTGAAAACTCAATTTTCCATTGAAAAAATTTTGATGGAAAAATTTTAATCAGCCTTGTTATAAACAAGTCCATCCATTTTAATGGTGGGTGTAATATATGTTAATGAAGCGGCAAAGTGTCCTGTGGGACCTTATAGACTAACAGACGTTTTGGAGCACAAGCTTTCGTGGGTGAATATCCACTTCGTCTATAAGGTGCCACAGGACTTTTTGCCATTTTTACAGATCCAGACTAACATAGCTACCCCTCTGACACATGTTAATGAAGTAAATCTTAGCCTGTTTTCCCTGGGAAGATTCTTATTTATCCAGATTACTAAACTTGGGGTCTGGTTTTTCTGGAACTTTGGCTATTCATTATTTAGTACCTTTGTATGCCAAAGGCTTTCCAGATATCCAGAATATGATACATATTCTGATTATCCTGATTATCGATTTGAAATTAATTGGAATATTGTAGGTTTAAATGTGTTCAAAATGTTCTCTGCCTGTATAGTTTTTGCTAATTTTCTTAATGGTGACTGGGAACTACCACATACGGCTGGAACTGCTGAAGCCACAGTTGTGAATCGCTCCATGAATTTTCTATTTTTGTTTTATGAACACTTTCTTTCATGGCCTTCTACCTGTTTCTCAGCTGCTCCAATGTCATGGTGAGGCCATTTGATTTCCTTTATTATCTGATTTTTTAAAAAAATCACAATTGTAGTTCTAGCACCTTACTGAAGTAGTTTGTGCATAACTTTAAACTCAATAAAAATGTTTCTATGGCTTCCCTGTAATTATGTTCACTGATTGTTCCTGGAAACTGTCTTTGGCACTTTACCATTACACATGTCTGGGCCTGGTATTCTGGAAGAATTCTCCTAATAATTAATTCTAGATACATTGTAAGCACTTTTTCTGTTATCTGGAATAGGCATATGCTACTATTATACCAATATCACTTATAGTCCCCCAAATCCAAGATTAATATCTATGGAAATGTTCTATCCTGATTAAATGTGCCGGATACTCTAGAGCCAAAATACTAATCAACATATTAAATACATTCAGACAAACCAATTGATTACTGAATACCTAGAAATAACCTACTACTACATAGTAATAATAATTAGAAGTGCTTGAATAATTCTTAATAAACAATTTATTCAAATAATTTTGCCTTTTGAATTTATTTGGCAATTTTTCTTGGAGTACACATCGTTTGCAAACATTTCACTAAAAGAGTTGACAGTCCCAAATTTTTGCTGTGTTCACTAGTTATCTAAATCACACAGAATTATTTTGGTTCCCTGATTGGATGACTTGTGTAACTAGCCCAGACGGTACAAATTGTGAATTTTACAATTCAATATACCATTCAGAATTCACTCTTGTCAAATTCTGAGCCTTAAAATTCCCTTTGTCCTAGTAAAGTTTGAGTGCTTGAGTGATCAAACTGAAATTCACTTGCAGATTCAAATGAATATTTGGAGACAATCATTCCCCCCCGCCATTTATTCCAGTGAGAGTGAAGAAAAGAAGTTGATGTACATATTATGTCACAGCTGTGGCTTCAGCAGTTCCAGCCATATACGAAATGCTACCCAATATGTCCTTGGGATCTAATGTCCTGTTTGTTCCATTTTTTTCTCTTCTTCTTTTGTTTGCAAGTGTTTCTGCTGATAGCATATTACTTTGTTCCTTTGTTATTGCAACATTTAGTAAGGAGGAAAATCACTCTTGGTGTGGAAGGCTGACACAAGGCCCTCTAATGCGCTACTTCACCCGAGGGTGAGGCTCTGTGGTGAGCATGAGAGTAGCCATGCAAGGAGTCTCTGTGTTCCATATGTGCTGTGGAGGGTGTGCCCCGGGCCAGGACTATGTGGAAGGGAGAAGCCTGAGGAGGAGTAACAAGTTCTGTGATTAGGTAAATCTAGTGGCCCAAGTGCAAATGGATGGGAATATGACTGTTGCTCCAGCCCATTGGCTGGAATTTCAGCCTTTGATGAACTGCAGTGCAATCCTGCATTCTGATGACTTTCAGTGGTGGACTGCATCTTTCCCCATATCCCCCTTTGTGCTCTAATGCATGCTAGCATTTATGCAGAGTGAGTGAATTTCACCTTTTATGAATACATAAAATTCATGTATTCATTAAATTAAATTAAAATACTGATAATATTTGAATAACCTTGAACACTCACTTCCAGACTACAGTACTTGTGAAAGGCTTATGGGGCATTATATTTTGTATTATTTCACACTATACGCAGTCTGAAGAACCTGGAGAAATTCCAGCTTTCAGCGTTACAGCCATTTGATACACATTACAGTAATTTAAAGTCACTTAATGTGATTTCAATGTTTTTGAAGGACTCCATTATTTTCCCAAAAGTTTCTTCAGTTAGGATGTGAGTTAGTGCCTCCACTGAAGCATTTCAAGGGTATAGGAATCTATGTACAAATTTTACATTCAGAAAAGAACAAAACCGCGTGAAACTATGCCAAAAATACTGTTTTTTCTTTATTCCTTTTGAACAATTCATATTCAAAGCCTATATAATTAAAGTAAAACTATGCATTCATTCTCGCTAAGCAAATTAGAGGAATGAGCAAAAAAAGGATGCTCAATTAAAATCAAGTGTTTTAAAGGGCTACCTTGGGATTTGTGTAATCATTAGTGGAACATCTTCATTTTGGTTTTGAAGTGTTTACAGAACACTCACTTTTCTAAATATTAGCACGTGGTAAGAGATGAGTCTAAAGCAAAATCTCAGATCCAAAAGTCCTTGAATTTTGGTATATTCAATCTCAAACCTCGATGTAACTTTTGAAAACACTTCTGATCTTCAGAATGGGTTGAAACAAAACCCTACATCCAATTACCCTGAAATTTGAGCCCATATCTCAGAGGTGGGCAAACTATGGCCCACGGGACCGCCCTGCCCGGCCCCTGAGCTCCTGGCCCAGGAGGCTAGTCCCTGGCCCCTCCCCTGCTGTACCCCACCCACCCCCCGCTGCCATGCTTCCGTGTGGGCAGCGCTCTGGGCGGCAGGGCTGTGGGCTCATGCAGGGCAGTGCGGCAGCGTGTCTGGCTCCAGCTGGGCGGTGCGGCGGCCAGACATGCTGTTCTGAGCAGCATGGTAAGGGAGCCGGGGCCGGGGGGTTGGATAAGGGGAAGAGGGTCCCGGGGGGGCAGTCAGGGGACAGGGGGTGGTTGGATGGGGCGGAGGTTCATGGGGGGGGGCAATCAGGGGACAGGGTGCAGGAGGGGTTAGATAGGGGGTGGGGTCCCGGGAGGGGGCGGTCAGGGGACAAGGAGTGGGGGTGTTGGATAGGGGGTCGGGTCCCGGTGGGGCGGTTAGGGACACATAGGTCATGTGGTATGTTTCTGTTACTGGACAGGATAAATGTAAGTTACGTAATGGAATTTTCGATGTGAATATTCATGTTTACACATTTGGTATTTTCCTTCCATGACACTGTTGCCATATTTGCTTACAATTTGCTGTTTCCTTGAATATTCATGCCAGAAAACTTATTTGCAAGACTATCTCAGGAAACACAAAAGGGATGCGTACACAGCCAAAGTGAATTCACTTACAGAATTTGAACAAATATACGCTGAAATTTGCGGAACTGTTTGTTGCAGTATTTGCCCAGCTCTGTTCAGTGCCAGCCCTTGCTTTCAGACCACTCTTGAATGAGTATTAAACCAGTTCTATTTATCAGTGTGGAATGCAAGTGAAAAGTTTACATTTTCAAAAGTGACAATGATTTGGGTGAATCCATTCTTGAGTGCCCAATCTGAGACACCTCAGAAAGGCCTGATTTTCAGATACGCTGAGTACCCACCCTCGCATAATCAGGCCTTTCTTAGATGTCTCCAGATAAGCATTCTAGAACAGAAAAACCTCATCTAATTAGTCACTTTTGGAAGTTTAGGCTGAAACATTTGGAGGGAGGATACTCCCTGTAGAATACTTACTTGTGCTGATGGGTATCCTCCACCTGCACTCAAAACTCCCTACTGTGTGCCACACAAGGACTTGCAGGATCAAGGCCTTAGTTACACAGGCCTGGCATATACATAAAATTTAGATGGACCTAGCTACATTACTTGGGGGTGTGAATTTTTCACACCCATATGCTGTAGTTAAGCCAATCTAACACCCAGGGTAGATGTAGCTAGGTTTGTTGACCTAGCTGTTGCACTCGGGGAGCTGGATTAGCTACCTCATGTCTGCAGGATGGCATTACAGTGGCATAGCTGTAGCAATGCCCATTTTGTAGACATGGCTTCAGTCCTACAGCTGGTTTTGTTCCAAGAGAGGTAGGTAGAGAAGAGAACCATTAGCCAGGCTTCAGAGATACTTTAATGATTAATACTCTCATGTGAATTTTGTAGAATGTTATACATGCACTATCACTTAGCTTCTCTTCAATTCTAAGAAACAACAGCTGCTGAACAATATACTTGCATTAACTGTGCCACACGTAGCGGAAGGAAGGTTGGGCTCATCTCCTTTGGTAGTTGTGTACTGCCACCTACTGGCATTATTCATTGCCTGTGTCAATTGTTTACGTTCTCAGGGCCACATCTGTGCGTCTCCAAACACCCTTTTGAAATTATTGTTTTAACCAAAACTTTGGTCAAGGTCAAAATCTTTATGCCGTATGTTCCCTTTCAGAAGCAGCATAACTATGGGAGTCAAGAGTAAACAATTTAAAGCTGCTGTCACACTGTCTGGAGTGGCTCACAGCCATGAGTGCCAGCCTCAGGGCAGACTGTTAAAAAGAAGGCGGAGACCCCAAACTGCTTGTACGTTCTATAATTAGATTTCACCAACCCAGTAACAAGTGTGAAGTCCTAAAGCACTATAACAGTCTTACCATGGAGTCTCAGACAGTCCCCTTGGGCATTCCAGTCTATCTTGCCACCTTGGCAAAATGGACTAGGTGGTAGGTGGTCACTTTATACCAAAAAAACAATTTTCAGGTTACTCCCAGTCCCAAGGACAAGTTCCTTACCCCAGGTCAATTGTACTCCACTCTCAAACCAAAGAGAACACCTGTAACCAATCCTGTAATAAACTAAAGATTTATTAACTAAGAAGAGAAATAAGAGAAAAGAAAAGGAGTACTTGTGGCACCTTAGAGACTAACAAATTTATTTGAGCATAAGCTTTCGTGAGCTACAGTTCACTTTATCGGATGCATCCGATAAAGTGAGCTGTAGCTCATGAAAGCTTATGCTCAAATAAATTTGTAAGTCTCTAAGGTGCCACAAGTATTCCTTTTCTTTTTGCGGATACAGACTAACACGGCTACTACGCTGAAACCAGAAATAAGAGAGTTATTTACAAGGTTAAAATGGGAAACATACACACACAAATGAGTTACAATCTTAAATTGAAAAAGGTAACATAAGCTCCTATAATAAGCAGCTCCCTATGGCCTTTAGGGCTGACCCATACCAAGCAGTATGGGGATCTCTTGCTTATGTTTGGGATTCTTTGCCCTCAGATTCCAGATAGCAGAAAGATCCACCTTTTTCCTTGTCAGGGATTTTTATCCCCTTCACCCCAGAATCCAGACTGATGGGATGTGTTTGTGCACAGGCCTCCCCTTCCTGGAGGGAGTGAGGAATGCACTCAACAAGGTCTCTGCCCTTTGATGCTACACAGTGCCTCATTTGCCTTCAGTAGGCCATCTTGTGTGCAGGACGAGCACATTACCTTAATAAATGTGTTTTTTCCTGTTTGGTGAGATACACAATGACAGAGGTTTACAATGCAAACACTTCATGTGACTTTATACCCTGGGCTACAGATGTTGTAAGTAGGATTAGTACATGCAGCATCCTACAAGCATTCCATAAAATCTAAGCACTAGACACATTCTTAAAACACTAATATCCATTTGAACTATACTAACCCACAGGTGAGCCAGAGGTTTTCAGCTATGCATTTGTCAGTGTTCAGTGAGGCCCGGAGGCTTTGGCATGAGCTGGCACTGGTCTGCCAGAGTCACAGCTGCCTGAGGCAGCAGTAAAGTGCATTTGTTCTTCTCCCGAAATGAGAAAGTACCAATAAGTGGTAGGCTCTGGTACCTGACTCTTTAGGGGAAACTGTGTACTTGCAGGTACTGACAATAGGAAATATATCTGAACTTGTCAGTAGTTGGATACGCTGCTCAGGTCTCTCATGTGAGATACTTAGGTGCTGGGGAACTGTGCCCCCAATAAATTCGCCTCAGAATGGGTAATGTATGAGTGTGATATTTACTCCTGTATTGTTTTGATGAGACTTTTATTGAATATAAATGCAAAGGGAGCTATGTCAGTAAGAAGAAAATTCAACTGGCATTCAAAATAAACTGTAAGGACAACTGTACATAGTTAGTGTAGCTAGACAGAGGTTAACTAAACTTCAGTTAATACTTAACAGCTAGCCAGCTTTTCCTGTGAGAAAGAG
Source organism: Chelonia mydas (assembly GCF_015237465.2). Taxonomy (NCBI): domain Eukaryota; kingdom Metazoa; phylum Chordata; order Testudines; family Cheloniidae; genus Chelonia; species Chelonia mydas. The sequence continues at coordinate 153,292,712 of NC_057849.1, read as the reverse complement.
AGACGTCCCAAGAACAGAAGAAAAGATCAGAGCAGACCTCTTGTGACTGTCTCACAACTACAGGAGAAACTGCCTAACCCCAGGGACAAGTCAATTAAGACCAGTTTCTGCCACCTTTAGTCCCTTGAATCACACCTTATTCCACCAGCAGTCTCCTCAGAGTCAGTTGGAGTGGTTGTGGAGAACAGGCAGCATTGAGCAGGTATATGAGTGCAGAATTTGGCCCTTGCTGTTTCTCAAAGAGATTGTGGACCAAGTTCTGCCTTGTCTTATATGACATACAACCCCAGTTTGCTGGGGTATTCATCTGCAAAATGCACCTTTCTTTTTCATGGACAAACAGGAAACAATTTGAGGCAAAACTCCATAGTGTACTGCTTTATGTGAAACTGGGCCATTATTTTTTCTGATTGCACTAACAGCATCAATATTTTTATACAGCTCTGCCCAGTAAGAGCTAAATCCCTCACTCACTCATGTCAAGGTGAGGTTATATTGACATTATTCTGTGTAAAATGAGCTTATCGTCCCTCAGTGATTTCCACAACAATTTTGCCTTAGTTTACAAGTCAGAATAAGGGTTTCTCTACCTCCCTGTGTGCCAAACTCACCATTCCAAAGACTCTGACTATCAAGTAGCATCCTCCTGCCCTGACATCATTATCATTAATAAAGGTTCTACAGTCAAAATTTAGCACAGAAGACTAGAATCCAACTCGCTTTTTTATAATTATATTGATTTCTGATCCTAACAGAGGTAAAAACTTGTTATTGTTAGGAAAGCTGGCATCCTCAAAGACATTTCTCAAATCTCCAGGGGTAGGGAGAGAACCAACTATATGCAATTAGCAAGGGGAAAGATGGAAAATTCAGCTTGACTATTTAGGCTAAATATGATGGCTCAAAGGGAAAGAAAGGACTTCCTCACAACCTGCTCCACTGGATGAAGTTCACAATGGAAATGGATGAAGTTCGCAAAAGACTTGAAATGGTCACTGAAGACTCCCGTGAGTATGTATGACTTGAAGACACTAAGGAGGAATGGGTTTATTAAGCAGCATCCATTTTACTGTCAATTTTCTAATCCTAACCAAGCTTTAATATAATTTTTATTCACTTATTTTTCACAATAGTGGAAGGAACCTGTTCCGTAGACTCACTTTGTTGTTGTGTTGAATTCAGTGTCTATATTATATGGTATAGTGACATTGCAGCCTCACAAATCAGGGGCAGATTACTGGAGCCACGACAGTTTACACTAACTGCAGATCTGCTCCCCAGCATCCGCTGATTATGCAGTATTTCCCTCTTCCTCACCCTTCCCCCAGAATGACTTGTTTCTTCCTCTTTAACGTTCTAATATTCACTCCGAGTCCTGTGGTTTATTTCCCGTCTTACACTGCAGTTTCTCTTTACTGAGCTGAACGTTCATGCATGTTTTCCCTGTTCAGCCCTGTACTTGGCCGGCTCTCAACTTGGGCTCAGCCATTGTCTCTTTACGTCTCTTGCCCTCTGGAACCCCCACTCCTGGGCAAATTCACTGTTTCCCGCAGGAGTTGAGCTCACTCCTGGGATCCTCTCTGAGTCCAATTACCCCTTGTCCCTGGCACTGCTTCTCAGGTCCAGCTACAGGGCACTGACAGAGAGCAGGCATCCAGAGTCCCTGTCAGGACTCCAGTGTCTGTCTGAGAAAAGGGAAAGCTGGTAACTGCCTCCGTGTGGGCTCTCTAGCAACTTCTCCTCTTGGGAAATCTTCCCCCTTGTTCTGTGGCCAGCTTCGCCTTTTTAAGCTCTTCTTCTTCAGGTAAAGAGCATGCTCTGCACAGGTGCACCTAATCACCACTGCCTGTGTGCAGGGATGCTCATTAGGCTTTCTGTCAGTGGGATGGGGACATGTCCCATCACAACCCCCCACACAGGGAATCAATGTTACAGATTTAAGAAACAGATTGGCAAATTCTGCTTTTCCTCCTCTAGCACCCTCAAAGAACAAGTCTGTACATGATGATTCAGCTTTTTGCAGGTTATGCAAAACCAAGGTGATTTGTAGAGGCCTGAGAGGGCTATTTTCTTGGATTTTTTGCCTTGCTTGCCCAGCAAATGCCAACAGGGGGAGTTTCAGATCTACCTCAGACTTATAGTGCTACAGTATCCTTGGCTATAGTGAAATTGATCATGGGGATAAAAGTTAATGAAATTCAGGAAAATAAACACCGTACCCTTGTCTTCTTAATGCCTCCTCCCCTTAAAGAAACATTTCAGTGGCTCTTCTTCAGATTGAAAGCGAAGGTACAGTTCCCATCTCTGGTTAAACTTCAGCACTTTCTTTTTAAAAAGAGATCTCAGGGGAAACAGATCTATGCTATGTTTTACTGGATTGGAAGAAAACTAAAATTTCTCTGGAATGCGTCAAAACCAGGATTTTTTTACTCAGCCTCCATATCCCACCTCCTGAAACAAAAACAAACAAAGAAAACCTATCACCCCATAACCACTACCATCTCTGGTGATCAGGTACAGTAGAATCCTCTTCCTCATTTTGTATAATGTAAAACCTGAATGAGAAGATTTTACAAACCAAAATTCTGCCTCCTGGCTTATCCCCAATATCAACAGCAAATATGTAGCCAAATGGCAAGTGCAAAATATTTCTCTAAAAGAGAAGAGGAGAAACTGTGGGGAGTAAAAGATATTTTAAAATATCAGAAAAGTTGGTCTCTGTTCTTGAAAGACAAACACAAAAGCCATGTTTATGTAGTAATTATTGAATGGGATCTGTTTTTGTTAAGATGCTCTTATATCTTTTTTAAAGATAAGATAGAAAGGGTTTATTCAATGCAGCAATGTAATTCTAGCAATCACTGGCTTTAATTTCTTTAGCCACAGCCCTGTGATTGCAGAGTTTTTCATTTCTCATTTGTTATTTGTTGTCACTT